>NW_026057585.1:11170577-11233932 GCF_023721935.1 Panthera uncia
CCTTCCTTCCTTTTCCTTCCTCCCTTCCTTCCTTCCTTCCTTCCTTCCCCCTTCTTCTTCCTTCCTCCCTCCCTCCCTTCCTCCTTCCTTCCTCCCTTCCTTCCTCCCTTCCTTCCTTCCTTCCTTCCTTCTTCCTTTCTCTCTTTCCACAAACATTTTCACACCTACTGTGTGTCAGGCCCTATGCTGCATGCAGCTGGGTAGTTTTCTCACCCCCTGATCCCTGCTACTGGCCTTCCACCAAGCAGGGCTTCCTTGACATATCAGAAAAATCCAGAATTTCAGAACACATCTGTGTATGCTGACTGAAACGAAGTCACAGAGTTCATGAAAGTTCTGAAATGTATGGTAATTTACGTATAAAAATACTTAATAATATATATTATGCAACTATATCATGAATCCAGTTGAGCCCCACAATTTCGGTGGCATCAATTCCTGGTCTAACAGATCCCCTTCTAACAGATCCCCTTGTGTGTGCCCTTGTGGTCACTCCCTCCGCCTGTGCTGAGGTGCCTTTTGACTTATCTTGACCTGGGTCTGTAATGTTGCCAGCCTGCCTTAGGTTCATCTTCTGGCTCCGTGCTGTCCCCTCCATCCTCTCCAACACCCATTTCCTACCTTTTTGCCCAGGGTCCAAGCTTTCCCACCCCCACCCCCTGCAAGCCGCCCAGAAATAGAAGTCTTATCTTGTTCCCTGTTCAAGTCAGCTGGCAAATGTGAACAATATCTAAATTCATTATGCTGTCCTAAAGAAAGGGCTACAGGAAAACTAGGATCTGCCTTCCAAACCAAGGAGCCTGAGGCCTTGAAGAGCCGGGGGTCCTATAGCAAACCCCCCACCCACCCAGGAGCTAGGCTGAAAGAGGTGTTTGGTCTAGTGGGTGAGGGTCCAAGAAATCCCCAGCTCACACACTAGCCTCCTGCTGTGTCCACTCAGACTGGGCTTTAGGCCGCTCCTGTGGCTCCCTTGCCCTCTGTGCCCTCTGTGCCCTCTGTCCCTCAGAGCATCACATCCCCTGCCATTTTGCCCCTGCCAAGAACAGAACAGTGGTCCTTTCCCGTGGAACTTTAAAAAGCCCACCCCATACAGAAGGAATCAGCCTTGGCCTATCCCTCCCTCTGGCTGCTAAAGATGATACTCCCTCCCTTCTGCCTCCTTCCCCACCCTCTTCTCTCTCCCTCTGAAATCAGAGTAAATATTTACAGTGTTTTCACCTTGCCTGGATACTGTCTCTCCTCAAGGTTGCTCAACTGTCTCTTTCACCTCGGGTTTCTTCTGAGAGGCGAAGAAAAAAAAAAAAAAAAAAAAAAAAAAAAAAAAAAAAGAATACAAGAATACCGCCTGCTTCCAGCACTAAGTCTGTCACCATGAGACAAGGAAGGCAGGTACAGAGGATGTAGTGACAGTGGAGAGATAGGACAGGCAGGAGGTCATGGAAGCTGAGAATTCTCAGCCCATACCACATACTCAGGAGCTAGACAGCCCTGAGGGTTAGCTCCAGTCCACCTGCCTCAGGTGTAAAGGAAATGCTTAAAAAGTTATCATCTTTTCCTGTCACAATTGGTTTGCTTGAGATTGTTACTAAAATGGCTCCGTGACCATTTGCTTCAGAGACTAGGTTCTCGAAGCCACGTGAATTGGAGACCAAGTAAGGAGGTCTAGCAGCGGAGAGAGGGGAGCATGTGAAGTGGGAGGGTTTTTTCAGTGGAGATTTTTATTGAGATAATTATAGATTCACATGTAGTTATAAGATTATCACAATCAGGGTATGGATGTTGATACAATCCACCAATCCTATTCAGACTTCCCCAGTTTTACTTGTACTCATTGTGAGTATGTAAGTGTGTGTGTGTGTGTGTGTGTGTGTGTGTGTGAAGTTTGATACAGTTTCATCACCCATGCAGGTTCATGCACCCGTCACCTCGGTCAAGGTGCTGAATGGCTCCGACCTATAAGGACTCCTCCCAGCCTACCTCTACCCTGTCCCTAACCCCTGGCAACCATTTATCTGTCCTCCATCTACATGTTTTCCTTTCAAAAACATTACATAAATGGAGGTAACCATTTGGGAGATTGGTAACCGTTGGGAGATCGGCTTTCTTTTCACCTCACATAATTCCTGGAGACTCATCCAAGTTGTGTGTGTCAATAGTCCATTCCTTTTTCTTGTTGGGCAGTATCCCGTGGCATGGATGTATCCCACACCATGGGATTATAAGAACCACGTTTTTGGCTATTATAAAGTACTGCGAACGTTCATGAATAGGTTTTTGTGTGGACGTAAGCTTTAATTTCTCTGGGATGAGTGCTTGGGAGTACAGTTGGCCGTGTTTTCGTGTGGCTTTTCCGTGCCTCCCTCTTTTTCCTTCTTCTGCCTCTCCCAGGGCAAGAGATGTCCATACTCATGGCCCAGTAGCATCTGCCAGCCAGCTAGGAAGTGCTTCCTGGGGCCTGACAGATTCTTGGGCACAGATGCATCTGGAACCATACCCAGAGGGACAGCATCTTCCTTCCAGACCTCTCCTTCAACCCTGGAATCTCCATCCCTGTTGAAATTGCAACTTTCTGGGCTTTGCTAATCTGGTTTAGAAACTTGCTGGCAGGAGTTGAAATTGAGGGAAGGAGGAGGGGGATGTTATGGAGGCAGCATTTGACCTGAAGGTTGGAAGACCCTCCAGCCCCACTGCCTGGCCCTGGAGAAGTTACTTCCCCTCGTACCCTCAATTTTCTTGTCTTTAACGTAGCCTAGGTGATGCCCACATTCTCTTTTAACCTCTCACGTTGTGCTCATGACCAGGGGAGGAGAGAGAAGCTGACCAGTCCGCACAAGGATGAGCCCACCACAAGGGCCTTACTGATGGATTTCTGACGAGCTGTGAGGGATCTTCTTCCTTCCTGGGTCTTCACCAGCCTTGCTTGAGCTCCTGCTCAGCTCACAGCTCTGTGTTAGACGCTGAAGATAAAAATACCCAAAGGCCAGACTCGGGCTCTCAGGAGCTCAAAGTCAAATGAGAAATCCTCACCAAATTTCATGTGCTGGGTATGGTTCTGCAAATACATTGCAAACCTCTTTATCCTGTGTGGGAAATGATTAAACAGCGTTGTGCATTTGATATGACAATCTGTTGCTCTAATAGAGCCCAGGGTAAGATAAGATTAAAAGAAGTGCCACAAAGGAGAACAGGAGAATCTTTCATCTCTAGAAAGTAATGAAGACAGACCCCGGATACGGGAAAGGTCTGGCTCTAAGTGGTGCAATCAAATTATAGAAGGCAATAATGAGCTTGACACAAGCGGATTTCCATATGCAGCTCTCAATACCCAGTCCTCACCCAAGGCAATAACAGCCGCATCCTCAAATGGTGGGCAACATGCTTGAATGTAGACATCTTAGCCGAGGGGAGGGCTGGCACGGGCTCCCCAGGGAGGAGACCTGGAGCTGGGATGAAAGTTCTTTGCTCAGAAGAAGAGGACTGACAGGGCTTACTCACCATCCTTTCTTGGCTAGATTCCCCTTTCCATTCTCTCCATCCAGAGAAGCCCTCTTCCTCAGATTCCCAGGTAGATCTTCCAGGCCCAGGTCCTGGTCTCGTACCCATATTTAGAAGCCAGGAAAGGGAGTTGAGCTGTCCCCACAGGGACACGTAGGCCACAGGAAACAAGAGATACAGTGTATCCTTTGTGCTTCTATTGACAGCCTGGATCTGACTCCCTAGCATCTTTTGAGCACGTGAACCAGCCAAGCAGGACACTTGGACGGGACACTCCCCCGTGCTGGGGAGAGAGTGACGAGAAATGGAAATTGCCACGATTTTCCAAGGACTCTGGTCCTGCCCAGTGTCCATGCCGAAGTTACAGGGGACTTCCGCAGAGGCAGGAGGAGGGACCCCTCTGCCCCAGGATGGGTCTGTGAGTCCGTGGGCTCTGCTCCCAGTGTCAAGGACCTGGAGCCAGCTCTGGATCTCCAGGAACCTGGACTCTCTTAAACCAGCAGGAAGCCCTCTACCCTTCCTTTCTCCCTCTTCTCCCAAAGACTCTTCCCTTTCAGCCTCCCTCTGTGGTTGGGCTGCAGTCATGGTGACACTGATTATGGTCATTAGGAAGGAAAAGAGCAGCAGCATGTTCAGTGTGTCCAGCCTCCCGGGCCTCTGCAAGCAAGACAGATGCACTTGCATTGAGATACCGGCCCTGAAGGCATCTGCTGAAGGCACCAGGCTGGAGCTGGGGAGATTTTCAGTTGTCCTAGTTAAAGCCAGAGTGGCATATGAAAATGTGCTCCACCCCCCCCCCGTCATATACACACCGGCCCCCATGTCACATGCACCTGCTCTCATTCGCACAGACACGCGTGACAAAAATATACATGTATTGGCACATCCATGCATGAATCCACTCCCCAAAACTGAAATGCAACTTTAAGTACACTTATTAATTTAAAAATTCCTAGGCATTGGGTACATATCAGTGAACAAAACAAAAACTCCTGTCCTCAAGGAGTTTACATTCTGGGGGACAGTTGCAAAATAAACATAGAAACCAATTACTACCTTAGTAATAAGTGCTAAGGGAAAAAATAGAAAGAAGGGAAGATGTTAAGAAGTGGTGAAGGGCACATATGCACACTCCTTGCTTTCCTCATAATTAACTGATCCTTGGGCACCTGCTGGATACGGGGAACCACACTGGACCCTAGGGGACAATCGGGAGAGCTGTAACATATGCTCCTTTATACCGCTGGCAGTCTAGTTAGAGATGAGACATACTCTAATGTGATACTGAGTAGATAAAGGTCATAAAGCTTTTGGAAGGAGGGAGGACTTTGATGAGTGGTATTTCTCCTGCCGGGATTCCATCAGGGCTCTCCACCAGAGAGACGAGTGGAAACCCCCAGGAACTCTGACCAGAACCAAGCTGCACTAAGTGGGTACACAGAGTCTCAGACCCGGTCCCAGGATCTATAAACAGAGATCCATGCGGCTGGGAAGAAGCCGCTTCCTCCCCTTCATCAGACCTCATCTGGGATCGCAGCCGTGCAGGGGCAGCCCGCCGCCTCTGGCTTTTCCTCCCAGGCTTGTTGTCTCATTTCTCAGTCTCGCTCACTCTTTTTTCTCTGCCGATTGCAGAAGGCTCGCCTGGCCAGGATCCGCGTGGCCAAAACGGGCAGCTCCAATGCCTACCTGCACAGCAAGCGCAATGGACTCCTCAATGAGGCACTGGAGCTGATGGTAGGTGCCGGCGGGACCCGGGCTGGGGAGGTGGGCTTGCTTTCTCTTCCCAGGGGCACCGCCACCCCAAAGCCCCAACACGAACCCTAAGGAAGACGTTTCCAGACCCTCCAGGGAGTGGCCCCGTCCACAGACCTCTCCCATAGGATTATCACCACTACCCCTAACCCAGCTATAGACCAAGGGCCACCAGCCCGAAAGCTAGCATGTTCTATGGTGACCCTGAAATTTGGTTCATCCCGATTTTTCTGGTGCTCTCCCACCTCCTGTGGAGAAGTGAAGAGATGGAGACGGGAAGAGTCATCAGCTTCATCCTTAGCCTTTTGTTTTTCTTCCTAGGGCACCCCAGAGGAGGAGCACATGGGCAAGACCACTTCACTCATCGAGAGCCAGCACCACCACCTGCTGCACTGCCTGGAGAAAACCACTGTGAGTCCCAGCCCAATGCACTTCTTCTCACCCCTGACCCCCGACTCTTTTCTGAGGGCCAGAACTCACAGAGAACTCTGTGCGCATGGCCTCGCTCTGGGCCCAGGCTTCAGAAGTCAGAGTCGCCTTTAGATCCAAAAAGTAGCAATGGGTTCTCTGTTAACCCTCAGGGGGAAAACCCCAGTGAGTGGGGCACAGTCACCCGGGTGGGAGGCCATCTCTGTCCTGCAGCAGCGCAGGAGGTCGGTCCTCCCACCCCCAGCCTTTCTGCAGACCCCTACATAGTCCCCATAGCCCACTTTGTGATCACTGAGAGCTAAGGGCTCCGCCTCTCCGTTTCTCAGTTCCGAAGGCCATCACTCTTCAAAACTAAGGCTGAATTAATCCTAGATTGTTACAGAAGTGTGGAGAAGGGCGTCAGTTTTTGTCCTATCCCTCGGGCTAGGTTGCTGCAATTTGTGAGTCCTTCCTTTGCTCCCTACATAGCTCTTAGGACAGAAGACAGTGAATGAAGGAGGCGGTGCCTACATTTCTCTGGCCAAGGATGTTATCAGTACCACCGCTTCTTCATCACCCTGTGGCTCCCAGGGAGTTCAGACTCTAGAGGGCTTATTGTTAAAATAGAGCCGTGGTTTAGGATGCGGTAGCTGGAATGTGGCATGATGCTTGTGCCTCACAAACAGACTGAAAGGAAGGGCAGTGGGGCCAAGCCTGGACCCTTGGCAACAAGTGTTAGGAATAGCAAGGAAGAGGAGAAGTCAGGGTGGACAACCAAAGAGAGACACAGTGAAACCCTTCCCTGTTCCTTTCTAGGCCCTCCCTCCCTAGAGAGCCCATGGTCAGGGCTCAGCACCCTAAGGAAGGAACTTTCTACTTCTGAATGCTCCATATCCTGGCCTCTAGATGCAGGGGGAATAGATGTTAGATACCTCTAAGTATGAGCCAAATGTGGACACTATGGATGGCAGTTGAACCCAAAGAGGGCTTCCAAAATGGGAAAGTACTCTGACAACCCTAGTTTCCCGGATTTATCAACTATGTCTGACGGTCAAGAACTGTACAGGTGCATCTAGAATTTCTCTCAAAGACTCGGAGCTTGCCAACGGGATAGGCCCGGATCCAACTGCCCTTTCCGAGTTGCATGTGCTGGGTGGAATGTGTCAACTGAAAGGATGTGGGTAAAAAGATTTGGGTTTGAAGGGCTGGAATGTTGGCATTGAAGAAATGAGGCTTTGGGGCCGGAAGGACGGAATGCTGGCATTGAAGGGGTGGAATGCTGGATTTGAGGGAATGAATGTCGGACTGTGGGGGTGGGGGGCTGGGGTGAAAGAGACGGAATGCTGGATTTCAGGGTGGGGGGGCAGGGAATGTTGGGATGGAGGGACTGAATGTCGGTACTGAGCTTGGGAATGCTGGAATGTACAATCAATGGTGTTTTTATCTTCTGTTGGCATGTTGTCCTGTAGGGGTTGTCCTATCTTGTGGATGATCCCCTGTTATCTGTACGAACCTCCACCATCAAGGTATAACTTTTTAAAAATTCAATTGATGTGTTTTTCTCTCTGATTCTTCTGAGTCTGTGGATTTTCCTCCCTTCACCCCCCGGTCTGGTTCTCTGCATGTGCCGTTGGTTCTTCTGGGGCTTATTCCTACCTCTACTGCCATACCCAGTACCAGCTCAGGCTTTTTTTGTGCCCGACAACCCGACTGCCTTTCTGATTCCCTCTTTTGACCTCCCTGAGGGCGCGGAGGGGGTGGCGGAACGTGGCACCCATGTTGCTATCCCCTGGGCATCCGTGTGCCACTTTCCGGCCCTGCAGGGACTCCTGGTACTGGCTGCCGGGGCTGGTCTCTCTCTGTACGCTGTTCTCATACTCCCTCTCCCCAGACTTTCTCCTCACACTGGCGGCCTCGGCCAGACCGTTCATGCCATAGAGTTTTAGTCACCTTGGCGAAACAGCCGTTTTTTAAGTTATCCTGGGTTCAGCACCGGAAGGCTGTTGTTAGCATCCCTTCCCATGCTTACATTAACAACTTAGGGAATCCTGTGCCTCCGGATATATTAGGGGTCCGTATCCTGTAATCAGGTGGTGGGGGGGAGGGGGAAGCACCGTAGTTAAAAGAAATCATAACCCTGACATTTTGACCCCACGGGCCTCCAAGAGTAAATAAAGCCCTCTCAATTCCGTGAATAATCCAGGGCCTTTAAAAGCTGATGTCTCACACTAACCCGAGATCCGTACGGATGTCACCCATTAGATCCAACCTAGCGTTAAAGACTGCCTAGCATACTGGCTACCCAAGGCCAGTGACTCCTTGTCTGCCACTTCCAGGAGGTCGTGTGCAAGCCTTGCCAAGCAAGGAAAGTCTGCTTCTAGCTCTAAGGACACCACTACACCCCTTCAGGCCCTCTGTATCCCTTCAGCTCAGAGCTGCAGGTGGAGTTATTGTCACAGCAGGATTTAACATGCAGGCCCCACCCTTCGGTCTCATGGCCAGGGCTGCCAATAGGAATCTTTTTCTTTCTTCATTTGGTGCTTATGGGACATCGCCCCTCTGGGATGCTTATCGGTGCTCCGCGCAGCTGGGAGCCTTCCTCTCAAGGCCCAGACAGAGACAGGCGGCCCCACGGGGCATGGGGGGCTCATCCCCCTCCTTCCCGTCTCCTCTTCCTACTTCTCCTCCTGCTTCCCGCAGAACCACGAGTTTATAGATGAGCAGATGTTTGAGCAGAACTGCATGGAGAGCTCGATGCAGAACTACCCGTCCACAAGAAGTCCCTCGCTGTCCAGCCACCCGGGCCTCACCACCACCTGCTGCTCCCGCCGCAGTAAGAAAACCACACACCTGCCCAATTCCAACCTGCCGGCCACTCGCCTGCGCAGCATGCAAGAGCTCAGCACGATCCACATCCAGGGCAGCGAGCAGCCCTCGCTCACTACCAGGTGGGTGGCTTCCATCCCTGCCAGTCCCCAAGGCTTGAGTCGCGCCAGTCACAGAAGGAAACAGTCTCCGCGTTAGGAGACCCCCCCAGCCCTCCCTCCCCCTTATCTAATGCATCATCCTTGCAGGTTAACCCAAAGGCTTTTCAGATGCTTGGGAGGATACCATAGCAGGTTTAGGCCCGATGTGGGGTTAGATACCGGAAGATACCAGAAACAGTAACTGGCCATGGTGGTGGTGGGGGCAGGAGAGGGGCGGATGTACCCCAGTGCAAAGAATGGACTGTTTTCTCAAGGAAACAAGTGTCACAGTTGTGTTAGACATGGCTCATCTCAGGCTGCTGTTGAACCACAGACTGACCTTTTTCCTCCTTTCTCTGCTTACACTTTAGGCCACTTCCCACTATCTCCAGTGAGTGGCAAGGAATTCAGGGAAAGCAAAAAATGCCACAAATGATAGGTAAACAGTCGTGGGAGGGGGTACAGTCTAACGTATCCCCTGAATTCCAAAGCCCAGCATACGTGACTTTGCAATTGTTAGAAATGATCATTAGAATGGGTAGGGACAGGCTAACTACCAAAAACGGAGACAGAGGGACACTGGAGCTTCCTCCTAGTTACCATGAGCTAGACATGTCGGAGTCAAGGACGCTTTGGGACACCAGCAAGAAGAACCATCACCAAATCACTCTTTATTTTCTTCTTCTTCTTTTTTTTTTTTTTTTTACCCCAGTCGCTCCAGCCTTAACTTGAAAGCAGACGACGGACTGAGACCGAACTGCAAAACATCCCAGATCACCACAGCCATCATCAGCATCCCCACCCCACCAGCGCTAACCCCAGAGGGGGAGAGCCGGCCGCCCCCTGCCAGCCCCGGCCCCAACACGAACATTCCTTCCATAGCCAGCAATGTCGTCAAGGTCTCCGCCTTGTAAACCCACTGGACAGAGGGCCGGCGCGGGGAGTGGGAGTGGAAGGGGCTGGCATGTTGGTGAGTGGCCAGTGGGACCACTCCCTCCCTGTCCTCGCTATCTCTGCCTGCCCTGTTGCACCCCTAGCACTGAAACTTGTGCCTGGAAGGAAAAGGAGGCAGCAAAGGGGCACCCGAGGTTCACTGCTGCTAGCACGGATGGACGTGGCCGTGGCTGTGGCCCTGTGATCCTGCATCTGGGGCCAGAGGAAGTGGGGTGGGGGGAGATGGGGGATGGGGTGACGGGGGTGGGAGGGTGGTATAGAGGCTGTGTGCCAGGACGGGGCCTGGAAGGGGGGGAGCCTCAGACCAAATAACAGTTGTTTCTGGAGCCCCCAGTGAGGAAAATACAAGACCAAGAGCAGCACAGAGGCCGAGTTGTCACATGCAAAACAGGAAGAAAATATAACACTGTGTATTTAAGCACCTTTTTCAAGGCTCTTAATGGATAATATTTATTCATGGGAAAAGGTGGAAAACAAAACACCAACGGATTTTTGTGACATATTTTTCTCCATGGACCCAATACCTTTGAACCAAAACAATGCATTTTGTGAGGGTTTTTTTTTTCTTCTTTTATAGCAGAAGCTTTTAGGCTAAGAAGTCCGTTATTGCTGAGTTCTCTCTCCATTCCCCCAGGTGGGTGAGGTCAACTGAGCCTGGGCCCCCACTGCCCAGCTGACCTGCACAGAGCTGCCAACTGACCACACAGCAACACTTACCCTCTGTATGTCCTCTGTCTCTGTCCCTCTCTGCTTCACCCCCTGGCTGTTCTTCTCTGTGTCCAGCCATCTGTCTCTACATGAACCCCGGTGATCCTGAGACGTGTTAGTAAAGCCTTCTCCTACTGCCAAGCACCTGCAGACTCGTGCCTGCAAGTTATATCTGTGTGAATGCAGCTGTGGAAGAGAAAAGAATAAAGCCAAAAAGGGAGAGTTTAGGGATGAGGGAAGTCCACTTTATAGAACAAAGTGCTTCCCTTGTGGTTGGAACCACTGGTGTTTGGGGAAAAAAGGGACTGACCAGAAATTTCACGCTGGGATCTTGACACAGGAAATAGCCAATACCTGAGAGGCGTGGTCGAGTCTGGTGTGTGCCAGTGAAGAGAGAAGAGCCCAGGGCTCACAGCTGTAGTAGGCCCCGGGGGCACCTTGTTATGTACCCTTCTCACAGGACCCACCATAAAGCCCATCGGAACTCTGCCAAGAGGCCCCGTTAGCAGTTTCATGCAGAAAGGGAAAGGTTCTGGCTTACCTTACAATTAAGGCAACTCCCATCCGGAGGCTGCGGAAGATCGAGCCTGTGTGCTTCAGTGAAGGATGCTCCAAAGTGCAAAAGCAAGTGAGAGATTCTAGATGAGTCTTACATGGTCTGAAAAATGACTTGAGGTCTGAAGAGTCTTCAGGCCTGATGTCCCTGAAGGTAACTGAAATGGGGGCGAAGCCTGATCACCTCCGTGCAAGTGAGGGAGTGACTGTTAAGTTCTGGAGAACCTGTTCAAGTGGTTTGCACCCTGGTGGGACTGGGAAAAGCATTTCTGGAAGCCTCCCACCATTTTCACTGCTTAGAGCAGAGCAGGTGGGCCTCAGGATGAGAGGCCCCTTCCCGCCCTCCCCAGTTGCAGTTTCTCTGGCTTGGCCTCTGAGATTCAGGAGCTCCTCATCCATTCTACAGTTTAGTGGTTAGAAGTTCAATTGTAGGCCAAGAGCCTCTCTGCCCGCCACAGCCATCTAGACAAGTTGCACTAGTCAGGAACCTAAGAACACCTTCAGTGGGCTTCCCTATGTCCCCAGCTCTGTTGAGCCTGTGGAAGGGGAAGGCCAGTGGGTTCTGAGATGGCTCCTAACCAGAAGGTGTGCAAAAGGGCAGAGGAGAGGGAGCCTTCGACCTTTATCTCATTATACTATCCTCACTGACCACTGACTGAGTCCTTTCTCTCGGTCCAGCCTCCAGGATTTCCCCCTAACATGAGAATGGGGTGGTTTTGGCCTTCTGAGCCTGTGGTCTAAGTAGACAGAAAAGCTTTGCAACTACAGATGAATATATACACAGGAATATATACACAGGAATACACACACACACACACACACACACACAATAACAGCAACCTAAACACACCTGAGAATCAGTACTTAAATCCGTTCACTTCATACACATATCCCATCAGGGAAGGGGAAAGACTGGGCTGGACTCCATGCAGAGGGCAGGCAAAGGACTAGAAACAGATTATTTCCTTTGAAAGAATGGTAATGGAACAAAATTAAGCATATCTAAGTATCTAAGTTTACATCATAAAAACCGAGTCACAGGGTGCCTGGCTGCCTCAGTCAGTAGAGCACACAACTTTTGATCTCAGGGTCATGAGTTCAAGCCCCACGATGGGCGTGGAGCCTACTAAAAAAGAATAAAAACTGAGTGCGGAGTAAGGAATAAAGAGGTAAATAGGAACATGGTTGCATACACATACAAACTGCCTGTGTTTAAGAACCGGTCATCACAGGGTTAGAATAATGACTGATCATTATGACTGAGCGTGTTAGTGCTTCCCACAAAAGTTAATGAACAAATTTTTAAAATCATGTCCCACATAATTTCTCATTTTTTGACCCTAATTAACTATTTTGTATTCCTTCAATTTCATTTATAAATCTCACATTAAGCCAGTTCCTAAGAGACTTCAGACTGTCCCCTTCATCTCCATCCCCCAACGTAGCTGCAGCCAGGGATAAGAGACCCAGCTCACCAATGGTCCAAGAGATGTCAACCCAGGAAAAGGACTCCTCTACACAAGAGATAACAGCAAGACTACACTGCTAGAAGACTTTTGTGAGTAAACAAAAAGGCCTAAGTGTGCTGGATCAGTTCAATGACTAACTCATTGGCCAGTGACCGAAGAACCGGGATATCAGGGTTTTCTGGAGGCAATGGCTTTCTGGGGCAATGATTCCTGAGTTTCTTGAACCACTTCAGCATAATAGAAGATTCCCGAAACACCTTGCCCCATTCAGTCCCACTAAGCATCAGAGAGGGTTAAAAATAATGATAGTAATAGGCTATGTTCAAATGAATGGAAACTTAGAAAACATCGTATTAAGAATGTATTAGAACTAAAAGGCATTAAGAATATCTAATTGATTTTCCAGCATAGAAAGCTGAGGCCCAGAGAAATTAAGTGACTTGCTCAAGGTCATGCAATCATTTAATGTCCTAGCTGGGACCAGAACACAAGGCCCTTGGCTATTAGTCTAATGCTTTTTCCACTACATTCGCTGCCTCTAGGAGCAGTGATGCTTCGGAGAAGACCCATCAAAGAATACATGCTGTAATTAGAGACATAGTCTTATGTAAATGTCAATACCACTTGGACACAGCCCTTGGAAACCATTTGACTGTGCTAATACCAACCATCTTTTGAAGCCACCATTCTTTGGGTGGAACCAGCTATGGACTATCAATTCTGTCCAAAACAAACACAAACAAACAAACAAAAGGTGAACAAGTGAACAGTTTTCCTTCCGTCGAATGCTACTTCTTCTCAATGAAGAGAGGGCTAAAACATTTCAAAGCATCCCTTCCGGGGTCCTTTTGATCCTTACTACTATCTCTGATGGTAGTGGGTCAAGTGACTAAGTCCTTGATTCACAGAGAGGGAAAACAGGTGGAGAGAAACTGAGTGACACAGCATGGCAAGTGAGTGGCAGAACCGTGATTGTGATCCAGGGCTTAGACTTCTCGCCCTGAGATTTTTCTTCCACATCATGTTGCATTACTCTGGGGCTTGCTTATATTTTTAATACTTGGATTTCAAGGGTGGTGATTAGGGGGAGGAAGCATTCCATTCAGGAGCACCGGGAACCGGGACCTCCAGAAGCAAACTCTGTACGATTTCGCCTTCATCCCCCATTCTTAGAACGTGTCAAATTCAGGACTAACTTCCGACTGAAAGACCAGATATTCTCAGTGACAGTTGGACATAGTCTACAATCACATGGGAGTTTAAGGCCAGCAAGTAGAAAAGTAAAACTAAGGGGAACAAAGAATTTGAACAGAAATTAAAGTGGACAGTTAATGCTGATCCATGGTTAACAAGAGTCACCTTGTGAATGTGCTAAGGACTTTTACCTAGTTTTCAAATTACCATTCCTGCAGTTCAGGATCGTGTCACTTATTGGCCAGAATATAGGCAGAAGTGTACATTGAAACGCGTATGTAGATTTTTTTCCTTGACTTTTTAACTTTGCAGAGGTAGTGGTTGTAATTGAGCTAAATCTAGATTCTAAGATTATCAACGAAGTCCAGTGGTCCAGGCTCCCTCACTTCAATTATCAGGTAGCTACAAGGCAGAAAGATCCCAATGCTGTTAACCTAAGGCAATAGTAGTTTCCCTTCTAAACTAGTTGGCATGGTAACCATAACAAGAACCTGGAAGACTTTTGTTTTCCCTTTCTGATTTCCTTATGAAGTCTCATTTGCAAAGCTTTAAACTGACTGGATGAAGGAAAACCATTTTTATGATCCATGACCCTTGGAGCCCAAACAGGATCATGAAGAGAAAGTGGCTATCGGAAAAAGAAATAGCTTTAAAGGGGTTCCTTTTGAGTCTTGTTTTCTATTCAGAATGTTCTATGTTTTTCTCATCAAGTGTGGGAATGACATTTATCTTAGCAGGTTACTTAACTACACTGGATGATGTCACTCTAAACCAGTGTAGGGCACTGACCCAAATCCTGGGGGGCTCCTTGGACCAATAGACTATTTTACAAACCTGGGAGGTGGGAGGGATGGTATATTTTTGATAATCAGACATTCCAATGTAATGTTTTCCTTAGAGGTCACCTCCCCATTAATGTTATCGTGAAAAACATCAAGTGTGTTCTTTTCTATTTTCATATAATAAATGGGCTTTGCTTACCAACATCACAATGGCAAAGGAATACTGTACAAAACTGCAGGAAGATAAAACATGTGAAAACTTTGTATGAAAAAAAAAACAACTCTTGAGTTTCCTGTCGTCTTCTTTTGAAACTGTAGTGCATATGTTAAAACGTATTATCATTTACAGTATTGAGTCATGTGCCACTGCTGTACCTGATGTATCCAATCTGGATTAAACAAACTATGTGCCACAAACCCTAATGTGATTAGGAATGTTTGTTTTAATACCAATTCTCCTGCTATACACTAGAAAATACGGGTAATTTGAACAGAGAGGCGTTCTATCTTGTCAAAGAAAAGCCACAGAATCTCAGAAGTGTGTGTAAGGGTCTCGTCTCATCTTCCCTCCTCCACCCTCCCTCAACGCAAGCAACCTCTCGACGACCTGGATCACAGATCTTGCCTGCTCCCATGCTTTAGTCATGGATGTCCACAAGCACTGGATTGCATTTGTCAACAGCCCTATTTTGAGACCAGCCCCGTATTACTAAAAGAAAATCTGCCTTTACATAGCAGTACTGGTTCTGCTGAGAATATATTTACTCCTTCATCTAAACCAGGGTCTTAAAACTAAAGGGAAAACCCAAAATTAAATGATGTGTAGGGTATGGCAGGAAGCTTGGGAATTAGGTGATGGGAGGCTTACATTTAGGTTCTATTGCTTACTTGCACGATTTCCCATCAGGCACTGTGTTTCCTCATCTTAAAAGTGGGGGTACTTAATCCAGTACCAGTATCTTAATCAAGTACCAGTATCTTGAAGATTTGCTCTCACCTTAGTAATTCTGATTTAGGTTAACGAGAAGGGGCATTTTCATATTCCACCATAATGTGAACAACACACATTCCCAGCAACAATGGAAATCCTTTTAATTTCCCCATGACTACATCCCAATCAATGAAAACCATGATACAAATGGAACATCAAGCCAAAAATGCATGATGCCCAAAGGCCTTTGAAGTTGGCCATGAAATTCAGATGCTCATATCCTTATCACCCACTAGGTGTCACCACGGATCCACAGCTCACATAATCCAGAGACCAGAAACTGGAAACCAGATGTGCACGGAGCAATACATGCTCCTTTTTGCTAAAAAAAACACTCAGTGTTAACTGGGACATAGGTGTTTGTTGACAGAGGCACAAAACAATATTCTGCCAAAACAATAGAATACCCTTGTGAAGGACCCAGTTCCAAGGTCAGCTATGACTATCAAAATTATGTTTTCTTAAAGATTAACAGGTTCATTTACATTTAGGGGAAGGGGAAAAAACCGAAAACTTCAAAACTACTCCTTGTCTCATATGATTTGATCTGCAAGTACTGTAATTCCTATTCAATTATTTTTAGCACTCAGGGGCTAATGTTTACCTTTAAACCACATTTTTTTAAAAATATTTTTTTAACATTTATTTTTGAGAATGAAAGAGACAGAGCTTGAGCGGGGGAGGGGCAGAGAGGGAAGGAGACACAGAATCCAAAGCAGGCTCCAGGCTCTGAGTTGTCAGCACAGAGCCCAATGCGGGGCTCGAATTCACAGACCACGAGATCATGACCTGAGCCAGAGTTGGATACTCAACCGACTGAGCCACCCAGGCACCCCTAAATCACATTATTAAAAGGTAAGTGATGCTACAATACTTAATCTACTTTAGAAAATGTTATTTTTATTACCCAAATAGTTTGTCTTCTAAGTCAGAATTATCTACAGCTGCAGGTTTCCTAGAGATTTCTCTACATGTTAATACTACTAACCTAATTTAAAGCTTAACTAGAATAGTGGTATTTAGTATATTGTTTAGTATTCTAGAATTCAGACATTAAGCCAATTCACACTAGCCTTCATCCAAATCACCTGAATTTATCAAGGCTCTCTATATTCATAAACTGATTTTTCTCTTCCAGAACTAAAAAGTATTTTCTCTTATTAGTCATATTTTAATTAAATCTTGGAACTGGAAGGGAACTAAAAATCTTCTAGTCTAACCCCCTCATTTAATTGATGAGAAAACTGGACCCTAAGAGGTCATCTAACAGGTACAAGGTGAAAAAGGAGGCGGCAACCATCTCTGCCCCGACAAATGCTCTTTCCACTACACAATAGCACTCTCACGTGAATTCACCTGAAAACTACCTATGGTTCCTAACAGATTATGGAGACAGTCACCTTGACTGCAATTCTTTTTTTTTTTTTAATGTTTATTTACTCTTGAGAGAGAGAGAGAGAGAGAGAGAGAGAGAAAGGGCCAGAGAGGGAGACACAGAATCCGAAGCAGGCTCCAGGCTCCAAGCTGTCAGCACAGAGCCCGACACGGGGCTCGAACTCACAAACCGCAAGATCATGACCTGAGCTGAAGTCGGACGCTTAACCCACTAAGCCACCCAGGCGCCCCACCTTGACTGCAACTGTAGACAAAAAAGTCTAACCATGCACAAATAGCAGCCGGTTCCTTCCACAGCCACCACCAATACTACGTCCCCTTATTTGGGAAGGTAACTGCTGAAATTTCCCAAATGCTTATGGAAAATGAAACCATCAGTATTTTCAGATGTTATGTGTATGCTCCCCTCCAGCTTATTTTCCTACTAAAAAAAAAAAAAAAAAAAAAAAAGGCAAACACAAAATAAGATAAACCTTGAGAGAATCCAATTAATTTCAAGACTAATGGGTAACCTCATCTCTAATTAAGATGCAGCAGTATCCTAATTAAAATCCCCTAGCAATGACAGACTGTGAACTTGGCTGTATTGTGGGGGGAAAGGGTAGAGAAAAAGAGTTAAGTTCAATTATATAGCAATGACGGGATCTTACTGAAATGTGTGTAATTAAAGTCTCTACCTCTTAATGACATGCTGGACCTAATTATGGATTTGCTATTTACAGTGTTAATTAATTCATTCTAACTTGGCAATACATGTACAGTACAGATCCATGTAAGTAAAGCCTACCACTGCCCAACCCAGATGACAGGAATCCGAATTAAACAGGAGTTTAGGGTAGTGGTATGTTGAGGGTTGTGGACAGTAAATGACAGTGGCTGTGGGTGTTTGCTGAAAGCCTGGAGGAAAGTGTTGGTAGTGCCTAGGGAAGTATGTACACAGAAAAGAAGAGCTTTCCTTTTAAAAAGTTAAATACAAATCTCTCTAGACACGAGGGGTTCTCTCACCACAATTCCAATTCACAAGGTTTGGGAACCAAACGCGTAATCATAAAAAGATTGCCAAGGAGAAGAAATGAAAGAATACGTATCTTTACACCACCCTTATCCACAGAGGATACGCTCCAAGATTCCCAGTGGATGCCTCCAACCGCGGGCAGTTCCGAATCCTAGATGTACTGTTTGTTCCTATACGTACATACCCATAATAAAGTTTAATTTATAAATTAGGCACAGTAAGAGATTAACAATAACAATAGAACAATCACAACATACTATAATAAAAGTTACATGAATGTGGTCTCTCAAAGTATCTTATCGTACTGTACTCACCCTTCTGGTGATGATGTAAGATGATAAAATGCCTACCTGATGGTGAATACTATAGGTATTATGACACAGCATTAGATTACTACTGACTGGCCAGACAGTATGTCAAAAGGATCATCTGCTTCTGGACCCAATCAATGGTGGACTTTGGGTAATTCAAAGTGCAGAAAGTAAAATATCAGGGGGTACCTGGGTGGCTCAGTCAGTTAAGCATCTGACTCTTGATCCCAGCTAAGGTCATGATCTCACGATTCAAGAGATCGAACCCCACTGACAGCGCAGAGCCTGCTTGGGATTCACTTTCTCCCTCCTCTCTGCTCCTCCCCTGCTTGCACATGCTTTCTCTCACAAAATAATAAACTAAAAAAAAAAAAAAAAAAAAAAAAAAAGCAAAATCTCAGATAAAGGGGACTCCAATTAATTTTTTTCTGAGTCATGATTTATAGATGTACCATCTCAGAAAAATGAGACCCTCCCCTTAGATCCTAGCACTAAAGGTAAAAACTGGGGGAAAATTTCTAGAAGGCATAAGATTAGGACATACTATGAGAAGAGTTTAAACAGAATGAGTTCCAGCTTCCAAAAAAACAGTTAAAATGAAGGGCTAGAACTTTCCTTTAGCCTCCCAGCAGAGTAGGGCAGTTCTTAATCTGGCTTCTACCTGGGCTTCAGAAGGTCTATGAACCTCTTGGAATTACATATACAAATCTTGTTTACAGAATGGAAATTTTTCTGGCACAAATCTATAACTTTCATCAGATTCATAAAAGGATCCAAGAACCAACAAAGATTGAGTTACTCCTTTTCTTGAGAAACGGAAATAAGACAGCCACTGATGATCCTGAGCTATTTAATGCGCGTAAACACACACACAGCTTTCACAATCTTAAAAACAAGACATTCGAAAAAAAGATGAACAATAAACATGACAATAAACATTTGGCTGAGTTCGCATTTTTACTGGTAACAAATATTTTTCCTGGAAGAAAATGGCATCAAAGCTACCTCTGGGAAAGTGTGAAGCAATATTTATTCCTTCCTACCTAAACATAAAAGGCGAGGGGATTTTCTGATCTATCGTGTTACAAATTTCTACAAGAACACACCTCTATAGAAATACAGCCCAAGCCTTTTGTCAAGAACTCCACAGCATAAACTAACATTATTTTTCAAACCTCAACTGTTTTTATTTTTTTTTCAAGTAAGCAGTGGTATTAAGTCTTTCTAAATGTTTCTTTCTTGAATGGCTTACAGATAATGGCATCCTGGGACCTTTAGCTCTATGTCTCCAAAATTTTCTTTCAAGGATCTGATCCATGAAGTTTCTCAAAAAAAAAAAAAAAAAAAAAAAAAAAAAAGATAATATACCTCACCTAATAAGACAGGTCAAAACAGTCTGAAAAATAGATGTGTCCCAGCAGAAAGCCTCAAGACTTTTCAAATTCCTCAAAAATGGCACTGTGCTAAAGGCCCCAGAGGATGGCTATCTGAAGGTATCACTCGTTGATATTTCTGGATGGTATGAGGTACTGCCTGTCATCACTGGTTGCCACGCATCATTTCTTGTAGATAAATGGTATTCATGTGATAAGCTGCCACCCAGCTTGGGTGCCTCTGAGCATTCCAATAATATGACTGAGAAGCAGCAGTGTAGTATTCCTGCCATGCCCTGTAGTAAGCTCTCCAGTACTCCTCATAGTCCTGGTAGGTCTCGGAAAAATTCAGATGGGTTTCCCTGTGGCAGTCGTACCAACCGTCCTCCTGGGGTTCTGTCTGCATTCGATAGGAAGACCGCCTGGGAGGGTTTCTCCGGCTCTGCTTAGCTCTCTGGGTAGCCCCCTCTTTATGCCTTGCCTTTGTCTGGATTTCAGGTGATTCCTGATACTCTACTGGATTAGGGATGTTGTTTCCATTCAGAGGCTGCTCCAAAGAGATATGGCCATCCACACGAGTAGACTCCGCGTCTTTCGGCTGAGTATCAGAAGAGCCTTCCAAGTAGGACTTATTTCCTTTGCTCTGGGAAGAAGTCCTTGAGCTGTAAGAATCACTGTCACTCTCAGAGTCTCCAGATTGACTGCTACTTGCCAATACCTGCACTCTCTCTTCAGGAATTCTGTTTCTTACAAAACCATTTTGAGGATTGACAGTCTGATCCCCAGGACCCGTGTAATGCCTGATGATTTCCACAGGTTTCTCTAGCCCCTCTTTAATATAGTGTTCATAATCCTCTACCAATTCCGAAAAAGTCAAAGAGTATGGCAGATGGATTTTAAAGGACGACAGACAAGGAATTTTAGGGAGTGACACAGGTATAGCTTCTTTGACCTGGTGCTGACCAGTCGAGTTTTCAACAGAGATCTGAACAGAATTCTTCATCGGCTCTTCCAATTGTATGCCACAGCCCACTTCTTTCGGTGACACTGCTTTTTCGATGATTCCACACTCTGAGTGGCTTTTCACAGGAAGCTTTTGTTTGGTATTATTTTTTGATTTGACTAAGAGTGCAGATACAGAAGTATTTCTGGATGAAGCCACATGGTTACCATGAGCTTTCGGAGTTGGAAAGGTTCTCTCTATTTTTTGAATCTGCTTTTTTAAGGGCTGGGTAGGTACACTTGCTAAGCCATATGTATGCATAGCAGCTTGAACCTCCACATCCCAATCCGAACATTCTTCCATCAGACCAGGAGGAATGGGATCTACATAAAAGGAACAAAAGAATATGAAAATTCTTCAGCTGCTCAAGACCAGCAATTTTTGATGACTTCATAAAGCTCTCCATGGTAAAGTAAGAAATAATATATACTAATAATACACTAAGAAGCTTAAGAATTGCACTTAGTATTTTAAAAGACCCAAGCAATCCTCGCAGTAAAGAAATACACCCCAAAATATGCAAGACCCATCCCATACTCACAAGCAGGATCTCCCCATACCTCCCACTCAGAAAGAACTTCTGCTAGGACATACAAGTCTGCAGAAATTCCCCCATCTCTTCCCCTCCCACTCTCCCCAACTCTTCCCCTTTATCTCACTACTGCTGACAGCAAAACAAGATTATTAGAAAATGGATTGTGCTCCCCAGAGCTTATCAGCTGGGGAATATTACGACTGCAACTCTGCACCCAAGTAAATCTGCCACCCTATACTCCCAACAGGGAGGAATCACTGCCCCCAACAGTGGAGAAAAACCTCTATCTGGGAACAAGTTAAGAGGACTGTAAAAAGATCTGTGGCCTCAACAGCACTTGCAAATTTTTAAAAATTTGCTGGCTCCAGCTCTCTAAATTTCCTATTCCATCCAGGAGGGATAGTTTGCTCCCACCTGCACACTCAGACCTTCCCAAAGTGTGATCAGTTTTCACCTTAGACAGACAAAATACACAAAGCCCCTGATTGACACAGGTCTGCCTGTCTGTTCGTGCTACTGGGGCTCCACATAGACATATCCACTATTGAATCCCTCATTCTGGACTCTTCAGCTGGGGCTCTTGATCTTTTGCTGAACAGATCCTCTGACAAAAACTCGATTCCTACTGAGGTGGTATCCCTTGTTTGCCTACCACCCTTCTCAAATAGGCCGACTGCCCTCCTACTCCTGTGCCAGGTGCTTCACCTGAGCAGTCTGCTATCATACAAGCTCCTGGTCCAATATAAATCCAACACCACAAATATAATTTTCTGATTTCAAGGCTCCGAGAACATTATGTGAAGATCGAAATATGTCATTTTCCAGTATCCAAAGGCAAATTTTATTTATCACTACATGCTATGATACTGAATCCTACTGAAGGTCTTAACCCTCTTTTACCAATTTTCAATTTACTATTTTCACATTATAATCATCTGACAGATTATCAATAGACTCATACATAGAGTTAACATACTACAGAGTCTTAAAAGTGACATGGGGCACCTGGGTGGCTCAGTTGGTTAAGCATCCGACTTCAGCTCAGGTCATGATCTCACAGTTTGTGAGGCTCACAGCTCAGAGCCTGGAGCCTGCTTCAGATTCTGTATCTCCCTCTCTCTCTACCCACCCCCCACCCATGCTCGCTTGCTTGCTCTCTCTCAAAAATAAAATAAACATTAAAAAAATATTATTAAAAGTGACAGAGAACCTAAAGACTGTTTCAAAAAACAAGTATTTTGTAAATCAGGACACAAGCTTAGAGCAATTAAAGAAATTTGTGAAAAGATCACAAAATGAGCTATGACAGCCAGAACTACTAGAATCCACAAAATTCCCAGACCTATGCTTAATCTAACTTTATAAAAATCACTAACGGAGTTAAATATAAATCACTGAAATATTCACTGCTATATTTATTCAATAACTACTTATCCCATATTCTAGAAGGTCATGTATATGTAAGTGTACAATTATGTATATATACACATATATATTGGTATATACATATATATGCACACATATATGTACCTATACACATGTATATACACACATACACACTAACATGCATATATTAACATATATAATAAATGAGCCACATTTCTACACAACAGTTTTTAAAGTTTTCAAGAGATCATTAATAGTTTCAGACATGCAGTTTCCAAGGTGGCACTAAAAAAAATCAGCTTGACAAATGACCCATTAAATCAAAAGAAAACACTTCAGGGGCACCTGGCTGGCTCAGTCACAAGAGCACAGGACTCTTGACCTCAGGGTTGTGGGTTCAAGCCCCACACTGGGTATAGAGATGATAAATAAATAAATATTAAAAAGGAAACACTTAAAATTTTTCAAAATAGCATTTAAATTAAAGATATTATTCCTTCCTTCCCCATGATGACAAAGGAGAATACAGCAAGAATTACCTCCACAGCGACAAAAGAAGTGAAATATATGCCCCCTTACATAAAACAGTGAAATCAAATTGCAAGGCTAAAAGCTAAAATACAGAGCTAATACAGTAGTAAAATAATTCTCATTTCTCATGTGCCAGGAGTTAGCTTGCAATCTTCTCCTTGCTGCTTATTAGCTGTAAGAACTTAGGCAAATTACTTCACTTTTCAATGTCTCAATATCCTCATTCACAAGAAATCGACAATAAGGGCACACACTTCATAGAACCATGGTGATAATTAACCAAGCTAACATATGGAATAGGACCCAACACATCCTAAGTGTTCCGTGTCAGCTGTTAATTTTATGAGGCCTATCATCAATATCACTATTCTTTTGACAGCAAAATGACACAGACAAAATATACCTGGTAAAGGCAGAAGGTTGATGTTACATTTCTGGGCAATTTTCATCATCACATTTTCTTCTTCTCCCCGACAACAGTAGGTCACTGTCAACCCCAAGGTACCTAAAGCAGAGGGACTCTTAATTAGTAAATCATTTCCACATAAATGACATTCTACCTGTCATATCTTCCTCCTAAAGAAAGCAGCCAAACTTTTCACTTTTTTTTTTTTTTTTTTTTTTTTTTACCAAAACGGCCAGCTCTGCCAATCCGATGCATGTATGTCTCCCAATCCAATGGTACATCCAGATTTACAACCAGGTTCACCTTCTCAGCATCAATCCCACGGGAAGTCTTGAATTGAAGAGAACAAGTGTTTGCATTAACTGCCACACAGGCTCCAACGCACACTAGATTATTCTACTATAGTACGACCAAAATCCAAGTGAAGAACAGGAAGGAATTCAGGAGCAAAGGAAAAGGAAATTCATTTCTAATGACTAGCTTCAAGAATAAAGATGAAAATATAAGACTTTTAAGAAAGCATGTTCCCCAGCACTGGAAAGACAATTCCCTTCTGGTATTCTTATCAGACACACCCATGTAAAGTAATAGTTGAAACCTGTGCATCTGACAAGAGAGCCCAAGTCAAGATGGATTAGTCACCCAACCCGAACGAGAAATATACCAAATCTGTGGAAATGAGGACTCTGCAATGAAACTGCTTCAGCTTGGCCATAGCATCAAGACGCTGATTCTGATTCATGTTACCTAAAAAGACCCAAAAAGAAAGTCATATAAAAACAAGCTAACATATTTATCAAATACACAAAAAGCAGAATTCCTAACTACCAGTCTTAACGCTTTAAAAATATACCAAAGTTAACTCTATCCTTATATACAAATATAGGTTAAGACCTAAAGTCAGAATCTTTTAAAAATACGGTTAGGCAGTCAACTTGAAATTCAAAAACATATTTTATTTTATTTCAATTTTTAAAAGTCTATCTACCCATTTTGAGAGAGAGAGAGAGAGAGAGAGAGAGTGAGCGAGCGAGCAGGGGAGGGACAGAAAGAGAGGGAGAGAGAGAATCCCAAGCAAGTTCCATTCTGTCAGCGCAAAGTCCAACATGGGTCTCAATCCCATGAACCATGAGATCATGACCTGAGCCAAAATCAAGAGCCAGACACCCAACCGATTAAGCCCCCCAAAAATCAATTTTAAATGGTGACTAGGTTATGCCTGCAGATATACCATTATATCCGCAAGGTTACATATGAAGTAGAACAATTCTTAGAAAAATTGCTTTAATCAGCGGTTTATAAATTTGGTTTTGAAGTGTGATCTACAGTCAAAATATTGTCCATTAGAAAACAGTCTCCCAGTATCTCATAATATACAATGATGAGACAAGCTTATGCTAACAGGTTACAAACTAAGCTATCAATGAAAACTCTAAAAAGGATCTTACTGATCAAAAATTCCTTTAAATCTTTCATTTCTATTAGGCCAGCAGTAATAATTTAGTTTTCTGTCAAAAAGGAATCATCCTGGGGCACCTGGCTGGCTCAGTTGGTAGAGCGTGTGACTCTTAATCTCAAGGTTGTGAGTTCGAGCCCCACACTGGGTATAGATATTACTAAAATATAAAATCTTAAAAAAAAAAAAAAAATCATGTTCACCTTCCTCAAGACCATAAAGCAGTTAATTCAGTAGCAGCTCACAGCATTTTTACAATGATTATGTAAAGAAGCAAAATATGTTGCACTGAAGATAACAAAGGCAAACTTTATAAAATTATTGAGCTCTTCATGGACAATTCATTCCAATTTTCTAATTTCATATGATGTACCAAGTTACAACTTAAAAAATAAGAATATTGAGGGGCAACTGGGTGGCTTGGTCTTAAGCATCTAACTCTTGACTTCAGCTCAGGGCACAAACTCGTGGTTCCTGAGTTCCAGTCCCACATCAGGTTCTGCGGTGACAGTGCAGAGGCTGCTTGGGATTCTTTCTCTGCTCCTCTCTCCACCCCTCCCCTGCTTGCTCGCTCTCTCTCTCTCTCTCTCTCTCAAAAAATAAACTAAAAAAAATAAATAAAAATAAGAATATTGATATATCAAATTCCAATGAAAAATTAGCCTGAAATTTCCTTTACTCTAAAGACTCAGTGTAACCTCACACTCATAAGACAACTCAGGAAGTAGCATTTCTTCCTCCTGACTTTGGAGAGGCTTCAAGTCAAGATACTAAACAAAGATTAAAGTAAGATATAAACTTACCCGAAATACACTCAGCAGGAAAGCCTTTAGAAGAAAGAATATCAGCCAAATGCTGTGCTCTATGAAAAATAACACAGAGGTTATAATTTTATAAATATGGCCCCATGCCTATCCTTTTATTTCACAAGTTCCCCAAATGACCTTTTAAGGTACATTACCTGCTGTGCAAATTAGAAAAGACTAAGGCTTGATTAAACGGAATTCTGCTGAACAGTTCCTGTAAATGCTGAGCCTTTTCCTCAAAAATCTTATGGGCCAAAGGGTATGAATTGACAACTCTGTAATACTGCTTCAAACCTGCAAAGAAGAGTCCTCTGTTAAAACAAAACATATTTGCTATATCCTAATAGCAAACGTGAAAGCAACAGCCAACTAGGCAAGGGAAAGCTCCAGAGTATCACAAACAAACCAGTAATGTAAGTATCCAATATCTGTACTCACCTAGGAGACTCGGATCACTGGAATTTAGTCTTACAAAAGTGGGATCTCTCATGTACCTTGTCAAAGCATTAGCCAAATATTCAGGGTAGGTGGCTGATACGGCCAACATCTGTTTACTTGCAGGCAAGGAAGAATAAATCCAGCTGCAAAATACAAGAAAAACACACACTGTGGAAACTAATCAAACAGTAACTACCACCTGTTAAAGCTAGACACTTTAGGACACCATTTTAATAGTCCAGCAAGTTATTTTTCTTACTTTATTTGCTCCTGGAAGCTGCCTTCTTCTAAAAGCTTATCTGCTTCATCAAGAATAAAGAGACGTATACTGCCTGGGTTCAAGTAGTCAAGTTCTATTAGTTGTTTAATTCTGCCTAAAGTCCAGAAAAAAAGCATATTGAAATATTTAAGATGCAGTGAATTTGTGCAAATCTCAGCCAGTGTTGTTACTCTACTCACTCACAGGTTATACTGCTGATTTTCTTGACCCGACCTTCGTTATTATACATTTACGCACCGAACCACAAATTAGAAATGTTGAATTCTATCTTGCCTAAATCCATTATTTCTTCCTCATATTTCACCACCAATAAGCACAGATCATAAACACTATTCCCATCAAAAGACTTGAATGCTAAGGCCCTGAATACTAAATTCTGATCTGAGTGATTTTTGTCTGAATGATTAATAGAGAAGCAAAGAATAAATCCCAATCCATGGCTTAGAAAGGCTTCTTGAAAATCATCTCCTTTCTCCTCTTTTCATAAGCCAGTTCCATAGGTGCACTTAAACAGCCTCAGGGATGGAGATTTCCTACATTCTGCTGGTAATTCCAGTCACATGTCTAAAGCCTCGCTTATAATCCTCAAAATAATTATCAGTTATCAAAGATTCCCATATTCTTACATCAATTATTTTATATTACCTATATTAAAAGTGTTCAGTTCCTTAAAAGCCCCAGTTATGAACAGTCATTGATATCTTACCAGGAGAGCCAACAGCAATATGACACTTTTTAAGTCTGGTTTTGTCTTGTGATAATGGAGTCCCTCCAATAAAGACATGACACTCTAAGCCTTCCATTTTTATTCCAATAGCTGTAATAACAGAATGTATCTGTACAGCAATTTCTCTTGTAGGAGCCAAGATCAAAATCTAAAAAAGCATAAAATATATACACTTTTAATGAGTCAGTGGAACAGATACGTGTGGTTGGCACATTTTGCATTATAATGAGCTATTTTTCATTTAGCCAATCATTTTAAATGATGAGTTTTTACTGACAAGGGAAACTATTCCATTCATTCACATATATATTCATTCAACACACACTGAGTTGAATGAATTGCCTACCTACTAGGCAACATGTAAGTTGCTGTGGAGTCAAGAGTTAACAATACACAGTTCTTGCCCTCAGGGCACTTTCATTCTGTGTAAGAAGACATACAATAAACAAAGGGACATCAATAATGGCATACAATAAGAGTTGGGGGGGGTGGGGAGAGAAGTGAAAAAAGAAGGGAAGGAGTTATTTTAAATGGAGCAATCAAGGAAGGCCACTAAGGAAATAACATTTGAGCAGAGACCTAAATGTACACGGCAGAGTAGAGCTTAGCTATGTGACACCTGGGGAAATGATTTTGGGAAGAGAAATGGCAAATGTAAAGGCCTCAAGGCAGTAACATTCTTGGTGTACCTGAGGAATAGCAGGGAGGCCCTTGTAACTGGACCTAGTCAGGGTGAGATTTCTAGCTCCATGAAAAGGAGCTTTAGGGAGTCAAGGTGAGAACTTTGCAAAATAACTAACTACTGGAGGACAAGGTGAAACTACATGTTCTGAGCTAGGAGAAGGAAAAAACTGCTTTAAAAAAAAAAAAAAAAAAAAAAAAACTAGGAGAAGAAAATATGCCAAAACAGTTAACAGCAGTTTCGCTCTGGGTAGGTGAGATTATCAGATGCAGTTATCTGGTACTTCTTGACTTTTCTGAAGTTTCCCAATTTTCAAAAATAAATTTGAGAACAAAAAGATCTTAAGTTTAAATATACAAATTTGGTTTATGGCACTTTTCAGGGTTTTGGCATTTCATCTACTCCCAAATTGTCAGAAACCAAAATCGCAAATACATCTCAATTCACAAGTAGAATAGCCTAGGTCTTTGGGAAGCTGAAGGATTTCTTACGTACATAACCCAGGATTTGGTAGATATGAGTCAAGAAGCTTTGAATATGGATATCCTGGCATACTGTTTATACATAACATGGGCTTGAAAAATCTTTGTTGAAGAAATTATTTCCAAACCTAAATCTCTTATTAGTTTGGGTTCTCTTAGACCTACTCCAAGAGAACCTAGAAGATGGGAGATCAACAGGATATACTCACAAGGCTGTAAGAACCACCTGCAGTTACCAGCAACAGCCAGAGCACTACATTATCATCAATCAGGCCAAATACTAAATCTTATTTATCACAACCGGATCAACAAGTAGAAGAACAAAGAAAACCTATCTGTATTCCCAAGTAATGAAAAAACTGACACACATGCCATTATTCTATTTAAGATGCGGTGACAAAAATTTCCAAATTTCTAACTCTAATAACATATCCTTGGTCACCATCCACACCACCAGCACTCAAAGGCTTTAATGTCTACTTCTATGCTTTTCATATGGCTCACCTCAATCATTCGTTAAATTCACCTCTTCTCTCAGGAGCTACGGTATTGCATCCAACCCGCGATAATAAAATCCGCGTAACATACCCTCCTTTGGGTCCTCTGAGTTAGACTCACCTGGGTACTTAGGTTTTCAAGAACCAGAGAGTCCAAAGCAATGGTAGAGAACACACACGTTTTCCCGGTGCCAGATTTAGCTTGAACAATTAAATCTGAGGAGAAAAAATATATACTGTATATCGCTAACCAGTACCGACTAAAGAAGCTTAGATACCGACACAAAACCACATGATTACAAGGGTCTCCAGAACATCACTGGTTGGCACCTTCGTTTTTAGTGAACTCTCAAAAAAGCATCGGGCCATATCCAGAAACAGGGCTCGTCCCTGAACCTCTACCGTTTATCTTCTCGAACGGAGAGCCAACTGTCACCGTGAAAAGGACCGTAACCATCAACGCCGCGTCTCTTACAGGGGAAACTGAGGCTCGAAAGCGTGCAGCGCCCGGACGCAGGCCGGACCCCGCACCCGCTCCGGGACTCCTCCGGGACCCTCCCGGCCCGCGCACGGCCCCCGCCCTCACCGAGCCCGCAGCGCCCCAGCGGGATGGCCTTGAGCTGCACCGGCGAGGGTCGCTCGAAGCCGGCAGCCCGCAGCCCCTCCAGCACCGGCCGCGACAGCAGCAGCGACTCGAAGTCGGCCGGCTCGGCCAGCAGCACGTCCCCCGTGCGGGTCCGTGGGCCGCTGACGTCGTGAGCCGTCCGCAGGCTCCGCACCGGCCCGGGGGGTGGCTCCGAGGCCGCGAGCTGTGCGGCCACACGCTCCGCCGGCATAGGGGCCTCCACCGTCGCTAAGGCCGCTGAGGCTTCAAACGCCGCCGCCATCGTAGCCGCGCCGCCGGATCTCGCGGTACTTGAGGCGAGGGAGGGAGCCTAAGAGCGAGAAGACGAAAAACTTTATTGGCAGTCCTCCCAGGAAGACACGCTTCGGCGAGGGGCGAAGGGACGGAAGTCGGAGGCTTAGGAAGTCTCGCAAGCAGCGATAACGACAAAACAATGTGGCCCGAGGAAGGCTGAAAGAAGGAGGAGAGAGAGGCGGGGGCTACCGGTGTGCGGCCGCGGGCAGCCTGCAGAGGGCGCCGCGCGCACACAGTGGGGGCGCCGCCCCGCCTCCCGGCCCTCCGTGGGCGGTCCGCCCAGTCCCGCGCTCCGCCCCGCGCCACCCTCAGAACGCCGGCTTTGTGAGGCGCGTGCGGCGTCACTCTCCCCGCCTCCCGGTTACTGGCGGCCGGTGCCTCCAGCGGAGCCTATCCCCGCCCGCTCGAGGCGGCTGAGGCACAACCAGACTCGGCTTCCTCGTGGTCCGGTCCGTGTCTGTCTCGGCACCGCGTCGCTCTTGTCTGTCGCCAGCCCGAGCACGGCCCCTGGCACACTCAGCTCCCGTACCCATCCATTGAGTTGCCGCCAGGCCCTGGACTGACACCTCTCAAAGCCACAGCCCCGCCTCAGACCGCTCTCTGAACTTAGATTTGTACATCCATCGGCCTTCTCAGCATCTCCATTGAGAAGTCCGGTAGACATCTCACATCTTTCATGTCACCTGGGTGTTGCTCCTGTCCCCGGCTTTATGCACCACCATCTCGCAGGGGGGTCAAGGGACCGACTTTGCCACCTTCCCTTCTTTTAGGTCTCTGCTCAAATATCGCCTTTCCAAAGGGGTCGTTCCTGACTTTTTTTTTTTTTTAATTTTAATTCCAGTGTAGTTAACATACAGTGTTGTATTGTTTTCAGGTGTACAATAAAGCAGTTCGACCATTCTATACATTACTCAGTGCTCATCACGGTAAGTGTACTCTTTAATACCCATCACCTCTTTCACCCTGATCTATTATTATTATTATCTGAGATACTTCCATCATCCTCTGGGTTCCCCCAACTTTCCCACCACTCTCTGTTCCCTTGTTCTGCTTTATTTTTCTTCATGACACCACTACCTGGGATTGTGTTTATTGTCTGTCTCCCCCACTCTATGAGGACAGGGACCTGTTCTGTCTAGTTCTCTTCTGTATTCCTAATGAGAAAAAAAAAAAAAACAGATCTGACCCATAGTAAGTGCTCAGTGTTTATTGAGTAAATGAGTTCCTGCGAGTCTTAGCCATAACTCCAAGTTTAAATATTTCTGGAACCTAATCTTATTTATAATTCCAAAACTAAAGATATTCTGCGTCCAACTCCAACGTTTTCTTTTGTCCTTATATCATCATTCTGATCATTATCTCTCACCCCATGCTCACACACAGGCAGGTGCACACAGAATGATGATCCAGATTCCAAATGATGTAGGAGGGGCTTTGGCACTGTAATCCCATCTGTAAGAGGTCTCAAGGATACGTTTTGGTTAAAAAACATTGAGAAATGTCAACTGTCCATGTGAAAGAAGGGGTTCTGTTGGGAGTGGGCACTGAAGTTTCCAGGCTTCCTCTTAGTAACCCCAGCTTTTTCATCCATCTAGCCCCAAATCCCAAACCTGGGAGGTATTCTTTTTAAAAAAAAAATTTTTTTAACGTTTATTTATTTTTGAGACAGAGAGAGACAGAGCATGAATGGTCAGAGAGAGAGGGAGACACAGAATCAGAAGCAGGCTCCAGGTTCTGAGCTGTCAGCACAGAGCCCAACGCGGGGCTCAAACTCACGGACCGCGAGATCACGACCTGAGCCGAAGTCAGACGCTTAAACGACTGAGCCAGCCAGGTGCCCCACTGGGGCACTCTACCATCTACCATCACTCTCCCTTTTCTTACAATTTACCTGAAGGCAGGTAATTTTGCCTCTATGTACCTCATTCATTCCTCTGTCCAGTCTCCATAGCATTTGTCCTACTTTAAGCCCCTTTGTCAGCCTAGCTATTGAAACAACCTTCTGAATAGTCCCCTGTCCCTTTTCTTCTCTCTCCCAGCCACTCACTCCACAGGTACTGGAGTAATCATTCTTAAGTGTGTACCATAGGTTGTTTGGGTCCAGCTTCAGATCCTGTTCCTTTTTTTTATTATTATTATTTTTATTTACTTTTTTTTTTTTAGAGAGAGAGAGAGAGCATTTGAACATGAGGAGGGGAGGGGCAGAGAGCAAGGGAGACAGAATCTGAGGCAGTCTCCAGGCTCTGAGCTGTCAGCACAGAGCTTGACTGGGGGCTCAAACTTGTGAATCTCAAGGTCATGACCTGAGCCGTAGTCGGATGCTTAACCGACTGAGCCACCCAGGTGCCCCTAGATCCTTTTAACAAACTTTTTTATTTCCCATGCCAGACTCCCACTTCACACTATAATAACTCCAGTCTACCTCTTACCCGGTTCTATTTACTTGTTTAGGTGTCCGTCCCTTACACTAAAAAAAAAAAAAAAACAAAAACAAAAACAAAAACAAAAACAAAAAAACTATAAGCTTCTAAAGGATGGGAATTTTTTCACTCCAGGCTCTCCAGCCCAGCACCAGGCCCTTGGTGGGCCTAGTAAACACTGAATCTTGCTCAAAAGTCTTTGCTGGATCTCCATTGCACATAGCACTAATTCTATAGAACTCACACCAATCGATGAAGAAGCCAGCTCTCATCCCAAAAGAAACAAAAAGACTGCTTTTCCAGAAAAGAACACATCCAGTTTTATAGACATTCTGTGATCGTGTTTCTTGTTTATGATGTTTTATGAACACAAATATTGCAGTAAGGTTACTAGAAATAAATTATATTGCTACAGCTAAAAACACAAATCAATACATAAAATATTTTCCTCAGTAATGGAAAAGTTAGATAAAGTTGTTGGCTGTAACTTTTAGTGCTGTAAAGATAAAACACAGAGGTAAGGCACCATTTAATAACTAGGTAAGGTATGAGAGTAACATACACAGCAATGAGTCAGACTGTGTGTGCTTCCCGGCCTCCCCTCAGGAAAAATCTCAATGGGACCTCAGCCTTTTTTTATTCTATTCTGTCTACCTGGAAAGCCTTACTTCACCTAATGTACCTGGGAGCTAGAGAAGGGAAGGATTCCTGTGCACTGAAAAGCAAGTAAAACTTAGACTCAGGATGGACGTGGAGGTTCAAGTGGTCCCATACAATCATTCCACAGTGGAGGTTTTTGCACCGGTGTAGAGGAAAACATTGTAAATAAAAGCATGGACATTAAGGTGGCCCATGGTGGGTGTAAGGAGAATGTGGAAAGAAGGAACAGAACTACCATTTTTACAGCTGCTTTTTCTCATTTGATCTCAAAGCAACAAAGGGTAGGCAATGTTATTTGCATTCAATCTGAAACTTCTCTTTATTCTTTCAACAGATATCTTCTGAACACCCAATATGGACACAGCCGTTGCCCTCAAGGAGAAGGATACCTGCAAACAGGTGGCCCCGATCAAGGAGAAAATACGCAAGTAGCACAAGTTGGTATAAAATCATATGCAATACTGACATTTTCAGGGCCTTAGTTAAAATGTGGCTGTCATGTGGGAGAGAGTGGGAACTACTGAGAAATTAAGGAAAACAGCTTTTGGGATTCAGAGAGCAGTAGCTTTCTTCTCTATGCCCTTCTCATCTCCACCCAAAATCAAAATGGTTTAAAGCATGCCTTGAACAATGAGAAAAACACCATGTGCAGATTATTCCTTACCTACCCTGGAGTCTAGTACATCTGCCAAAACAGCAGCGCCAGGAGGCCAAGCCCAAGTCCTGTGAAGCACTGGGGGCTCATTTTCTGAGCTGATCCTGAAGGATAGATAAGGAGTTTCATCAGGCAGTGGGGGTGGAAGGAGAGAGCTCACCAAGCAGGCAAGTTAGAGAGATATTCTGGGCAAAGCGAACAGTTTGTGCAAAGGCGTGGAAGCATGAGAAACCATAATAGTTTAGGGAAGCCACGAGCTTTAGTGTGAACGGAGGCAAGTATGGCAGCAATTACCAGGAAATGAGGCTGCAGAGATATATTGGTCCCATGTTATGAAGGACCTTGTCTGCTACCATAAGGAATAGAAAATGACTGTGCTGTGCTCTCCCAATGCGGGGTACTGTTACATAAAATAAAGAGAGATACAGTTGGAAATGTGGATGGGGCTCGATTAATGGCAAAGCCGAGGAGTCTGGGTTTTAACTGGCAGACCGTGGAGCATCATCTAGATCTGGGATCTAACCTGAGGCGGGGAACTGCAGGACCCCCTTCACACGCTTGTGTCTTACACCTGCTAGCTCCCGGGTGTTTTCGGTGTTGGTACACTGCTTCCCGAGTACCAGGGCTTACCTGTGTGGTGTTTACCCCGCAAACTGATGAAGCAAGTGTTTCCTAGTTCTTGCTCCCAGACAAGGGGGACCTTCCCTCCGGCATTCTTCAGTTCATCTGCTCAGTGGACTAGCGCCATCGATACGCTTAGGTTATATAAAGTTTATCAAGTAACAATATGTGGCCGCCTGGACAGAATTTGTTTCATGACCTTCTCATTCCTAAGTGGCTACCTCCCAACACAGAGGATAACTATTTTTACATGCGCCCCTTGGCCCACGGGGTGACCTTATATCTTCAGTACCTTTTCAGACAGGAATTAGGAGGTGGGGAAGCCGCCGCAAAGGCCCAGCCCACGCACTCTGCACAGCCACCTCCCGCCATGGGCATTGGCCTGGCAGGCTTTCGGAAAAGAACCCCAGGTCTTCCTCCCTGTCTCCAGACCAGGCTCTCCTCTGCCCAAGGCCCACATTGATTAATTGCCCCTTTTAATAGCACGGCCTCAGTCTTTAGGGAGGAAGGCGTCACATTTGCTCTTCCCCTTGTAAGAACGGGGCCCAATTCATTCTTGTCCAGGCAGCATAATAAATAACCTGCCCCCGTTGGCAGGGAGTTTATTAGAGACTGATGGGACATTTAACAATAACTGGGGGCCTGTGATTTATTAGGTAGGGAGGTTCATGGCGTCTCCAAAGACTGGGAATGTGGAATTTAATTGATAAAGTGACTGTCAGCAGCAATGAGATGCACTCAATAGAATATGCATTTGAGGGATTCTCTTTGGAGCTGTCAGGAAGGGTTTCTGCTAATCATATTCAGCTTCCGCGGATGGTGGCGTCTGCCGGATATCTGGGTGAGAGACAAATGGCAGGGAGGGGACTCGGAGAGGGACCCAGGGAGGGATGCACCTGTCAGTTGCCCAGCCCGATGGAAGAATGTGACACAAATGAGCAAAAGGAAACAGGATTCCCATCACCCTGAGTGAGGACTCTTCAAGAGGCCTTCGTCTCTCTCCTGTGAGCCGCTCGAGAGAGCAAGAGGCGCCCGAGCACCCACTTCCTGGAAAAGGACGGAAATGAAAGAGTTAAATGGCAAGATGAGAGATCTGTTCCGGAATCTCCCTAAGCCCTGAGGCTTCTGCACCAGAGACCCCCTGCCTTGCTGTCCAGCTCCAGACGCTCACACACACAACACACACACTGCCGAGCGCCACAGTTCGTTACCCACCTGCCCCCCATATGGCAGTTTCCACACAGCCTCCCTCAAACCCCTGGTTCAGGGGGCAGCTCCTCCTGTCACAGCCGCTTTCGTGCCAAGAACAGAGCCACAGAAACTCTGATGGAGTCTCACCTTTGTTTGTTGTTGCTGTTTCCCAGCTCTGGAGACCCCAGAATCCAGGCTGAGAACCTGGAAATAAATGCTTGCGGGCTGGCGCGTACAGAGCATTGGCGCACCCCTCCACCCTGTTTCCGAGACCCGGTGTATCTCCGAGGGCCATCGATAATGGTGCTGGCACTAGCACAGCTCTGTCCTCGGGCAGTCCTGAGCCTTTCCAAGGCAGCTCTGCTCGAATTTTCTATCCCTCCATCCCTCGGGCTGTTGCTCAGCCTTCAACCAGGCCATGTAAGGCATGAGAGGGGCTTTCTCAGGCCAGTCTGCTTCCCTCCTTTGATCCTCATGCATCTATTCTTAGGTCCCAGGAGACCGGTCTGCCTCCTTGTTCCCTTCAGGGAGAGAAAGGGAGGGGGAAGCTACAGCCAGGGAAGAAGAAGTAATTGTCACTGTCTAATCTGAGCCTCGGTGGTGACACTGAGGGACCTCTGAGCAGAATGGATACAGCAACTGGTTTGATTAAATCAAGCCTCTCCCACAACCTTGTTAAATTAAACTGACAGGCCGAGAGCAGATGCGGGAGGGCAGAGGGATCATCGCCTCGGGTGGGGGCAGAGGAGGCCCAGAGCCGAGGTTGGTAAGAAGATCAGATGGTAGCAGAGCGGCAGCCTGCCCTTTCCCTTATTTGCTGACTACAGATACGAGCTGAGATTTATGGATGTGAGATGCTTAAGTACCTGTCTGAGCACAGGCTGTGAAACCGACGCCGAGGCAGACGGCTGCCTCCCCGTGGGCTCTGCAAATTCCCTTGGCATTCGGGCCTCACATTTGCAGCCGTGCTCTTGACATTTCAAAGGGCCTCTAAATATCTTGCCTTTACAGCAGGCAGGGAGCAGAGGAGTTGTTTGCCCCACTTTACAGTTAGAGCAACCGAGGCACAGAGGGATTCCAGGGCCAACCAGAGCCATGCAGAGACAGGCCGGCAGAGCCAGTCCAAGACCCCAGGTCTTCTGCCCGCCGCTTCTGGCCCACATCGCCTCCGACGTCCTGCCATATGGCGGAATTTCCCAGGGCTTAGTCCCTGGGCTGCCATCTCTTCTCCCACCCACCAAAGAAACGTAAGCCACACAGCTTGCTTTGTGGGCTGTCAGGAAAATGCCAACTCCCGACTGGCTTAGGGCAGCCCACCTGCAGAGCACACAGCTAGCTTCCAAAGGCCATGAGGCCATTCTGTCGCACTCATGTCACGCGCCCCCGTGCCCAAGCCCTTGTGAGCCATTTCCACTGCACCTAATTACAAGTCAGGGGAGAGGGGGTACGAGAGAGAGATTGTTAGCCACAACAGCAACAGCAATAGTAGAAGGATAACACCGATACCCCTGCTGGCTTCCTCACCTGTCACCCAGTTCCTCACCTGCCAAAGCTAATTTTCCACTCACCAGTGGGTGAGAGCTCATTTCGGAGTGGCTGAGCCACACGCACCCTCACATACATACACGGGTTCACGGTGCCATTGTGAACAGAGTACTGCCTCCCCCAGGATGCCCTTGTTCTCACTTCGGACGCGCTCCAATGATTTGTTCATTGACACCTCCAGCCCTCCCCAGTCTCTGTCTCCGTAGCGAGGACACTAGGATGGGGATACTACTAAAGGTGGTGCACACTGATCGCCAGAGCGCACTGTCAGACCTGCCCCCTCCAGAGGCACGCTCATCACACCCCAGTGTCTGATCAAATCCCGCAACGGGGGGCGGGGGGGAGGGACGGGGACAGGAGAACGGGGAGAGGGGCAGACTTTGAACCACGATGAAGGATGCAGGCTCCATGAGAGCCCGTACAAGGTGGTAACATTTGCTTGAGAGGGACAAAACCACTGTAAGCATCACCCACCAGGGGGGAGTGTGTATGTGCCGCAGCAGATATCGTATCACCGTGCTCTTTCTCTGTGGTTACCGCATGATTTTGATCACCACTCTTGACCCGAGAAAGATAGGAAACAGCAGACAGGCAGATAGGTCGAAGATACTTAGACAAATATCACCAGCCTCTTAAATTCCTCTTTGGTGTTGTCATTGGCCACACCCAAACCCGACATCTCCAATCTACCTGAACTCCTCTTAGGCAAGGAGTTGGACTCCTCTAGATACACCTGACAAAGTGAGGTGGAGGGAAAGGCCGTCTTGCCTGGCAGGCGGGGAGGAAAGACCACCAGGCCTGGGTTCCCATGCCGGCTCTGCCTCTGGCCACCTGGGTGATGTACGGCAAATCATTTCACATTTCTGGGCTGCACTTTCCTGACCTGTATATCATATGCTTGGGTAGGAAATGCAGACTTTTGTTAGAGTTTTAAAATTTTAAAGATCACCAAGGAGAAAACTGAGACCCAAAGAGGTTGAATTACTTGTCTGAGGCTCCACGGTGAGGCAGCCGAGTGACTGAGAGGGTGTGGGTCCTGGAGTGAAAGCCAGAGCTTTGTGTGACCAGAGGGGAGTTCTGGCTCCCTAGCTCCCTTCTTCCTCATCTGCAGAATGGAGGCGATAGGAGCCCCTGCCTCTGAGGGTTTGGGACGAATAGATGAGCGCCTGATACAGGGAAAGCCTTCAATAAATGTTAGCAAGCACTATTTTTAGTGACAGACCAGAGGTTCAGACCCACATGTCTTGACTTCTGGTCTCTCCATGAGGTCACAATCCCCTGATTATCTATAAGGTCCTCCTCAGCTCCCAAATTCTATGATTCCAAGTCAGATAGATTAAAATGCAAGTTACTTCCAAAACCCTCCAGGCAGAGACACAAAAGACCATTTAGGGGATTCATTATTCACTCTCCATTGCCTCAGTCACTTGCTATGGATGATGATTCATGGGGAATAATCACAGCAAAGAAAACCTGTCCAAAGGCAGGGAGAGGGAGGGCAGTAGAAACCAAAACTCCTTTGCATGTGGAGTGCCTATTCTTTAAAAGGTATCTTCATTTGTGAAGTGATGACAGTGTCTCTTGGCCTCATTGCCATTCCACTCTGGAACTTGAGGCTTTCTCTTGGTATAGATGGCTCCCATTGGGAGCCACTGCCCACCCTGCCTCCACCGCCCCCCCACCCACCCAGAACCCTGGGGAGAGGGTCCTGCCTCTCTGGTCAAGCAGAAGCCTTCACAGCAGCAGCTGTCACCCTGGCACTGGCTGCCCTAGGGGTCTCTGGCCACACCCCAGGGCTGGCATCTATTCCAGGCTTGGACAGTTCTGCAGTCCCCGCAGAAGACTGGGAGACCCTTGGGAACCAGCCTGGTGGCAGAAGGTATGCAGTAAGCCAAACCTGAGATGTGACCTCTTTTTCTCCTCACCCCATGGCCTCAGGAAAAGAAGCAGGTAGCCTTCTTTCTGTCTCGCCGACAAGTCTCTCCCTGGCAGGCTGCCAACTCCTGGTTTTTGCTCACAGCAACCAGAAGCTGGGGGCGGGGGGGGGGGGGCTGGTAAGTAGTGTGTATCAAAATGAGCTTTCCCTCTGAGTGGGAGGCCATGTAGGTGAGGTTACAGGGAAGTGGGCACAGGGCTGCCAGGGAGCCAGCTGTGGCAGAATGTCCCTGGGAGCGTGCTGAGAACGACTCCCTCTCCCTTTCCATGCAGTTCCCATCTACCGGCATTGGTTTGCACAAATCGCATTAAGTATTTCCCTGTGCTGTGTGTGCCCTGACATTCTTCAGGAGCTCTTTGCAGTTGAAAAATATTTGCTTTTCCAGTAATGTTTGCAAAATGGAAATATTTGCTTCCCAAGTAGCAATGAGACCATTGCTTAGGCACCACAAGCACAAGACCCATAGCTGCAAATAATTCCAAATAAGGCTCAGTAGCAGCCCATATTTGGACTAATCTGAATAACTAACTGTTCATTGTTTGGACTCGTCTAATTTTGCACTAGTCAGTTCCCTCTGAATTGTTCAGGCGAGATAGCCCATTCATACATGGAGTTTTCCAAAATACTATACTGCTGTTTCTTTCCCCTGCCCCCTCCCCCAACACCTTCCATCTGTGTTGTAGAAAAAGTTGTAGCCACTGCATGACTGATGGCCTGGCCTTGCAAGGCAGGTGACTTTGTACAAAAGTTAAGGCTGAGAGTGGTGCCTAGTTTGGCACTAGGTATAAATTCAACCACGGGGTTTGTGGATGGGGGACTAGAACCCTCAATGGTTCTAGTCATCTTGGTAACCCACCTCAGGTTACACCCTGCATGCTTTCTGCAGAGTAGGTAGTAGAAAGAGGGAACAGGAGAACTTTGTTCCTTCAACATAAAGACGAGTCTCTTTTGGCCTCAGTTGCTCTATAAGTGGGGGGAATGACACTCCATGTTTGAAGACATGAAAGCTAAGGAGCTTTTTCCCCCCATGCCTAGAGTCTTTGATTTCTCTAGCCAGTCAAAAGATTTTTCAAATAAAATCCAAAGTGAATCTTTCCTTTGGAACCAAGGGACCTCTAGCATATAGGCCACTTGGTCCCTCTGCTGTCTCTCCTGATACCAGGATTGTATGAGGCACAGGAGCCCAGTCCCATCTAAGGTGGACAGAGGAATAAAGCTAGAAGTTAGATTGTTTTAAGAATAACTAGGCCTTGCAATCCCTATCAAAATAACACCAGCATTCTTCACAGAGCTAGAACAAACAATCCTAAAATTTGTATAGAACCAGAAAAGACCCCGAATAGCCAAAGCAATCTTGAAAAAGAAAACCAAAGCAGGAGGCATCACAATCCCGGACCACTTTCTTACACCGTACACAAAAATAAACTCAAAATGAATGAAAGACCTAAACTTAAGACAGGAAGCCATCAAAATCCTAGCTTCAAAATAAATCAAAATAAAAAGCTTCTGCACAGCGAAGGAAATAATCAGCAAAACTGAAAGGCAACCTTCAGAATAAGAGAAGATATTTGCAAACGACATATCAGATAAAAAGTTAGTATCCAAAATCTATAAAGAACTTCTCAAACTCAACACCCAAAAAAACAAATAATCCGGTGAAGAAATGGGCAAAAAACATGAATAGACACTTCTCAAAAGAAGACATCCAGATGGCTGACAGACACATGAAAAAATGCTCAACATCACTCATCATCAGGGAAATACAAATCAAAACCACAATGAGATATCACCTCACGAATGTCAGAATGGCTAACATAAACAACTCAGGCGATAACAGATGTTGGTGAGGATGTGGAAAAAGAGGATCTCTTTTCACTGCTGGTGGGAATGCAAACTGGTTCAGCCACTCTGGAAAATAGTATGGAAGTCCCTCAAAAAATTAAAAATAGAACTACCTTATGACCCAGCAATTGCACTACTAGGCATTTATCCACGGGATACAGGTGTGCTATTTCGAAGGGGCACGTGCACCCCCAAGTTTATAGCAGCGCTATCAACAATAGCCAAAGTATGGAAAGAGCCCAAATGTCCATCGATGGATAAATGGATAAAGAAGATGTGGTATATATATATACAATGGAGTATTACTCAGCAATCAAAAAGAATGAAATCTTGTCATTTGCAGCTATGTGGATGGAACTAGAAATTAGAGAAAGACAAATATTTGAGAGACAAACTTCACTCATACAAGGAATTCAAGATACCAAACAGATGAACATAAGGGAAGGGAAACAAAAATAATATAAAAACAGGAGGGGGACAAAACATAAAAGACTCAAATATAGAGAACAAACAGTGTTGCTGGAGGGTTTGTGGTAGGTAGGATGGGCTAAATGGGCAAAGGGCATTAAGGAGTCTACTCCTGAAATCATTGGTGCACTATATGCTAACTAACTTGGGTGTAAATTTTAAAAATTAATTAAGTAATTAAAAAAAAGAATAACTAGGCCTCACTCCAGTCCCCTCCTTGCAGTCCCAACATGTTCACACTCAGACACACAGTCTCTGCCCAGCACCTCCAGGCCTGCCTGCCAGGCGAGGTCCTCTGCCTGGTGAGGGACAGTTCCGCAGTGATATCTGAACACATTCCAACAGCACATGTTTATCTCTAGGGTCAGCCTTTCCTGTTGATGCTCAGGAGGTGTGGGGGAGCTGCTGGCAAGCACAGGGGGTGGAGGCCTGAGGGCAGTAGGGATATGGACGCCCCTCTTAGGAGGGTGATATTATGATGAGGTTTCCAGACTGTGTGTGGCCATGCATGCCTTTCCTCACATCAGTATGAACTTTTCAGCTCTTCTGCTGTCAGTGGAGACGGGCACAGCCTCACCCAGGGATGCATCTTCCAGAGGGCGGGCTAAGACGCACTGGGTGGGGACCTCCAGGTGGGGGCCATGGGATATGGAGCCAGGAGAACGGCCGTGTTTCCATTGTTTACTGTAGGATGTGAGCTCTGTTGGGACGCAACTGGTTCTGCCTCTCCCTTTGAGCTCAGTCATTGGTGCCAGGACCTCCAGGCTTTGGCAGTGGGACAGACGGGGCCACCCTCCCTGAGTAGGTGGGCAAACCCCATGAGTCTGACACCCTTAGACACCATTTCCAGGAGTTGTGCCTCCTCCCTCAGGAAAAGTACCCACCACGCTTGTCCCCACCAGCAGGGGGCAAATGCTGAGCTACCATTTAGGGGTCCTCCCCCCACCCCCGTCCCCACCCCCGCCCACCTCTGGGTGGCTTTGAGAAAGTATGTTCATAACCAATCTGAGACCTTTGATATGTTCCTTATTTTCAAGTGAGATAATTTCATCTTCACTCCAGGCTGAGTTTTGAGGGGCAGGAGAGAGGAGGTCGAACTATTTGATTCTTCTTCAGCAAAAATGAATCATGTCCCACATCCCCCATTCTCAGCCTAGGGATATTTACCCATGTTTATATAACTATGGCAACAGGCTTTATTCTCTGCCATTTAAACCCTTAAAAAAAAAAAAAAAAAAGAAAGAAAGAAAAGAAAAATGGAAAGCAATCCATTTCCCTGTTCCTGCCTCCTGGTCTACCCAGATGACAGAGCTATTCCTGCAGAAGCAAGGTAAGAGACAGAGCCCCACATGTCCTGGTATAATGTCAGCCTTCTCCGAGGGTAAGTTTGCAATGGCCCAACCTCATGAAAGGCCTTACGAGTTTAACAGTCACTTTCTACCAAAATCCTATGGGAACCACACAGTAATAGCACCTCTGACTTGTCTGGGACCTCTCTTTTGAGCACCACACTGAGATTAGGGGCATCGATTTTCTTTTTCTTGCCATCTCCTTGACCTTAAAAGGGGATGGATTTCGTAATGTATATAACTGTCGTGTCACTACGTCAACCACCTGAAACTAACATGTCAACTATCTTTCAATTAAAAATATTTTTTTTAAAAAAAGTGGATGGAATGCCAGCTGGCTTTGCTAACAATATATTCTTCATCTCTGAGATGGATTCCTCTTGTCCTGACTACTTCACAGATTGTTGTCAAAATAGAGTTTTGTAAGGAGTGTAAAAGCGTTAATTAGACTCACATAGGTTTAACTAGAAGCAAGAGAAACTGAGGCCAGGAACAGGGAAGCATCTGTGTGAGGACAACTGTGCTGTCAGAGGCCTAGGACACCCAACCACCCAGTCTAAACTTGTTACCAGATCAGCCTGCACCTCTTGGAGTTTGAACTACAGCCACCCTCTTACCTTCCAAGAGGACCCCGGTCCAAGTGCTCTCAGGGATGGCAAAACCCAGGCTTAAACTTGCCTCTAAAGACTATGGGAACCACAGACTCACAAACGTTTACTCATTGCCTCCTGCAGCAGTCACTGTGCTGGGTGCTGGAGATCTCAGAGTGAGCAAGGCCCGCAGGGCTGGGGAACTCTTGTGTGGTGGTTCTCCCACGTAAGACTATGTGTGGATTATGTTAGCGGCCAGGTCCCCCTTTCTATCCCCATCCAAAAAGACTCAACTCCAGAATGGTTCAGCAGATCTGGGGACCGCAGCTCCATCCTTGGGGGTGGCTCCCACTGTGAACATGCTTCGGGTACCACGGGAGGGTCCCCTTGGGAATCTCTGTCTCCCAACTGCAAGGAAGCCTGTGAGTGGGTCGCAGGGCCACGTGGACTGGAGAGGCCAGACTCACTCAGGTAACGGAAAGACCCGGAGAGCAGAAGTAAATGGTAATTCAAGCTCGGCAGCTTGGAAACACCTCCGTAGATTGATTCTCAGCTCCTTCCTGCAACAGTCGGGTTTTCTGATCCACGCCGGATCCTGAGCAGGGACCCCGAAGGGATCCCAGGCACCCGGGCTTAGGGCTTAGCAAACGGCCACCAAGACTCAGACTTCCGAGGGAGTTCTCACCCATCTACGCCTCTTCTTTCTTTTCTCCATCCATCCGCTACCGCTGCCTCCGCTTTGTCCAAAGAGGGGCACTAAGGTCTAGGACAAAAGACATGGGCGAGATCCCCTGTAATTGAGGAGCTGGGGTTAAGTGGAGACATCCGAAGGGACTCTGTAGAGTCTTCATTTCTAAAGATGTTCGTTTTTACGCACCCCCCCCCCCCACCCCCCCCTTGTCTTTCAATAGTAAGCAGGAGTGGCACCCTTTCCTGACCAGGATCGGAATGAATGACCACAGCGCCTGCATTCACTCTGCACCTTCTCACGCGTCTGCAAGGTTCTGTCTCGGAGACCCCAAATTCTGCCTGGGGCAAACTTTCTCCCGTTAATTGTCTTGAGATAACACGTAGCTAATTACCCTAATTACTCTCTGGCCCTGCAACACCGTCCCCCGCGGGCCAGGGAGGGTGGCGTGGCGCCTGGGTGCGGAGAGGGACCAGTAATCCTGGCCGCACGCGGAGGCTGGTCCAGAGCTCCGCTGGAAGGAGCACCCAGGCCGGCCTGCGGCCCCTCTTGGGTCCTCCTGCCGCAACTCCTGTGTCCATTGAATAGAACCCGAGCAGCTTGGAGTCGGCCCCCCTCCCCGTCCCTTGAGCAAGAGTTAGGATAACTGACGCATATGGAATACTGGGGAAGAGAAAGGCCTATTCCTCCACTCCCTGCCCACCCTACTGAAAGCAGCCCCCCCCATTCTACTACCCTGTTTCATATTTTCACAAAGAATCACTACTGGAGAGTACCGTGTTTATTTATTTTAACCTGTCTCATCCCTCCCCTTCCCCTACCCCACGCACCTTCTTGAGAGCAGAGATCTTGCCTGTCTTAATTCGGTATCATACCCCAGACTTACACGTGGCGGGGAGTCAGCAGAGCCTCTAACAGCCTTGTGTTAAATAAGTCTGTGGACCGAGCAGCGGCTCCTCAGCTCCAGGATGAAGACTGGGCTGGGAGGAGCCTACACTTGGAGGTGAGACGGACCCACACTTCCAGACTTCCAGCACACTTCCAGAGTTCAAAAGAACTGCTGATTGGCTGCTTTGGTGGAGGATGTTCCTTTTCTGATCGGAGTATGGGAAACAGGGTTGAAACTAAGGCACTCTTACTAAGGCCGCTTCCCAATGCCCACTCATAAGACGGTGCTCTCTCTTTATCACCAAACGGGGGTCACGTGCTTTGTTGGGGGACGTCGGTACAATCTGGCGGCACGATACCCCCAGCCGCGTGGGCCAGGACTAGGTGTCCCGCGGCCAGCCCCCAGCAGCGGCTGCCCTAGCCCTGTGCGACCACCCGCTGCTGGATCCACTCGCTGCAGCCCAGCCCGCGCCCCCCCGTGCTCCCTTCTCATTGGCTGAAGGCATCCACCCTGAATTCTCATAGGCTGTCGCACTTTTCCTCCGCCCCCCGCACGGACCGCGCGCCGCGCCAGCCAGGGAAGCTGCTCTAAGTCCGGGCCTTGGAGCAGAGGCTCGGCTCGGCCCTGCGAGAGGCGCGGAGCGCGGGGGCCGGGGGCCGGTGTTCCCACCCGGGGACGCTCTTGTGGAGCCGAGCCCGGCAAATGGGCGCAGGAGGAAGAGAGCAGAGAAATGGACTGCTATTTGCGCCGCCTCAAGCAGGAGCTGGTAAGAGCGCAGCAGGCGCCGGGGGCCGGGGGGACTGCTCCGCCCCGACGGCACCTGGCCCCCGCCCCAGGCCAGCCGGGGAGCTGGGAGTATTCGGGCGGGGGAAAGCCAGAGAGGACGGGACGGACAGGCAGAGGGCAGGGCCTGTCCCGAGGGAAAGGGCCGCGAGGAAACTTGGAGCGAAGATTTGTGAGTGAGGCAGACGCGAGCAAGTGACGGAGACCTAGCGACCCCAAACCCAGACTGAAATGCGCCCAGGGAAGTCGCTGGAGAAACGGGGGCACACTCCCAGACGGACAGACGCGCGGGAGCGGGACGCCCGGGCCGGCTTCTGGGGCCGCTCGGGGCGCCGCGGAGCGCGCGGGGCAGGCGGGGCGCGGGGAGCAGGGGCCGGGCGCGCGGGCCGGAGGGCAGACGGGGACCGCTGGCTCGCGGGGAGCTGGCACCGCCTGGGGCCCCCAGCCCCGCCGGGCTTGGCAGAGCTGGCGCGGCTGCGGGGGCAGGCTGGGCCGGCTGTCTGCCCGGGCTTGTCTGCCAGCAGGGAGGGGGCTGGCAGCTGGAAGGGCGGGGGAGGGCCCCGCGCCGGAGGAGGGGTGCCGCCTGGCAGATAGCGAGCGGAGCTGCGGGGGCCCGGCCAGATGTCGGGGCTGGGCGTGGGGAGTGCGGAGGGAGCGTGCGGAGGCCAGGGGTGCAGAGGTCGGGAGACGGATCTCAGTCTGGGACCCAGGCATCACCCAAGTCGGGGGCGGGGTGCTTCCAAAGCTCTGTGAGGCTGATTCTCGCCGATTTCATATACCACCCCCCCCCACCTGCCACCTTTCCTGTTCCTGCAACCACCCGAATTCACACAGATATGCACACCCCCCACCCCGGCCCCTGGGCCCACCTCTCTGTCCACCCAGCTCCTTCCTGTGTCTTTGCCCCTGCCTCTTTTTGTCCCCTTTAGTGTCTCTTGGAGTGGACCTCTCCACTCCTCACTTTTCTCCCGTCCTCTTTCTTCCCACTTTCCAAAGCCAGGGACGCCCAGGCTCTCAACAGCAGACCTGGACCCATGACTCTCCAGATTCCGTGACAGACTCTCCCACTAAGGCCTGTAAACTCTACACTCCCTTCGAGCAGCTACCCCCCCCCACCCCACCCCGGAAACTTGGCAGCTGTATCTGGGGCCAGTTTTTTTGGGGGGGGGGGGTGGGGAGGGCAGCTTGCAGAGCAGGTGTTCTCACTGATGCTTCCTGGTCAAGGCTTCCAGGCACTCTTCCTGTCTGTCCCACCTCAGGGTCTGCCTTCTCAGGTCAATGGTCACTTCTCTGGGACTTCCTCCTCAAGCCCTTTTTGTGGTGACACACAGATGGTACAGTTACCCAGAGAAATGCTGCTTCTGGAAGGGACAGAAGAGTCTCCACCATGTTCCTTCCCACCCTCATTTTCACATGCTTCCCATGTCAGTTTCGGATGGTCAGCCCCAGTCCACACATACACAATTCTGACTCTTCCCATTCATTTGTCCAATACCAGAAAGAAAGGTCAAGGTCATCACAGATAATGTCTGAAGTCCAAGGCCCATGCTGAAAAAAAGAGAATCAAATAGAGTCCTCTTTTTATGCTTGGAATCTGGGACCACACCACCCACCTCAGGATATGCCTTAATAGAGGGTTTGTGGGTGTTCCTGGCATAGGCTTGAATTTTAAAATCCTACTGATTTGCATTTTTTATAGCACCCTAGGTGGGAGGGGGGGTGAGGGGAGGAAGACAGTCTGTGGATGCCAGGAGAATAAAAAAGGCAAATAGGAATCTGCACTGAGCTGAGCTCCAGGTCTTGATGTGCACCCTCTCCTGCCAAGGACTTGAGCCCCCAGTCCCTGGGAGTCACTGAGCTCCCCATTAGCTTTCATTTGGCCCTTTGTCTGAGCAGCTTCAGCCTTTGACTCCCTTGGCGAGGAAGCCAAATGCCTGGCCTGGGGCCCAGAATGACACTCAGATGGGAGAGTTCTGCACCCTCCCCCCCCCCTTGGTGCCCCGCCTCCTCCCCGGTGCCAGTCTGCCCAGAAATGAGACAGAGCAGAGTGACAGGCAGAGGTATTAGAGTCTCACTCACTCCCTGACACCTCAGCCCAGTGCTTAGGTAGCTGAACCACATCTCAGTGCCTCAGTTTTGCCAATGGGAGTAAAGAAGAAAGTAGAGCTGAGTTAGCCCATCTGGGTCCTTTGGCTCCTCTAAGGACTGTGGGGATTGAATTCAGTGCACCTTGGTTGTGACTGGGATGGAAGGTTCTTGCTTTTTATACCCCAGGTCTGTAACAGGCATACAGTCGTTTTATGTCATGAGCTGGTGAGGGTGGGGGCAGGCAGTAGGGCTTGTGTGTTTATTCTAGGCAGAATCTTCCCCACCGCCGCAGAGGAGGACTGCGTGTTGCCTGGCTTTGTCCTTAGGTTAGTAGATGCCCAGGAAGGGCACTCATGTAATACTTGTCGAGTTCTACATTCATTTATGCCACTAAATCCCTTCAAGAAGCCTGCGTCCTACAGACACTGGGTTAACCTGCTGGAAAAGGAAACATTAACAGGTTGTAAAATAATTTTTGTTAAGGGTGTTCTGTGGGCCTGTCCTTGTCTCAGAAAATCTAGATGAGAAAAGTGTGTTCCTGAAGACCAAAGTAAACAGAATTCCTTAATTTCGTGGAGCAGAAAATTCACACTGTAGGGGCGTCTGACTTGGGCTCAGGTCATGATCTCACAGTGTTGGGCTCTGTGCTGAAAGCTCGAAGCCTGGAGCCTGCTTCGGATTCTGTGTCTCCCTCTCTCTACCCCTTCCCTGCTCACACTCTGTCTCTGTCTCTCTCTGTCTCTCAAAAATAAATAAAACATTTAAAAGAGTTTAAAAAAAATTGCACTCTAACAAGTGAGCACTGTGGGGGGGCGGGGAGGCTAAGGGTTTGGGGATCCTGGCTTGATTAGCTTGATGTCTAGAGAACTGGCCTTTTCCCCCTGCCTCAAAGAGGACAGAGATCAGGTTTCAGGGATGAAATGTGGCAGGAGAGTAGCAGCAGCTGACACACTTCTTCATTAGGATGAAGGGGTCAGGGCTGCAACAACCCAGCAGGGAACATATCTCTCTCCCCTCCAGCCACCACAGAGGGGCCCTGCACGAACACAAGGCCTTGGGACCAGCTGTTCCTACACACTCCTCCCTTGAGGGCTTCCAACAAATGGGGTAGACACAGAAACACAGAAGAAGCAGACATAAGATGCTCACGGGGTTTGCCTCATGAGTCAGTATCAGTGGAAAGCGAATAGAGTGTGTAAAGGTTGAGTGATAGGGGCTCATGAAGTCCAGCCATGCCAGGAAGTCTTCCTGGAGGAGGAGGAGGTTGATGGAGGCCACCTCCTGCAATATCCGTCCTAGCTTAGGCATGATGAAGCAGCAGAGGGGCTTCTCTTGGGCTGGAGAAGGTCCTTCTAGAACAACTTGGTATTCCTAGAAGGCAGTTACCTGGTCACAAGGTCAGGAGGTTCTGACATGTGGAGGAGGACCAGGACCTAAAGGCAAGAAAAGGAGCAAAGAAAGTGATGAAGAGATATGGGAGGAATAGCCTTCAGTTCTCGGCCTCCTTTGATGTTTAGAGCTGGGGTCGGGTCCGTAAGCGAGGAGTGTGGAGCATGGGATTCGGGGGCAAGCCAACTTGAATTCACATCCTGGCTCAGGATGTGACCCAGGCAGATTACTTAACCCCTCTGTGCCTTGATTTTCTCATCTGTAAAATGGGTTTTTTTTAAAAATACCTACCTGCTACAGCTGCTGTGAAGATTAAATGATTGATGTCTGTCCTTAGCACATAATACCACGCACATTGTGTTGTAGGCACTCAGCAAACTCTGGATGGATTGATCGGGCTGGTGTGCATGAGTCATTCATTCACAGAACACATTAATGGAACTTGCCCTATGTTTAAAGCACTTTACCAGACACTGGTACTGTAGTTACAAATATAAACAGACACAGATTCCGCTTTCAGGGAACTCGCAGTTCAATAGGGGAGATGACGATGATAATAATAATAATAAGTGTTGATGTTAACATTTATTGATATGCTAGACATATAATGTATCATGTCACTTAATTGCCAAAGCAACCTGGAGACGTTGTACTTCCATTGTTCTCATTTTATAAATGAGACATGGGGAGGTCAAGTGACTTGGCCAAGGTCATCGAGCTGGTATGCATGCATGTGTCCAGCAGAGAGACAGAGGGTGCTTGCTACGTGAGAAGCACGAGTTCAGTGCTCTGAGAAGGGAGAAATGACCTCCAGCCAGGGGATCGGGAAAAGCTTTGTGGAAGAAGTAGCATTTGAGCTTGACCTTGAGGGATAAGCAGGGATGCGAAGGGGAGGAAAACCGCATTCCAGGCAGATCATGAAACAACAGGAGTGAAAGGCACCGAGATGGAAGTAGCAAGGACGTCCGGATGCCTTCTGGCGGGGATGTTCGAAGACTACTTCCGTCTGGTAGAACATAGGGTATGGGCAGAGAAAGAGTGAGCAACGGGGCTGAAAGAGTTGCTGAGAGCAGTCTATGGGGCACCTTGGATGCCATGCTAAAAAGTCCGCTCTTCCCTCTATGCACTGCAAGAAGCAGGCCGAGAACAGTGCCCTGGGATCCAGGAGGTGGGTGGTCTGGGGCGGAGGGTGGTGGGTGGGGGGAGGAAATGGAGGCAGAGGCTGAGTTAGGTGGTTATCACAAGAGCCCATGAAGGAGAGTATGAAGGCCTGAACAAGAACGAAGAGGAAGGTTACTTCTGGAGGCCCCCTGGATGCCCAAGGAATTGGGACTGCCTGCTTTGGAGAGGAGCTAAAGCTGTCAAGGGCGAAGGGCGTGGTGAGGCTGAGAGGCAAGCTCCCCGCAGGGCGAGATTGGGCCCCTCTCTCCACGTGTCTGCCTCTTGCCCAAGCGCACGGGTCCCTGTAGATGGTTCCATCGAGAGCGGGCTCACCCATTTCACACTTCCTTCTTTCTTTACCCTCCTCCCTCCTCCAGCTCTTTGGCACAGTTTCTATTTTACCTTCCTGTCGTGCGTTCCCGCCAAGAGCAAGGGACTGTGAAGGTCCCTATTCACTGGACTGCAGAATGGGCCACTTGGCAAAAGCGGGGCCTTTTCCCGTTTCCGGCCCTGAACCTCCTTGTAGCTTCCAGAGGGGCTGAAAGGAACTGTGTGGGGATCTTGTGAGTAATGGGGGTGGGGGCAGCGAGGCAGGGCCCACTGCCAGGTCCGCGGGCAAAGCTGGAGCCCGCGTCAAAGGATTCTGGCTGAGCGGGGAGAGGGCGTGAGATGGACGGATGGAGGGCGCAGCTGTGGGATCAGTCAGGGGCCTAGGAGAGGGCTTGGGAAGGTTGCCGAGGATGTTGGTGTCACTTTCCCATCCCCATGCCTCCCATACCACAAAGGCCCAGCAAGTGCCAAGGGGGACGGTGCTGTCCATGGGCAGCTGACCCCACACTACCCCTACCCCTCGAAGGCTCAGTGCTGCAGGGCCAGGATGGCGGGGTCTGCTTCCTGGCGGCATCTTCCCCCTCAGCTCCAGACAGACAGTGCTTTTTCCTTCTTCAGATGATTCAATGAAGAGGCGCTGTCAGTGGAAAGGAACTGAATTAGGTCTTGGAGTCCCTCCAAGACTTCGTACTCTTCCTCCCCGTATGATGGTAATTGCACTTTGCATGTCAGATTGGCTATCCTGGTTTCTTCTCGCAACAACCCCACGAGGATGAGAAGTCAGATCGTGATGACTCGGAAAGCCCACTGGGCTGGAGCAAGAGGGCCAGGCTTGGGGTCCCAGTCCTCCCAGGAATCCTTCCCAGTTTTAGAACCCCAGGCAATAGATCCACATTTCCACCAGGGGCGCTCAGGATGACATTAAGATCTGATACTCAGATGAAAACCTTTTCATTTTAGATCCTTACTCTCTGTTTATGGCAAGTGCTATGCGTTTCCTATAAGTTCCTACAGAAATGCATTTATGTATACAAACAGATTTATGTAAAGCATTAAATGGGAGACTAGGTGATGAGGAGATATGGTGAAAACCACGCAGGAAGTCCAGGGAAGAATGTCGAGGAAGAAAACGAGCATCTCGGATCCCGTTTCTTCATCCATAAAGCAGGGTCACCAGCTTGCCAGAGTCACCGTGGGGTCCGGCAAAGCACGAAGGAAGGATGCACACCGCATACACACAGGGGATCAGCATTTCACAGCCACAGCCCTCTGCCCGAGGTCATGCGGCCCAGTTAGGCAGCTGGGACTCCCCTGGGGCTCCTCACAAATGCCAGGAAGGTGCCCAGCGCCCATCCAGCTGGATTCAACTGCAGCAGGAGAGACTAAAATTTGACGTGAAGACCATATTTAGAATGAAACATTTCGAGGCCCAGGAGGTGCTGGGGGGCTAGGAGGTGGGTGGTGGCGGTTGTGCTTGTGAGGAGGCCTGCGAGGAGGAAAGAACTTCCGTGGTCTTTCTCAGCAAGGAGCCCCACACCCGTCTCTGGGATATGCTGTCAGGGGCAGTATGTTCGATGGTGGAACAGGCCAGCTCCTGCGCGTGCGAGGCAGTGAATGTGATTGGGGGTGGGCACGGGGGGTGGCTGCTAGACCCACTGCCACTCGGACTAATCAAACCAATTAGATCCTCTTAGGACCTGTCCAACCGACCCCTGAGGGCAAGCTGGGTATGACTGGGTCCCTGAGCACCGGAAGCCCTGGCACTGGGAGGCCAGAGAGGAACTCAGTCCCCTACAGCCTAGAGATTGGGATTAGTGATGACCATTTCTAGTTGGGATTTTCTCTGGCTCCTCTCCTCTGCTCCCACCCCACGCTGCTCCATCTTGGGTTCCCGAGGCAGGAGAAACCCTGGGATCTGAGAAGGTCCCACGCCCCGAAGACAGCAGCTTGCCCTCTGGCTCTTTCTCCCTGGGTGACATCATTCCCCCTTGGGGCCAGGAAAGGCAGCTCCTCTCAGTCAAGACCCAGCTGATGCTCCTGCCTCCCCACTTCCCCCGGCCCTCCCCGCTTCCCACACTTCCTCCTTCTCTCGTCCTCCTTCTCACAGCTGCCTTCTGCCCTCAGTGTCAGCACCCTCGCTGGTGGGCAAGAGGATGCGGAGCTTTCCTTTCCTTCCTTGCTCTTCCTTTGGAGGGGGCCGGGGGGAGGACAGAAGGGACAGGACAAGAGCTGTGTTTCTCCTTGATCCCACCAGGTAGATGAATGGAGTCCTGTCACGACTGTGTGTTAAGGTCCACTGAGGAAGATGTGTTCTGGAAGTTCTCAGGAAGTCTTAAGATAACCACCAAAACTCACCTCCAAGCCACGTATAAACACTCATTACATCACCTAATCTGTCCAGAGCTGCGTGAGGCAGAAACTCGTATTCCCGTTTTGAAGAATGGAGAAGTTGAAAAACGATTTAAATAACCGTCCCGGCCACACAGCTGCTGCTATGTGGCAGAGCTGGGATTTGAACCCTGTTCCATTTGTCTCTAGAAACCAAGACCTTAACCAATACAGAATATCATTTTCCATAGGGGTCTAATTTCACCTCCTGTTGACTTGACTGGGGCCTCTGTGTTATGAGCAGTCCCAAATTCATACATACCCACACATTCATTCTCACTGGAAAATGGTACAAAATGTCAGCATTATGTCTTCAGGATTTTTCCATACTGGAAGAGACTGAATGGGGTCATTTCATTCCTCTCACTGCCTCTGACCTGGACTGTGTTCAGCCTTCTGGAAGGATGCCTGCAAGTTCAGGCTTCTTGCCTGTTGGTGAAATGAAGCCTTGAGCCGTGTCCCTGACTCTTCCTCTCTGAGGAGTGCATTACTGCCTGAGGGCAGCAGGTCTGGAGACACAGGACTTGGGGTATTCAGTGGTACTCAATAGATGTTTTATGGGTGTGTCACAGGGGCAAGGTGCTAGCTGGGTTCTGGGGAGGCATAACAACGTGTAGATCTCAGACCCTGCCCTTGATGGTAAATGCTCAGTGAATGTTTCATGAGCAAATGAGCATTGAAACGTGGAGGGGGGGGGAGGGGCTGGGCCACGTACAGAAGTAGCACGATAGACAAAGGCACTTGGGGTGTCACTAATGACGTTCTGACAGCAGCAGGGGGTATGCATATGGGAACAGTGACATGCTTCTGAGTGGCAAGTGACAGGATCACAGGAGTGTGGGAAGACTGAGCTGGTGGCCGGAAGGCCTTCGAGGAGGGTTCTGCCTTCCAGGAGATGGAAAAGCAGATGTGAGACCTCTGGGGACAGGAAGAGGGGCAGAAGGTGGAAACAAAAGCCAAACGGGACTCTGAGGTCCAGGTTGGGGTGACGAGGAAAGGGGTACGAGAGAAGGAGCAGAAAAAGGGAAGTCAGAGAAGCAGTTTGCGGGAAGGGACCTCAAGGAGGTTGGTTTGAGGCTTAGGGTCTCCTCTGACTCTGCCCTGGGTCTTCCCAGCCGCGCTGAAATGCCTCCAAAAGGAAGGTCTCAGGAGGCCGGAAGCCAAAGAGGTCAGAGCAAGGGGCCATTGGCAAGCGCAGCCACCTCACAGGCTGTCATAGCTGCCACTCCAACGGAGCCCACTTCCCGGGGCGGGGGGCGGGGCGGGGCGGGCGGGGGAGGGGGGGGGGGGGGGGGGAGGTGCGGGAAGGGTCTGGCAAATCCCAGGGTCTCCAGGGCTCCCACCCACCACACTCAGCTGAGGCCTCCTTGCCTTCAGGGACACTCAGTCCTCCAGCTGCTTAGTGCTGCTGGCTCAGGAGAGCCTGGCCTGGTCCCCTGCCCTGCCCCTGCCAGGGTCGGGGTTGCCAGGTGAGGGTTTGACTGCAAAGCCTGAGAGTGTCAGCTGCCAGTGCAGTGCCTCTGTGCCCGCCCTCCCAATCCCTCCACCCCTGCACCCCGTGGGCTTAGTTCTGTGCATTACGACCAGGCTGGGCGGTAAGATGATCCCCACGGGTCTCTGGGGGGCTTAAGAAACAGATGGTCCCCTCACGCGAGGGCTTTTGCTGTTGGTAACACGAGCAGATCCGGGGAGGGAGCCGGCGGGACGAGGGCAGCTTGGGCAGCTTGGGCTGTGAATGTTATCAGACCACGCATCCCCTGCCCGCCTCCAAACTCGGCCCTCACCCAAGTCAGCCTCTTGGCCCCTTCCAGCTGGCACCTGGGACTCGTGCCTTTGACACCCGCAAAGGGGCTGGAGGGCTGGCCCCCAGGGTCCCCACTCTTGGCCAGAGCGGGGGAGCCACTTGGGCTGAGAAGGCAGGAAGAGCACCGGAGCCAAGTGTAAGTGCAGCTGAGAGGGGGAAGGCAGAGAAGGGCCGGGAAGGGCTTCTGCACACAGGAGCATCCTGGCCTCCTTGTCTCTCTCCTGAGCGGCCAGATGTGCACAGCAGTGAAAGGAAGCCCCCGGCCTAGCCTTTTCTTTCGGGAATCTGAGCTCCTTGTCTTGCCCTCATGTCCTCCAGCCTCCTCCAGCGCCCTGGGGAGGGCAGAGTAGCCTTAAGGCCCAGCTCTTCTGTCCAGCCATCTTGAGGCAGGCAGTGCTTAGTATATAGCATTTGGAGCAAGGTGTCCTGTGTCCAAGGCCCAGCGATATGACCTAGATGACCTTAGGCAAGTTACTTCACCTCCGCCATGGTTAACTCACTAAAATGAGAGCACTAATGGCAACCTCACAGGTTTTATATAAAGATCTTAAGAAGTGATGTGCCTAGAGCAGGTAGCTCAGTTCCTATTACATAGCGAACATGCACAGACTGCTCTTAGCGTGGCCATCATCATCGTCATCGTCATTGTTGTCTCAGGGAGGCTCGCAAAGAGGGCGCAGCACCTCGTAAAAAGACAAAGACGGCCACCACCATTTCACACACCCTCTTGTATCTGCATCGTCTCGAGCAAGCTACTCACACGCCTCCGTTCCTTCATCTAGTACTAGTCACTACCTCATAGACTAGTTGGGGAGATTAACCACAGATCCATTTATATATGTGTCTGTATTTACATATATGTCGCTGAGGACAGCACCTGCCTTAGCACGTTAGCTGCCATTAATATGATTTCCTTTAACTAGCCATATGGGCGTTAAGATTCCTCCTCTCCCAGCTCCCATCTGCACTGCACTGGGCCCCGTGGAGGTGGGGTCAGTGGAGGGCTGGAATGACCCCAGAGGTGTATGTTTGGGCGGGCGTCTAGGTTCGGGGCCAGTAAGGGGCAGCGCTTCCCCAGCCCCCCGTGGCTCATGGGCCTGTGCATTTCTGTCCCCTGCAGATGTCTATGAAGGAAGTGGGTGATGGCTTGCAGGATCAGATGAACTGCATGATGGGTGCGCTGCAAGAACTAAAGCTTCTTCAGGTGCAGGCAGCACTGGAACAGCTGGAGATCTCTGGAGGGAGTCCTGCCCCAGGCTGCCCTGAAAGCCCCCGGACACAGCCCCAGGCCCCTGCCAGGCCCACGGCCTGCTCCTCCTCCAACCAACCTTTTGGCACGAAGTTTCCGTCCTGTAGGAGTGTCTGTGGGAGGGATCTGGTCCCCCTGACAAGAGCACAGCTCCCAGAGCACCAAAGCTGTGCCCAGCAGGGGCCAGAGCTGGCGGAACCGGAAGACTGGACCTCCACATTGATGTCCCGGGGCCGGAATCGACAGCCTCTGGTCCTAGGTGACAATGTTTTTGCGGACCTGGTGGGCAACTGGCTGGATTTGCCAGAACTGGAGAAGGGTGGGGAGAAGGGGGAGGCGGGGGAGCCCAAGGGGGAGAAGGGCCAGCCCCGGGAGCTGGGCCGCAGGTTTGCCCTCACAGCAAACATCTTTAGGAAGTTCCTGCGCAGCGTGCGGCCTGACCGAGACAGGCTGCTGAAGGAGAAACCGGGCTGGGTGACACCCATGGCCTCGGAGCCCAGAGCCGCCCGCTCACACAAGGTCAAGAAGCGGAGCCATTCCAAGGGCTCTGGACACTTCCCCTTCCCAAGCACTGCAGAGCCCAGAAGGGGGGAAGGTCCTTCCACAAGCTGCCCCAAGGCCCTGGAACCCTCACCCTCTGGCTTTGATATTAACACAGCTGTTTGGGTCTGAATCCTAGAGACAGAACGTTGACTGAACCCAAAAGGTCCAGGTGCCCAGTGCTGGGCCCTGGGAAGGATGGGGGGAGGGGGGCGGGTGCTATGGCTTTCAAAAGCCTAACTCTGGGTTCCTTTTTCCCAGGAAGGAGGGAAAAGAAGCGGGAGTGTCTGGAGTAGGACTAACAGGCATGTGGTTGGTAGAGGCTGTGGTGGGGGCTGGCTGGTGGGGAGGTGAGGGTTCCCGGACTGAAAGAGAGATTGAGAGAGTGGTGCTCACCTTGGGGCTGCAGGTGATGAGGGGCATGGGGCAGGAGACCAGGAAATTCTTACATTCTTTCACTGCCCCAACTAAACATTCTGTATGGATTAGGGCACTGGGGCCTCATGTTCCCCTAGAAAGGCCCCAAATAAAGACCTTGGCTCCTGTGTCCCCAACCTTATAACCGCTGGCATCCCTGGCAAAGCACTGCTCCAGGCACAGGCATGAAACCCCAGCCCTCCTGGGATAGGGATCAGCAGAGAGGGAACTTCCCACTCCCACCTCTCCCTGTTGGCCTTCAAGATTTCAGCCCATACCTGGATCGTGGGAAATGGGCCTAATAAGGAGTGTATGTATAAGGAGTACTCCAGGGAACCCTATATCTTTTCAAAAGCACAGGAAAGGTATCTGTATAGCACTTTAAAGTTTGAAAGCCTTTTCATATCCCATATCCGTTATCTCCTTTTGAGTAAGCAAGTAAGTCAGTTTAGCCCCCTTTTCCCGATGAGGAAGCAAGCTTAGATATGCCACCTGCGGGCAGGTGGCAGATCAGCGCAGGGCTGACCCAAGGGCTGCAGCAGGGCCCTGGAGGCACAGGAGCTCCTTCCCCAACACCCCGCCTCCAGCACTGAAAGCCCCCCTCACCACCTCCCTCCCCCGCCCAACCCCGGACGCAAGCACAGGGCATTCACCAGCGAGGCTAAGGTGGGCCCATAAGAAATACGCCCGGTGTTTTAGATTCCCAGCTCCACCCCACGATCGGGCGGCTGGGGGAAGGGCGGCAACTCCGCTCCCTACTCGAGGCGCCTAAAGCTTTCCTGGAGCGGCGCACGTGGCTGTCCGCGCCCCCCCCCCCCCCCGGGGAGCTGCCGGCCCGCCCACGCCCACGGGGACCGCCCGCTGCCTGGGAAAAGACAATGTGGGTCCCTGTTTGGGCCGGCCCGCCCTGGAGGCACTCCCCCTCTCCCTGCCTCGCTCCTCCAGACTGAGCTCCTCTGCGCTTGATGGAGGGGAGGGGGGGGTGACAGCTGCAATTAGAGGCAAGACGCCTTCCCGCCCTCGGCGCATTAACAAATTGGAGAAGAAAAATAACAAGAAAGGCTCTTCCTGCATCCTGGACCCCCGGAGACCAAGCTGGAGGAGGAGGCTTAGCGCAGCAGCAGCACAGCGGGAATTGGGGGGCGGTGAGGATCGCGCTCAGATCCCCACGCAATCAAATCGTAGTTTTTGTTGGCGGAAGCTACTAGGGGAAGGTGCTAATTTTATTCATTTCCTTGAGCGCTCGCTATCTGCCAGGCAGTGTGCACAACTTGTCTTTCAGACTTCAGAATGACCCTAGAAATGATTGTCTTCCCAGTAAGTGGGTGGAAGCTCCTGGGGGTCACACAGGCTGCCCAGATTAGGCTTCTGGCTCATGGAAGAATCAGGATTGGCCGCAAAACGGCCTTTCCTACTCTCCCTGAAGTTTGCCAGTTGAGGCAGCGCTTTCTGGAGGAGCAAGTTCCTACCCATCCTTTCTGTCTCCCCACAGAACTGATATTTCAGTCCTGGGGGAAGGCCTGTTGGCTGTGGCTGCCTTGGTGATGGTGGTGCTGTGCGCATATGTTCAGTGTGTGTGTGTGGGTGGGTGGGTGTGGGTGTGGGCGAAGGCTCCTCCCACTGGGTGGTGGTGAAGTCACCAGGTCCCAGTCCCAATGATTCCGCAGGAAACCAAGTCCCCTCTTGGCCATTCATCTGTGACTCATCTGTTTTGTGGACCAGTCATAACAATCCAGACCCAACTGAACAAAACTTTATGAACATCTCCTAAAGGCCGGGCATTGGGACAGGATCAAAACACAGCAAGGAAGAGGACCCGGTTACTGGCTCAAGGGGTTCAGTAAGAAGAAACAACTCTTTACCCATCAGTTAGCCAGAAGGGATCCAAGGGAATGAACTGGGCCAGAACAAAACCATTAGGAGTGACATTTGCTGGCAACAGAATCCCCAGGCCTGGGGCAACGCTATCGCCATCTTTGCGTTTCCTTCTCGCCTCACTCTGGAAGTGGCTGCTGTTGCTCTTATTCTGCATGGAGAGGCCCTGGGAAGTCAAGCAATTTGCCCAAGGTCACAGCCACAGAGCTGGGATTGAAACGGTCCCGACAGACCTCCCGCCTTGTGCTGTTCACCCTACCCCACAAAGTGTCCATATCTGCTCCAAAGCCAAGTCAAGAGCAACAACAGAACCTGTCCTCCCCATATTATCCATGCATGGATAATAAATGGAATGCTTATTGTCCACTGGGGGAATTTTGCTCTGGTCTTGACAAGGGCTGGTAGAATGCCTTCATCACTAGGTCATGCTTTGCTAATGAAACACAATTCATTTACACCCCCTGCCCCGCACCACTAATTTTTCCTTTTCCCTCCTTTTCTGGGCTTTGGTCGTGACAGGATGGAGACTGTATTCCACTGAAGCTGAGGGGAGAGGTGAATGGGAATGTCTGGGGCCTACGGGATGTAGGAAAAGTGTAGGGGTGGGGAGCAGCAGGAGGAGGGGGAGGTAGGGAAGGTAAGCAGAGGGAAATTGACAGCTTAACTCTGCCCCTGGGGCTCATTTTATGGTTAATTAGGATATGCAAATAAGCTGGAAGCTCATCTAATACCCTCCCTGGCAAGGGGCCCCACATCACACCTGGCCCACTTCCCTGGCAGGTACGGGGGACCCCCTGATTGACCCAGGCATCTGCTCAGGCCCCCACCTGCTTCTCTGTGGCTCTGTGGTCACTGTGTCTCTAGATGTTCCCTGACCATAAACAGGAGCTAGAAGAGTCCCTACCCGGCCTGCATGATCTCCTGTCTTCCTTTCTCTTTCCAACCCTTCAGATCCGGGACCCCTCTTTCCCAGAGCCCCCCACCCCGGCCCACCAAGAACTTCCCCTGCACCCAGGTTAAGATCGGAACCCCAACTTGCCCAGAGGAACAGAGACCTGGTTTGGCTGTGTCCCCACTACATCCCCCTTCCTCTCTGTGGGGCAGGGGGCATCCCTGTCTTTCCCAAGTCACACCATTTCCCACAGGGCCTCCCTAAAAGCAAAAGTACAGCTTGCATCTTGGGGAAGCAGGGGCATGTCTCCAGCTTTCAGTGTACCTCAGGTCACTCCCCGACCCAGAGTAGTTAAGGCACTTCTGCCAATACCATGGAATGAGCACTGCATTTGGGAGTCAGACAGGATTTCTGTCCCTGTCAGCTTGAGCATGTTGCTTGACCTGAGCCTCATTTTTCTTGTCTATGACATGGGGGTAATGCAAGGCTGCTGGAGATTTAAAGGACATCATGCATGTCCTCCATGCAGGAACACGGCAGAAGCTCTGGGCTGGACCACCTGACCTTCAGTTCAGGCACGAACCACGTGTCCCAGAGCAAAACCACTAAAACAAAACAACAACAACAACAAAACTTTCATGGAAGCTTGGTTTCCTCTTCTGTTTAAAAAAACGTATACGGGCCCTATTACCTCACAGGATCGTGGCAAGGGTCAGAGAAGACAATAGGTTTCTCTATTGGAGAGAAGACAACGTACGACGCTTTTGTACGTTGTACAAATATTACCCCGGTGGGGTCTTATTTGCCAAATGGCAAACAATTGACACTTTCCCATGGAGGATGGCGTGTGTGGGGAGGGGTGTGGAGAGGGCCGCAGGGGCTGCTTGAGGACCCCACTGCCCGAGGATGGGCTCTAGGGAACACCGCCACCCCCTCCTGTACCCAGCTGTCCCTTGCAGTCAACTGTGGGCCCTCACATTCCTGGCAAGGACTGGAGAGCTGAATGAGCCAAGTTCTGATGGCTTTCAGAAGAGTCCAGCCCTGATCTGCTCTCTGCTCCCTAAGGCCTCGGTCGCTAGAGTCTCTGCCAAGCCCCACACTTCACCCCTGCCCCTCCCCTCAGTCACCCTGGGGACTAGTGGCCTAAAGGTGCTATAGTGGCACTCCTGCTAGGATCCACCCCCCCCTCCACCCCCCTGGATGGGGTGGGAGGCGCCCTGAAGCCGCCCCTCGCAAGAGGTGTCAGGGGCTCAGGATGACAGGCCTGGAGGAAAGGCCTAGCCAGCCCGGGGGGATAAGGGCAGGATCAGGACCCCAGACTGCAGTCACCCCCTTGGTACTATTTTCCTTTTACTTTTATTATTTTTTTTAAACTAAGTTTCACACCCTCGTTCTCCCTCCCCTTCTAGTGTCCCTGCCCCCCAGGTGTCTCTGGAGGCATCCTGGTGTCCTGGTCAGAGAGAGGCCTCTGAGGAACACTGAGGGAGGGGGCCCTTGGGCGGGGGGCGCCTACCTCTCAACACAGTGCTTGGGGCGATACTAATCTGACAAGGGACTGTGACACTTCCCCTTTATGCTGCCTCTTGCCGGGTCCCTGGGTGCCTCAAACTCTGTATACTAAGGCCTCAGGCCACAGCTGCTGCCCTGGCTTCCACTCCACAGAATCCATTCTCTCTAGATATGCCCCTCTGGGCATGGCGCTCAAGAGGACCGCCCCATTCCAGGGCCTAGGAATCACAGCCAAAAACTGGAGGCCTGCTCCACACCTCCACCCTCTCCTGCCCGTGACCGGCTCTGGGCTGTCTTCCCCTGCCCCTCTTGTTCTCTCCAGTCCGGGGAAGCCCCCTAGCTGCCTCCAAATGGTCAGGGTGGGGTGGTTCAGCTCTCAGGGGGCACTGCCGTAGGGGGGACGTGTCCTCCCTCCAGGGGCAGAGGTGCGTTCTGCTTTCCCATTTCTGGCTCTGCTCCCCCCCACCCCCACCCGGCCCCGGCTGCTTTCCCTTTCCTGCTGCCTTTCCCTCAGCCCCCTTCCCTTCCTCATCGCCTCTCAGGAGGCCGCAGCTGCAAGGAAATGCTCCCCGCCTTCCTTCGCCTTCGGGGGAGAATAGGGGAGGTGAGGGCAAGGTCTTCAAGGTACTGTGACTTCATCCTTAGCCGGCCTGATTTGCCTGGTGTCTGGAGGCCCAGCCCTTCCCCGGCAGACCCCAGCGGACTTGCTCCGCCTCCTCTGGGGGCACTGCTCCCCTCCCCCCCATCCCTGCTCTATCTTCCAGGGCCCTGTGCTACTGAGTGGCTCTCTGCACTGGCTGGTCTCCGAGACCCAGGTTCCCCATGGCCTCAGACTGGCTTTTTACTCAGCTTCCACTGCAGTTCAAAGAGCACCTCCTCTGTGAAGCCCTCCCCGGGGCCCTTACCTGCGCCTGTATACCCAGCCACAGGAACCCCTTTTAAAATCGCCCTTTTGCATGTTCATCTTCCCCTCTAGACTGTGAGCACCTCCAGGGTACCAAGTCCTCATTACTCATTTCTGTATCTCCCGCACCGAACACAGTCCTCAGGGCGAGCCCTCGGCTGAGCCCGGCTCTTGCCTTGGTGAGGCCTGCCGCGGTCAAGGCCCCCTCAGCCGCTCCCAAGGCCCGTTGCTAGCCCCGTCCCCAAGCTGTTGTGCATGCCCTCTGTGACCCCCTGTGGCTTTGGCTTCTCCACGCCAGCTGCCCAGGCCAATCTGGTTCTCATGCAGGCTGTCCAAGGGCCTCAGTGTCACTGGGCTGCCCAGAGCTCGGGCCCTTCGGATGGCCACCACGGCCACTTCTCTCCCAAGCCTGCTCAGTCCCACATGGGCCCCAGTTCCCATTTCAGAGGATACTGCTTTTACCCCGGCCTCCAAACGGTCTCCCTTTCTGCCCACTCCCTCTCCCCCATTGCCATTGTCCATTTGGCAACGACATCTGGCCCCAGGCGTACTCTACCCAAGAAGTTTTTCCTAACCTGCACTGCCAGGGATCCCCACCCCTCCCGGGGACATTGAGTCTGCCGGATTCTCCTTCCTCCATTGTACTTATGGAGGCTCAGTCAGGGCGGGGCAGTGGGGAAGGAAGTTGAGAGTTGGGTGTTCAGGCTTCCCTACCTCCAGCCCCCACTACTGGCCACAGTCCAGGCATTGTCTCCCAGGGACTGAGCTGCCCACAAGGCAACATTCGTAGTTATTTGCGTAGAAGTGGTGGGAAAGGGGAGGGTCTCAGGCATAAATTTGCTTTAAAAAGGCAAACACACACACACACAAACCCAAAAAACCAGATTCTTCCAAATGGGCTAAGTGTAGCTCCCGAAATCCCTACACGGACTCAGGCTTGGGACTGGAAGGCCTGCAGGCTCTCACTCCAAGCCTGCGATGTGCACGGGCCACAGCGACAGCTCCAGCTCTGCAGGACCAGCCTAGGGAGCCTGCTCCTTATCACAGGGAGCACTGGGCCAGACTGACTGAGGCAGGTGCTAGAATCCCTGGTCGGAGGTCCCAAGCATCTGTTAAGATAAGACCATTTATATCCCAGAAAACAAGGGGTTAGGCTCTCCAGCAGAGATTTCAAGGGCCCAAAGAATGCCAAATCCGCTGGCCTTGGCTTCAGGACCCCGCTGGGAGTGTGGGGATCAAATATCTTCTTTAAACTCCTCCATTACATGCATCCCCTCCCAGGAAAGCAGGCAGAGCCCAGCGCCTGGCCCATAATTCCACGTCCTGTTTTCCCACCTGCGAAGGCTGCGGGCTTTTCCCTTCATCCCGGCGGCTCCTTCAAACTCCCCAACCCGCTCAACCGGGGACCCTGGGGATGGGCGGGGCAAGGTGGTCGAGGCGGGGGTGGTGGTGGTGGGTGGGTGGGTACAGTGTGGCCTGTGCCTTTCCTCTCACCCACAAGGGAGGGCCTGGACGATGGGATCTTGGTGGGAAAGCTGGCAGCTCCCCAACAGCAGCGAATTGAGGAAAAACACTCCCTTACTCGACTTGTCAATCACGCCGGCAGATGCCAAGGGGAGAGGGCTGGGAGGGCCAGAGGCTGCCGTCTCATGCGGG
>NW_026057585.1:11234032-11511726 GCF_023721935.1 Panthera uncia
GGGGGGGGGGGGGGGGGGGGGGGGGGGGGGGGGGGGGGGAGTAAGAGCAAGAGCAGGGGGAGGGTGTGAGGGTGGAACTGAGGGTGGCTGTATGCCCCCGAGGAGCCAAAAGGTCTGAGGGGGGTACAATCAGGTCAGAGGAACAGAGTTAACAAAGGAGATTTTCCTCTTCAACCCTCTCCACTACCTTTGTGTGGCCAAGTATTAATGCTGGTTCTCTGAGCTTTCAGGGCACCTGGGAGGTTCAGTCGGTTAAGCGTCTGACTTCGGCATAGGTCACGATCTCAGTTTGTGGGTTTGAGTCCCGCATCAGACTCTCCTGTCTTCCTATCTCTCAGCCCCTTCCCTATGTGCACCCTCTCAAAAATAAATACACATTAAAAAAAAAAGTAGGGGCGCCTGGTGGTTCAGTTAAGCGTCCAACTGTAGCTCAGGTCATGATTTCAGTCTGTGAGTTGGAGACCTGTGTCAGGCTCTGTGCTGACAGCTCAGAGCCTGGAGCCTGCTTCGGATTATGGGTCTCCCCCCCACCCCTCCCCTGCTTGCGCTCTGTCTCTCAAAAATAAATAAAAACATTAAAAGAATTAAAAAAAAATAAACTGAGCTCTTGTTTGCAAATGATCACAACCACATGACTCAGATCATTAGAGAAAGGGTTTTGGAAAACCAAGTGAGAAATGAAGATTGAAAAGACCATTAGTCCAGGGGGAGTTACTCTTGCAAATCCAGATCTCTTCTGAAATTTCCCCCCGTGCCCACCTTCTCGGTGGCACCTGAATGAATAGCAGGCCCTACTTTTCTAGCTCTCCCTACTGGACGGTCACCTTCTCCTTTCAAGGCTCGCCACAACATGGTCCCGATCTACTTCTTAGCCCATTATTTCCACATTAATGTCAGCCGAAACTAGGTAATTTCTTGCTCCCGTATTCTGCAAATCTGCCTGTGACACTTCCCCACACTTACCTGTTGAAATTCTACCCTTAAAGGCCCACTTCAAACTCCCCTTCCTGAAGCATAGCAGCTGGCCCAGAACAGAAAGCATCAGTCCTTTCTGTCTCCTACTACTTTGTAGGACACTTCCTCATGGTACTTTTTATCAGTTCTTTGTGACCTACCAGCTTCTCTGACCCCGTACTGTCTTTCCTCCCACCGCCATGCCTGCCCACACTCCCATCTGGCTCAGCCCCTGTACTTGTATGCTAGATCCCGTCCATGTAGCCTGCTCAGTTTTCCTCCTCAGTGGACCACTCCCATTAGCTCACCAACATGCGCAGTCTCAACCACCTTAACAGGGCAGTCCACACCTGATGTCTCCAATGACCTTCTTCCTGTCTTCTCCTATGCTACTCCAGTCCTGCCCCCTACTGCTCCACTGACAGCCCATCAAGGTCACCAGTGACCTTCATGTTCTCCTTTGCTAACTCCTCTTCATCTCCGAACCTCAATGATGGAGTCCCTGGACTTCTCTACCTACAATCAACACCATGATCCTGTTCAGCTCCGTGTTCTTGAACGTTCACTGTGAATCTCCTGTCCAGATCTCTTTCCCTCAATTCCAGACTCCTATCCAACTGCCTACCGTGCAACTCTAGGATGTGACCTGCTCCTAACACTTAGTACGTCCAAAATGGAACTCCCGAGCCCGCTCCGGCCACAGTCTTCACTATCTTGATTATTGGCAAAAAAATGTTGGCGTTATCCTGGACTCCTCGCTCACACTCCACTTTCTCCTAACTGGTGTCTCTGCTCCCACCCTTGTCCCTTCACAGGTTAGTCTCAGCTCAGCAGCCAGAGTGTCCTGGTGATAGGTTGAGTCAGATCATGTTCCCTATGCCCTTTGCTGAAATCCCTTCCATGGGCCCCGGCTCAGCCCATGCTGAAGGAAATTCCTCCCCCCCCCACAACCCCGACCCAATCCTACTACCACTCCCCCCTTGCACACTCCACTCCAGCCATATTGCTGGTGCTCCAACATGCAGGCACACGTCCACCTCATGGCATTTGCAGACACTTCCCAATGCATGGAAGGCGGTTCTTTCCCCCAGGCAGTTGTGTGGGCGGCACATTTCAAATATTTACACAAATAGCAACTTCAGCAAGGGAATAAACCTTTGACCCACCACCACATTCTCTCTGCCCAGCACTCCTATCCTTTTAACTCCTCTCCGGAGCACTCAGCATTTTACACACCACACACACACACACACACACACACACACACACACAGTCTTTTGTGTCCTGCCAAAGACTCCCGGAGGGAAGAGACTTTTGTATCATTCACGGCTGTATCCCCAACATGCAGGTCAGCACCTTGTATGGAGTCAAAGCACTATCAGTATTTGCTGACAGGTGCATAAGGATCCTCTCTGTTTTATACGCCCTACAAGAATTTTTACATGGTTAGAAGCAAACACAAGAACTTGCACAGGGTTAAGCTTTAACAACAACAACAAAATATATTGAAAACAACAGCTCAAAATAAGAGTCACATCACTGGTAAAATGGGAAGGTTTATTAAGGTTTTTCCTCAAGAGGAACAGCCAAGCCCATGCTTCTTAAGAGAAGCAATTAGCAGGAAATGTATGTCACACCTTGGGCTCCGAACCACAGGAGGCTTCTTCTTAAAAAGCCAAAGAGTTGTATCCCCCAATACCCTTTTAAAGCTCTTCTTAATGTCTGCAAAACAGAATCCATGTTGCCTTTCCAGAAAGCAGAACCAAGCATCCAGTTCAAAGTCTCCAGCTGTTCTCGACAAGAATATTTAAGCAAGACATGGCATTAAATAAATGGACTGCGCGTTCAGCAAACCCAAGATAAAACTGCAGTAAAAAAAATATTCATATTCAATGTAATGTCTGTACTACATTTTCAAGAATAACTTGCATTTTTTACATTTTTGGGGAATAGAAACACTAAAAGCTTGGTGGCTGGACTACCTCAAAGCTTGCATTCATTTCCTTCCCTGCACAAGATGGGCTTTTTCCAGATGCTGGCCGAGCACCCAAACCACTCTGCCCTTTTAAGTTTGGAGCTGAGTCAAGAGGGGCTATTTTAATACACATTTATGTAGCACCTTAAATAAGTACAAGACCCAAATAAAACAAAAGGTTATTTTACAAGCTGTTTTCCTCCTCCAAATACCTGACAATGTCTTCACACTTTGGTTTCACAACACACATATAATTTATAAGAGCATATTTTCTGTCTTCTAACATTCTACTGCGATTGCTTATCAATGAAAATACGGAGGTAACCTTTCTTTCTGTCCCTCAGTCCTAAAAAGGAAAATGAGATACGTGAACTGACAAATATAGGTGTCCCTGATGAGGAAAATGAGGCAAAATACTGAAATGGGGCAGGTCCAGTGATGATGTTCATATATGGAGAAAAATAGCTCCCAAGTAACCTGTCTTAAATGATGCTGGTAATAAAATAAAGATCAGCACCTTCCCAAGGATTAACTTTTCCCAAGTACATTCTAATTTCAAAGAAACAGACCCTTTCACTGAGGAGTAAAAGGTGGCCAGTCATGATGGCACATCGAGAGGCCAAAGAGAAACTATTTCAAAGCTGTAGGGGAGAGAGGATAACATGCCAACACCCATATTTCTCCTAACATTCCTAAGAGAACTAACTCTGTGACCACGGCTTAATAAATGACAGTATTTTCACATCTTTGATGAATTTCTTACTTCTCTCCCCTGCCCGGTAGATTTCAAATTCTTGAGGAAAGGCCTTTATGCCTCTTTGTGAGGCAAGCAGTGTTTATTTATAAGAACAGATGGATTGAATTCATACTATTCATTCAAGGCTTGTAAAAGTATTAACTGATACTGAAGCTCCCCCTGGTGGAGGGTAAAATTATAGATGATGTATTTACTGTTTTGTTTCTAAAACTAGATTGCGGGGGGAGCACTAGAAAGCCATTAAAGTCGTTCGTGCTTTAGTGGGGAAAAACCATCAACTGGGACGTCAAGCCTCCTTTAAATGATATGTTACTCATATGACTAAAGCCATCATGCTTTAAAGAGTCACAAATACGAACATACCAGTTCTTGGATATTTAGCGTATGAGAGTCACAGAGAATATCCTTGAGGACTTTTGGATTTTTCAGCTACGTAAGATACACCAAGTACATCTTAGTTTCAGGCACCCTCCTCTCTGGAACCAAGACTGCAGAGTCCACAGAGGGACCACATAAAAGCGCACCCAGCTCCCTTCCTGACAGGATGCCTTTCCACCTGGCTCAGCAGAGGCAGGTTTTGCTGAGATAGTACTGCGCCTCTGATTTCAGCAGGCCCTGTTCTGTGTGCTGCTGTGTGCCACCGGGGCGTTTTTCTTCGCGCTTCTGACTTCATCCCAAGTGGACTGGAGAAGAGGGTCACCAAGGAGCAGACTGGAGCTTGGGAGTTATTCTTAATGATCCCTATTGATCTGGCAAATAACCACACAATCTATGTAACAGGTAATGTTTGGCAATTTTTACTTATGTGTGAGATGTCTATGATTTTAAGTCGAAAGGAGTGTTTGAGAGGTGAGTTTTTAAGCAGAGTGACTCTAGAGGACCTTAATATATGCCACCTTGACCTGGACACACTGGCCCTAACACTTCACTTACTTATTTTCGATTTATTGCATTCATTAGATTTTTGGCCCCTCAATCCCAGACGTACGTGTAACTGGATCAGTAGAAAGTATCCGTTAACTAAATGTATTAGAAACTCAAACTCAAAAGAATACAGTTTCCAATTTTCTTTCTTTTCTTTTTTCTTCCTTTTTTTTCCATAATATCTTAACATTTTCTCAGGTTGGTCAGAGCTTACATTTGAAATCTTATTCTTAAATCTCAACTTAGCAGCTTATGGACTGACCACATTCCTGGAAAGTCTCAGTGAGGCATGAACACTACTTCATACCTAGTTGCAACGAGACAGTATCTAGATCCCTGAGCAGTGATGCAGACTTTCTAGGACTCATCTCCTCCTCAGTATTCAGGGACAAGGCACAGGGTTTCCTAAGCTGGTTTCTCTCCTTTGCCAGCACCTGACCGGCCCGAACAGGCTATTGTGCTCCTCTGTGGAGAGCACATCAGTCATATATGGTCACCCTAGATTCATGTCCTCATTAAGCGCCATCTTTGTAAAAACAGAGAAAATTGGGAAGGAAAAGAAAAGCACCACTATACAGCCAGCTAAACTTTTAACTTAGCAATCGTTTCCACACTATGACTACTATACTATTTCACATGTAGTCAAAGCAAAAGCAAACTGACAACATTCTTTACATGCTTTTTCACTTTTTCCTACTTCTTTCAAATTCTTCAATCTATCATAAAGCAAATTTGAAAATTCTTTCATAACATTTCGTTGGTGGGCTTCTACCCAACAAATTAACAATGACAGAAGGATTCCCCTGATGAAATGACAAGCTGTGGAAGATCTGAAATAGTAAAGTTAACCCCTGATACAGTATTAAACTTATTTTTACATATAAAAATAATACACAGTGGGATATTTTATTCAATAAGATACAATCTTTAAGATCAAGAGAGAATATACAAAACTATTCTATGTAGTCTGATGTGATTTGCTGTATAGTAGGAATAAATACATCTGGAACAGAAAGTGTGATGTCTGTTCTTAGAGAAACCAGCAATTACTGAGGGGTTTAAAGCCAAGTGTTGTGCAGGTACCAGGCATAAAAGCACATTGAAACAATGTGACCATTATAAAATAAAAGTCTTAAATCTATAAACAATAACAAAAACACACAAACCAAATGAAAATGTACTAAAATTTAATCATCCATAAAAGCTGTAATTTAATCTGACAGTAAAACACAAGAAGCAATATTAGAGTTGGTTTAGTATATTATATATTTTAGCTTTGAAAGCCATAGAAATCAGTTATCCCAGTTTTTTTTTCCTATAAAAGACCCATTTTTCCAAAGCATTATGCACAAACAATTTTAATTAGAATATAATGACAGAATGATATTTCATAATTTTTTAAATATAAAATGAAGTCAATGACTCAAAAAGTTATCTGCTGCAATGAGTTTGAGGGGAAATTTCATAATCTATATCATTACAGATATAAAGTATAATGGTTCAACTTTTTAGTGCTTGACAGGGAGGAATCATGATAAAAAGGTCAATATGAAATCATCTGATTATAGTAGCAATATCTAACATTTGAAATGCATCCATGCTCTTTTGTATAATCATATTAGAGTCAAGTATATTTATTTTCACATCTGTTATAACTGCTATTGCAAAGGAGAAATACTATTGTCTTATTTTCCAAGAGATATACACAGAGCAATTTTTTTTCTCCAGGGAGTTTGTGCAAACCAATACAAGATTTAAATTCTTCACATAATATATAAAACAGGAGAAGCCTCTTCATCAGATTTAATTTTTGAAGGTCTGGAATGCTGGCACTTCCCAATTAGGCAACAGTTCTTCATTCCTGTAATCTAGAACATCGAATAGAGATATACATATATATACACACATATATATGTATACATATACAGATACATACATACACATATGTATATATATGTATACATACATACATATACGAACATATATATACACGTATACATACATACATATATATACACGTATATATGTGTATATATGTATATATGTGTATATGAATCTCTTGAGGTCAGAAAATGGTAGTGAACGAGCAGATATTTAATAATATACAAAGAAACAGACTTTGGTTGATTGTTACTTGACAAATTATACTAAACAGCTACAGTAACAGGGCTATTTTAAACTCCCTTTAAAAATGTTTAAAAAATAGTTTGATTGCTTTCACAATCTGACAGTCCTGTCTGTAAAGCGGAAAACAGTGATTACTTTATTTCTATCCCATTATCATCTTATTTTTAAAAGTTCCTTTTCCAAAAAGGAAATGACACCTGTGCATAAAATTTTTTTAACCATTTCAGTACTATAGAATATTAGGATTACCACTTCTTTTTTTTTTAAGTTTATTTATTCTGAGAGAGAGAGAGGGAGAGAGAGAGAGAGGGAGGGAGGGAGGGAGGGAGATAATGAATAGGGGAGGGACAGAGAGGAAGAGACAGAATCCCAAGCAGTCCCCACACTGACAGCACAGAGCCCGACACGGGGCTTGAACTCATGAACCGTGAGATCATGACCTGAGCCGAGGTCAAGAGTCAGACGCTTAACCGACTGAGCCACCCAGGCGCCCAGGACTACCACCTCTAATACTGGACAGAAGAGAGGACACAGAAAGAGCTGATCCCCGTGTGCAAAGGTGGAAGACTCAACGTTAGTGGTACTGCTCAGTAGAAAAAAATTAGGTTAAAGAAAGAATTTCCTGAAAATGAATTTCTTCTCTCCTAGTCTTTAAAAATGGGACATACTGAAAAGAGATTAACATGCTTCAATACAATCTTGCTTAAAGGGTAAAGCCAGATAAACTGCCCTCAACATTCATGTACTCTTACTAAACATATACAGAACTACTTAAACGTACCCCCAACCTTTGTACTTTTTAAATGAGATCAACATGGCACTTCCAGTCTATAACCACTCTGTGATTTCTTTGCTCTGCAAAGTATTCCGATCACTAAAGAAATGACTTGTTATTTGTTATTATCCAACATCCACAGAGATCTCAGGTGACTTATTGAATATATTGTTAAGCTGAATTATATATCAAAGCCTAAGAATTTATGCAACAGGATGAAAGTCTTGTTTCCAGATCTAGGCCAAGATCTCTCTCGTCTAAGGTAAAACACAACATATGAAGGAATCTTCACAACAGGCCAGGAGACGGCACCTCTTCCCTTAAACGTAAGCTAAAAGAGATTTTCTGAGAACTGGAAATTAAACTAGGGTCAGCTAAGGTAATGGCATCAACAAGACAGCCAACTACAAGAGAGTTAAAGAATATAGATCAGAACAGGAACTGGAGTCCTCTTTTTCCTACCTGTGTACCCTTACCCAAACACACACACCAGCAAATTTTAAAATAATCACCTTCAGGGAGCTAATGATTTATAGTTATTGAATCAAGATTTCACTAAGAGCCTAAAGCAAACATTCGACCAGAAGCTATCTTTCCCAAATCCAAGTACCGAAGGCAAACCCCTGCTGTTTCCTCCTTTCTGCCCATTTTCCTCTACCTTCATTTAAGAAGGGGATACAATTACTCATTTGTTTCCCTGAAGAGAATGATTCAACCAAGTCTCTGAGGAAGCACGTGTTAGTTAATCTGGTGCTCTGAAAGAGGTAATCTGCTCAATGGACCCAAGAGACTTACAAAACAGTGTAACCAACTCTCAAGTGGGAACAGCAGACTTTCCTCTAACCTGACAAAATTAGTAATAGGCACATAACCAGCATTAAATTACATCATAAATCCACTTCATGAAAATATTCTTTTATGGTATGGTTTAAAGAGTTCATGAAGACAAAGCAGAAACTGTTCAGGGGATTTAATATAAATAGAGAAAAAAACCCCAAATGGTCCCGCAGGGCCTGGTTTCTCAATTGGTAGGCAGCTTCAATGCTGCCACTAATTTCTCTCCAATGGTTTCACTTAATGGAAACTTAAGTGGTACTTACTACTTAGAAGCCTATAGACAAAACATTTCAAAGAAGTCAACCTACACCTATAAAGAAATGACTACCAAAACATACTACCACATATCTAGTGGAACGGCTTGAGTTAAAAGACTGACAATATCAAATCTGGGGAGGATATGGAACTCAAAAACTGCTACTAGACGTGTAAACTGGTACAACTACTTTGAAAACCTTTTTAGAGGTATCTGCTAAAACTATCAGTTATATGGTATTAGACTGGTCATTTCATTCATACACACACACACACACACACACACACACACACACACACACACACCAAACAGAAATGATGCACATGTGAATAAAGACTCATGCAAAAATGCACAGAATTAGCCATATTGGTTCTTGAACCCAAATGTCCATTAGTAGCAGAATATATAAATATATTGCTAGTACAGTTACATGATAAAAATGAACTACTGCCATATGCAACAAGGATAATTCTCGAAAACATATTTTTAGTAAAAGTAGACATAACACTGGCTTTTCTAAATGTTAAGTTCAAAGAGAGGCAAAACTAACTATGATGTTAGGAATCAGGGTAGGGGTTACATTGGATAGGAATGACTTTTTTTTTTTTTAACATTTACTTATTTTTGAGAGACAGAGAGAGAGCACATGAGCAGAGGAGGGGCAGAGAGAGAGAAGGAGACACAGAATCTGAAGCAGGCTCCAGGCTCTGAGCAAGCTGTCAGCACAGAGACTGATGCGGGGCTCGAACCCACAAACCATGAGATCATGACTTGAGCTGAAGTCGGATGCTCAACCGACAGAGCCACCCAAGCACCCCATGGTAGGAATGACCATTATTGATACACACAGGGGTGTTCACTTTGAAATAATTAATCAAATGTGCACTTCAGCAATTTGTTTCAGGATGAACCACGTTCCACTTTAATGTGGCATGAATTTAGGAGTCACCCTGGATGGCATTCTATTCATTCAAACACTATTTTTTGAATTCCCATTCTGTACCTGGCACTGGGGACACAGTGGTGAACAAAACATACATGGTCCTTGCCCTCCAACAGCTTCTTCTCACAGGGAGAGAGACAAATTATCAACAGATGAAGAGATCTACGAGCTATAGGTCCCATTTACAAGTTACAGAAACTGGAAATACCCTAACAGGTGGAACAGGAAGTGGTTTGGGTTGGGGAAAGCCCAAAATAAGAGCATGAGAAAGGCATCTGTTCTGCTTTTGGTACCTTACCTGGCTCAGAGCTGCTGCTTACTGTGGGTCTAAAGCAGCAGACATGATTTCTTTTTAGGCTTCTTCTTTTCCACTGGTGTTTTTCTATTTATCTGTCTGACCAGGTCATAAAATATCTAAATAGAAACAAGAAAAAAAGTCTTATTCAACAAACATTTGAGATCTTGCTCACAAAACAATCCTGGTTCTGGTAGATGTTATTTTGCTCTTGGATCTCTGTTTGCTGCTTTGTTTTTAATGGCAGGTTTCTTAGAGGCCCCAGGTGACCTCAGGGTAAAGCAGGACTCACCAATTTACCATAAGGGAAATACATGTACTCTAAGACATTCAATATCAACCTAAGGAAAAAAAAAATTAGTTGTGAAAAATATGGTAGTGAAGTTAAATTCTTCATGGAATCTTCTATGCTTCAAAACATAATTATTAAGGGAATAGTTAATGCTCAACTTGAATCTTCACATTTACTTTATGTTTAGAAAACTTCAAATTCACACTAAGTTGCAAGAATAATACCAAGGACTGGTGTATATTCTTTACTCGGATGCACCAATGACATTTTGTCATGTGTACTTTATCATTTCTCTCTAGACATATTCTCTCTTATTTTCTACACCATTTGAGAGCACTCTGCATACAATGGGTCCTTAAATGGGTGAGTATGTACCTCCTAAAAACAAGGATATTCTTAGATAGCCATGTTAGTTATCATGCTTACTACATTTAAGCACGGATATGTTACTCTGTATCATCTACACTGCAGATCCCAATCTTATCAGTTATCCCAATAATGTCTTTGAGAGTAATTCCTTCTCCTCACCACCGCAAATGGATCCATCATCGGATCACACACTGCATGTCATTTTAATCTTTTAAAATCAGTTCTTCAGCCTTCGTCTCTCATGACATTGTTATTTCTGAAAACTGATGGCTAGTAACTTTATAGAATTTCAGTTTGGGTTTGTCTGATGTTTCCTCATGATTAGATTCACGTTATAGATTTTGGGCTGTAATAGGACAAAAGAGATAATGTGTTCCTCTCAGGATATCGTACGTAAAAAAGCACATGGTTTTCGTTTCCCGCTTTTTGGTGATGTTAATTTTGGCTAAAGTGAAAAATAAAAAAAGTGTGTGACCACAATTTGAAGTGACAAATACATCTTCATTAAAACATTTCTATTAATACATCTTTTGGGTTCATTCTGGATGAAAAATGCAAGGCATCAAAGACAAAAATACAACAGTACTTATTTCACAGAAGCAGACTATTTTAATTCTGATGTATTTCTATGTTTCATAGTGCTAAGTATGCCAAAGTGTTGGAACAATTAAACAAATCAGCTGAATTTGGTTCTTTGCCATGAAATGCAAATACTCACTAATGACCTGGAATAGAAGCAAATACCGCAGAATCTCCTTACTATTACTGATTTGTGATAAATCATGCTTTGTAGAAGTGTATCAAAAGGTCCTACCTTTTAGGGGCATTATAGGGACAAATGACACAATCTGAATATGCACTGAACATGGGCTGTGTGAATAACAATTTTCTTGATTTTAATAACTGTGTTGTGGTTGTGTAAGAAAATGTCTTTGATCTAAGAGTACAGACACTAACATATTTAGGAGTAAAGAAGTGTGATATATAAACACTGACAAAATGTTAACTGGTGAATCTGGAGGAAGAGTAAACAGAAATTCTTATTGTTCTTACATATTTTCAATAAATTTTAAAATATTTTTTAAATCACTGGTTTCCATTTCTTTAAGATGGTGCTCAGATAAAACAATTTCTATTTACTTTTTAAAATGGTCCTCAGATTAGAAGACTAAATCGTTAAAAAGAAAAAAAAAAAACACTACTCAGTGATTTATCCCAAAGCTGTAAGTGTTTCGTTTATATTTTTTTCTTTCTGCTTTATCCTCCCCACTCCCATCTTCTTCAAACCATTTAACTTCTCTATTATCTTATTTCTAAGAAAGTTAAAAACACAGGATATATGGACAACATGGCAGTTTGTTTCACAACTCTGAAACCCTTTAAAAACCTAATGTGGAAAAGCCACAAACAGGTTCTCCTTTGTTCCCTAGCCTCAATGAAGAAGCTGTAAAATAAAAAATAAGTAAATGGATAAACTAAAATAGTCGAAGAATCAAAACCACACGTTTGTTCATGCCAGCAGTTCTGGGTGTCTGGGACTACACTGACTGATTTTGTAATAATATCCTCAACAACTTTGGCAAACACTGCCCACCTCACAGCCACGGCTGGTTATATGATGAAGGCAAGTACGAACTATAGTTAAGTATTTGGTTAGATATGCTCAGGGTCCTCAGCCTAGGTTCTTCCCCATTTCTCTGAACTACAGAAAAATCTAAAGGGAACACAGAGGAGTTCCTCAAACCCTCTGCCATTCTCAGTTGGGATGTCTTGATGTATTTCAAGATTATTATTCCAGCCTCAGCAAAGAACAATTAGTTCTTGATTAAGACTGATGTGATTCTGGTATTGCTATGTCCTAGTTCCAGAACATACCAAAAATGGTGTGGATAAGAGTTAAAACATATATACATTCTGATGTAGGTATCAGAGAATTAGAGGGCTACTTAGCCAAGCAGTATGTCCCCGTGTGATTTCAAATTTTTAAGTCCAACAGAAATCACTCACATATTTACAAAGCATTAGCTGTCGGAGGAAAGCTGTTTCTATCAAAGGAACTCTGTAGCTGGATTATCAGGCTATAAAGAGAGAGACATTAAAAGAAACTCAAACATTATACTCTAGCATGAAATTTGTATGTCCCTCAAAAGAGTTAAGATCCTTAAACTAGCTAATCTATTCCATTTTGTTTTACTGCTTCCATTTTTGTCTAATAAAGCCTCACGTCGAGGGCTGACTGGAACAAGACTGTCCTGAAAAAGGACCTCTGCTGCACTGGAAACTGCACCCAGAGAGAGGTGCAGCAAGCGGCACGGGGGTTCCCACAAACATGGGATGCTTAAAAGGTAAGGAACACCTCCTGTCTGCTGTGCTCACTGGACCCTGGCCCAACCCAGCCCCAGCTGAGCCCTATGAACTTGGTGGGTAGGTACCAGTGAGAGGGAGAACAGGGACAGCAAGGAGCCAGATCCCTAAGACCAATCATCCTGCAGATGGTGACCCTGCTCTACTGTTTCCCTATCCAAGCTCATGCATTAATCCTAATGCTTTTTATCTCAAAGTGCTTTTTTTGAGAAAAGACTGCACTAAAACTTAAAATTTTATGAGCCACATTTTTCAAAATAACATCTGTGAAGCTGTAATTCCACAACAGAGAAAGCTGAAGCTAAAAGCATATCATACTTCCTTTTTGTTTACTTGGCAGTGAAAAAGAAATGACAGGTAAAGATCTCACTAGGACTTGTTCTCCACTAGGAGGTAAATTTTAGGGCAGGAACAGTGTCTGGATGACTACTACCCCAATGCCTAACACACTGCCAGACACAGAGGCACACAAAAAATGAAATTTATCAATTCTTATGTGCTTATAAAAATTGGTTTTACCTGTAAGAGCAAGCTTTGACATTCTTGGTTATTTGAAAACAGGATTTGCAGCAAGCTTAATTTTTTTGCCTGTCAGATGTTGAAAGTAACTCAGTCATTTTAAAACTCAGACAACAGTGGGGCTCCTGGGTGGCTCAATCAATTGAGTGTCTTACTTCAGCTCGGGTCATGATCTCCCGGTACGTGAGTTTGGGCCCCGCATAGAGCTCTCTGCTGTCAGCACAGAGCCCGTTTCAGATCCTCTGTCAATGTCCCCCCCGCCCCTCCCCCTGCTTGCACTCTCCGTCTCAAAATAAATAAATATTAAAAAAAAAACTCAGACAGTAGTCCACAACTATAATAATATTAAGTCAACGAAAAGTGACCTACAGAAGCAAAGGCCAGAGAGGAATAGCAAACGCACAGGATGCGGATAACCTAATGCACTCTCAACTCTCACCCATGTTGTAAATGAACTGAATTCTGCCTGATTGCCTGTGATGCCACAAATGACCAGCAAACTGGCAAGTGAAGACTTCTGCGCTACTGTGGAAGAAAGAAGCCTACTCTGGTTTTTGTTTTTGTTTTTTTAAAAAAGCTTATGTTAAAACTAACAGATGCAAAGACAATCTCTTAAATTTTGGTTGGTTGGTGGGGGCAGGTGGACCTGGGCTGATCTTTTAGGGATCCAGTAGGGTACTGGATTTACACCCAGGCAGGCGGGTGTACTTGTTAAGCATTCCTGTCACAGCTATGTTCTCAAGATAGTGGAAAGCTTGAGTCATGGACAAAAAAAGCCTTGTGCACCTGCTGTATCAGGCCTCAATGACTGGGTGAACTACAGTTCCATATCCATGCTCCCAAAACCTCCTTTTGAGTCAGAAACCAAAGGAAAGCAGGACTCAAAACACCCAACTCTGTGATATCCATGAGGTAATAACTGTATAACATAAGTTGATAAGCTCAATAACTACTTTGATTTTTGTATTTTCCTACTTGACTTTACAACCTCTTCACACATATGTGCATAGGTAACTGTTACAATACAAGGGTAATATGACACTTCTCACCTACCGCCTTCTGGCATATCATTCAGAAGCTTAGTGGGACTTTAAACACATTGTTTAACTTAAACTTTCTCTATGCTGATAAGGTAAACATAAGTGTCCTCATTAGTCATCAAAGTGATGTTATGCAAGTGAAGGAATATGGTTTCTAGCAATTACCTAGAGTTCTGTATAGACTGACAGAGTCAAGACTGCTTAGAACAAAATTTTTTCTTCAAAAAACTTGGTTTTGGCTGTTAACTTAAAAGAAAGGTAACTAAAAAGGCACTTGTTTGTGCTGCCTAGCAGATGTAGGTTACCTCATTAACGTTGATCTTTGACTTTGCAGAAGATTCTAAAAAGGCACAGTTACACCACTGTCTTGCTAAATTCTGACCCTGTTCTTTGCCAACTACTCGCTCATCTTCCAGGTCACATTTATTGCCAACCAAAATCATTGGAACCTGTGGGAAGGACAAAACATAATATGAGCACTAGCATACTTGTTACTCTTCTAAGTAAGCAACTACCTGTCACCAATTGAAATGGATTAATTAGGATCGTAAGCTTCACCAAGTACTTAAAGAAATAATATGTACTGTATGCGTATTGAGGGAAAGAAGGTAGATGGAGGGAGAAGAGACAGAAAAAATATGGAAGAGACCCTACTATGCTCACTTGCTAAATTATTTTAAGGTTATAATCGCAACAGTGTCATGTGGACTACTACTAATAGCTGAATTCCAAGTACAAAAATCTGGAGGGAAAGGCAGCTCCTGCAATACAGAGAAGAATGTCTCCACTGGTCCTAAGCGTGGTTTAAGTGCTTCACCTCACAGGTCCAACGAACACCAGAAGTAGTGGCAAGACCAACCCAAGCGACAGGTTCTACTTCTGTATCTGACGTCCAGATCTGAAGACCAGTTTAGGTGAGATGCTAAAAAAGGACAAACAATAAAAATACAGCCGCGAAGCAGCTATGCCTTCCCTTTCTCCCCATGCCAGAAATGCTGTCCCAACTGCCAATTAAACAAGTCGCTAACAAAACTGTGTAACGTCCTTAGATAAAAGGTGTCCACAGAACAAAGTCATCTGTGAGGTGATGGACACTACACCCAAGAAAGGACTGAAGGCACATGTGGATCTTGTGTCCCAAACAATCATCACAAGTCAGGCGAAACATACTAGACCTACAGCTCCATCTTTTTCAGTTATTACACGGAATAGAGAGGTTCACATTACCAGAGTTCAGTGATTTGCATGTAATTGCCTACGAAAACAGAAGTCTCTTCGATAAATTAGTCATGGCAAAGAAGAGAACTATTCATTAGGTTACGGTTGGTAATGAGTCATATGGTAGAAATCCCTTCCGCCTACAGTATTACCCAAAGTTGAGGTCCTGAGCAGGTGCATATGTTCCCATTAATAATGAGAGAGAACACAGGAAAACAGAAAGAAAGGTACACATGAAATTTTATATCCCAATTTAGACAACTGAAAAGGAACTCTCTGTAGTTCAAAATTGAGGTAAACATGTAAAGTATGTATTTCATCTTTGCAAAAAGGTACAACAGCAATGATGCCATTCATCAAATAAGAATTCTATAACAAAAATAAAATGTACAAAATATAAAAATGCAGCTAATGAAAATCCTCAACATAATTCAAAGGAAAACACTGTAAGTAAACACTACCAACAGAATTTTAGAAATGGAACATACCACTATGGTTCTTACTAATGTTCTCTGAACACTGTTTCTGACATAACTACCACCTTTCAAAGCTCAACTCGAGTCCCCCACTTCTTCTACCAAGTATTCTGACTCCTCTTCCTTGCCTACTGCATTTATTAACACACAGCACAATGAGCACTTTACCATACATGCCCTCCTTTTCTAACTATCTTAGCATATAATTTGCAAGTAAATTTAGAAAGTTGTAAAAATTTTCTGATCACAGGGACTCTTTTAGGTATGTGGTAGATACCCTCCAAATCCTCTTAACAGAAAAACAGACACTTTTTATTTGGCCACAGAGAAAGAGCAGTATGTCTTATAGAGAGAAATATACTTACATCTTCTGTGTCCTTAACCCGTAAAATCTGTTCCCTCAGGTCCTGTAAGTCATTAAACGTGGACTGAGCTGTGATAGAATATACTAGTGCAAACCCTTGGCCATTCTTCATATACAAATCCCTCATTGCTGTAAATTGCTCCTATAATAAAAAAAAAGTGCAATTATAAATATGATTTCTTGAGTGAATACTAGAACAATTTATATCAGAATAATCACAAAAGTGAGCTACTGAATTTTTTCCTACACGTTATCATGATAGGAAACCTAAGACCTATTTTACAGTTTCTAGAAACTGAGGTGAATGTTCTTGTTCCCTACTTACATGACTAGAAACCATGACAATGAACTAAAGAATCAGAAGGGAGATCTTAAACCACTTTAACACGGTTTTTCTGTCATTCAGAAAACTGTATGTAGGTCCCTTTTACATATAGATCCTAATTAAATTATTTTGATGCTACTAAAGATGACCTCCAAGAAGTATTGCTAGAAAAGAGAAGTCCCAAGTACTGAATCCTTAGGGCCTCCAATACTAAGGGGTTGGGAGATGAAGACAAATCAGGAAACGAGACTCAGGACTAACCAACGAGATAGGGAGAAAGCCAACCAAGTGTTGCTTCCTGGAAGCCAAACGAATACAATTTGTACAGAGGATAGTGATCAACTGAGTCAGAGGTTGCTGAAAAGTCCAAGGGAGCTGAGGATACATGCAGAGGGCAGATCATGAATAATGACAGTCCACCACAGACTTGAATCGATGTGAAAAGGGGGTTAGGATATGAGGATGATCAAAGACGATGGGATAAACGTACTGCAGGTTCCAGGGAAGTTGAAGGTATAAAAGGAAGTGAGAAGGAAAAACAAGAGGTGGTGAGTGGAGAGAGGGATGCTTGAAAATAAGATGAAGGCTGTGTCACAGTTATTGGTAATCACATAGTTTAGGGAAGACCATGGGCGTGAATGGCTGAAGCAGCACGGAGATCAAGACACTGATAGACCGGTGCACCTGGGTGGCTCCGTCGGTTGAAAAAAAGGAAAGAAAAGACACTGATAGGCCAAGGGAAATGGATCATCTATAATGCCATATAGATTCTATTTGGATACTAAAATCACCAAGAATTCTAACTGAAGCAGCGATGGAGAAAGTGAGCCAAAATCTTCAAGGAGTAAGGAGTGATGTGGGACACGATTAATGAACATCAACTACTTTCCAAGCTTCATGCAAGGCACTGGGGACACAGACAACTAAGATACTGGAGAAAGATATCTCCGGTAAAGAACTTCTTAATTTGGACAAGAGGAAGAAAAAAGAATCCTCGCACACTTGTGGAGGTGATGAATGGGGTAAGTATTCTTTAACTTTTGGGGTGTCTGGGAACACAGGGGAATGACTGCTGATTCAGAAGCTAAGGAAACTGGGGAGATGGAATTACAAAAGGGGGAGACAGTGAGTCAGCAGATCTAAGAAAGATGTAGTTCTAATGATCCCAAGCTTTCTCCTGGAATCAAGACCCATTTTCCCACAAAAGAATGGAAACATACAGTTTAATTAGTATTACAACTGCTCCAGCCTACTTACATGCTTTTCCTAATGACATGAAACTATATCATCTACGAAATTGTTTGGAAAATTTGTGCTAAATTTTAAACAACTTATAACATTTAAGAATAGCATCCATTTTAAAGCTTAGAACTGCCTAACAGGGAAAGTCTATATATATGTATATGGAGAAAAAAAAAAAATCGCTTAATGTGTGCATTCTTTTGTGGCAGTATAACAGGAAATCATCAGTAATTAATAACAAAATTATACAGGAGATGACAAAGGAAGGCAATGAAAATAAAAGCAAATACTTGGAGCTCATACTACATAACAGGCATTGTGCCAAGTGATTTATAATCATTATCTCATTTGATCATTATAAGCATGCTATGATATACTAATGTCATTATACAATACTCATTTAAAGAGGAGAAAAATGAGGCTCAAAATAATCCTGAAGATTTTTGTCAGATTTTCTGTCACCAGCCCCCTGGAATGTTAAAATGCTAATAAAAAAGCAAAAACAATTCTGATAAAAAATAGTGACTATGGTGCCAAGAGACAGATTCCTACCTTAGGGTAGGAATGAACCCAGAGAAATACCTACCTTAATTACAATTCTGGATTTAAAATATCTTTTGTTAAAAGCAGTAATAGGATAATCTTTACCTCCATATAAGGAGAAGATACCCAACACACACATTTGGGAGGTAAACCTGACATACAATTTGAGACTGATACGTGGGTATTAAGTACATGTTGGAAGCAGCTGTAAGAAAATCTAAGAAGCCCTACCTTTAGGTAATTTCTTCTTAATCAGAGTAATTACTTTTACTTTACTCAGAGGAACTATTCAGATGACAAAATCTGTTCACTAACTAAAATTTATCAAAAAAAGAGAAAACATCCTTACTGTTCCTGCTGTGTCCAGGATCTCAAGCATACACTGTTGGCAATCTACTTCAACTTGCTGTTGGAGAAGGGAGGAAAAATGAAAAGTATTATCAAATCAAAATGTCAGTCTGTTTTCCTGCCACCTCTTCACTCCAAGTACCTATTAACAACTACAAAGCCTTTCTCCAGGAGTTTGCTATACTGGTTGAGACTTGACTTAGTGGAATAAAGAGCAGGAGGTCTCAAGCATGTTCTATTAATACTACAGAAGCAGGACCGCTAATGCTGAGTTTAGATAGTTTCTGACCACTGTAAACTGAGTAATGATTTTTGTTACTATTAGAAGGCAATGGTTATATTCTCTGTTTAAGAAAAATTACAATAGGTACAGTTCTGACAGAAATAAAAATGTATAAAAATATGTATATTTATATGATCTTTGAAGAAAAAGTATTAAATAGCTCAAAATACAGATAAGATTTTAGAGTAAAGAAAATTCAGCCAACTTACCACGTTCAAGTTGCTAAAGTTTTACTAAAATATACCCTAAATTTAATACATTGGAAAATTTTAAGAGATAAGGGGAGGGGCACCTAAGTGGTCAGTTAAGACTCTTGATTTTGGCTTAGGTTATGATCTCACAGTTCGTGACACAGAGCCCCACGTCGGGCCTGCTTGGGATTCTCTCTCCCTCTCTCTGCCCCTCCCCCACTCATGCTCTCTCAAACTAAATAAACTTAAAAAAAAAAAAAAAGAGGTAAGGGGAACACAGAGGTGCTAAAAAGAGTAACACTGAACTCATATAGTCCTCAAGACTTTAAGAAAAAGGTACTTCTTTGGAAAAGCTGTGTGCATTAGGTGAAATTTTATATACTGAGTTGTAGTTCCCCAGTGTTTTATAACCTAAAAGAAGGTTGGACTAAAGACAGCAGGAACTATCAACTGTGCAGAAAATTTTTAATCAAGAAGGGATTTAAAAAAGTGTTAAATCTTCAGAACTCTAGGTACAGATCTGTTTGTAGTTACAATGTTAGGCGGCAACTTGTTTGGGGGAAATTTTAGTATTGCAACACTATCTTCTAAACATGTAAGGCCTATTTTAAATTTTTTTTTTTTCAACGTTTTTTATTTATTTTTGGGACAGAGAGAGACAGAGCATGAACGGGGGAGGGGCAGAGAGAGAGGGAGACACAGAATCGGAAACAGGCTCCAGGCTCCGAGCCATGAGCCCAGAGCCTGACGCGGGGCTCGAACTCACGGACCGCGAGATCATGACCTGGCTGAAGTCGGACGCTTAACCGACTGCGCCACCCAGGTGCCCCCCTAAGGCCTATTTTAAATGCTTCTGTGTCAGATCAGGGGTTGATGAGAAGCACCGCTTGGTGCTACAAACTGTCCTACCACTAAACGGGACTAATGTGGCATAATCAGCATCATCAGTAAATGGGCATGCTCAATGAATAATGAATGAGGTCTGCAGTTTCTCAAGGTATCTAGAACACAAGTTTATTTCCAACTTGCAGATAATGAAACTGCTCTGGCCAGTATGGCTGGATGAGCTTACTTAATTTAACAAAACTTATAACACTATTAAAGGTAAATTCTATAACATCTAACAACTCAATCCTTTCCACTTTGTTGAAAGGTACGTTTAATTCCCTGCCTCCCTCCTTAACATACTTGGGAAATAAAGTTATGAAAATTCCCCACAATTCTAGTCTTAGAATGAAATAAAATAGTATTTTTTGTCAAGACTATTTTTTCTTCCTTTTAAATAATCTTTATGTTTTAGAACTTGGGCTTTAGGTGCAAAACAAAACTCAGCAGAAAGTACAGTGTTTCCATATACCCTTCTTCTTGCTCCTCACTAGCCTCTCCTACCATCAGCCTCCCACACCAGAGTGGTACATTTGTTAAAATCAATGGACCTACATACAGGCATCATTATCATGCAAAGTCCACAGTTTATGTTATGGTTTTACTCTTGGTGTTGTACATTCTACGGGTTGGGAAAATGTGCAATGACATGTACCCACCATTACACTATCATACAGAATCCTGTATCTAATTTTTGCTAAAGATGAAATATCTTTAAAAGTTACTATAAAACTAAACAAAAATAAAAACATTCAGTCACTGGATAATTTCAAGCACAAAAGTGATCTAAACTAAAATTAAGTTCACAAAAAAAGAGTTGTCAAAAATATACCTATATTCCTATGCAATTTTGCTACGTTAAAAAAAACCCCGGGGCTCCTGGGTGGGTTCGTTGGTTGAACATCTGTCTCCTGATTTTGGCTCAGGTCATGATTTCACAGATCATGGGATTAAACCCAGCACTGGGCTCTGTGCTGACATCACAGAGCCTGCTTGGAATTCTCTCTCTCTCTCTGCCCCTCCCCTGCCTGCATGCATGCATTCTCTCTCTCAAAAAAACATTTAAACAAAATAATTAAAGGGGCGCCTGGGTGGCTCAGTTGGTTAAGCGTCCGACTTCAGCTCAGGTCACGATCTCGAGGTCCATGAGTTCGAGCCCCGCACTGGGCTCTGGGCTGATGGCTCAGAGCCTGGAGCCTGCTTCCAATTCTGTGTCTCCCTCTCTCTCTGCCCCTCCCCCATTCATGCTGTCTCTCTCTGTCTCAAAAATAAATAAACGGTAAAATAAATAAATAATAATTTAAAAAAAAAAAACAAAAAAAAAAAACCAGGAAAATGTGCACACTAAAGAACACCTTACTCACCAGTAACCAAACACGGAGCTTTCTGTAGCTAAGTAGTATTCTATGAGAAATAGTCTGTCTTGGAGAAACTTTTATTTATTTTTAATTTTTTTTAACGTTTATTCATTTTTGAGGGAGGGAGAAAGAGACAGAGAGTGAGCAGGGAAGGGGCAGAGAGAGAGGGGACACAGAATCCAAAGGAGGCTCCAGGCTCTGAGCTGTCAGCACAGTGCCTTACGTGGGGCTCAAACCTACAAACTGCGAGATCATGACCTGAGCCAAAGTCAGACGCTCAACCAACTGAGTCACCCAGGCGCCCCTTGGTGAAATTTTTAAAACCAGATACAGAACATCTGTATCACTTCTCAAAAACTATTTTTAAAAACCAGTTCTGTGGATCAAGTTTTTTTTTTTTAAAAACATTTTTTTTCAACGTTTTTTATTTATTTTTGGGACAGAGAGAGACAGAGCATGAACGGGGGAGGGGCAGAGAGAGAGGGAGACACAGAATCGGAAACAGGCTCCAGGCTCCGAGCCATCAGCCCAGAGCCTGACGCGGGGATCGAACTCACGGACCGCGAGATCGTGACCTGGCTGAAGTCGGACGCTCAACCGACTGCGCCACCCAGGCGCCCCTGTGGATCAAGTTTTAAAGCCCTAAGGAACTATTTGTAAGCATGCGTATACAAGTTTCACATTTTACCTTTCTGTAGGAATCTTCTATCGTTGGGTCATATTTTTCAACAAAAATTCCCTGAACAAACTGAACTGTCTAGAAAAAAAAAGCAGAGAAAAGTTAAGAACTTAAAAGAAAAATCAACTACTCTTGAATGCTACTTACACCCTTACAAAGTGGCAAAGATTAAATGAAATTATGTGAAAATTCTGGGTAAACATGCAGATGTAAAGTCTCATTATTTTCTAACACAAGGATACATCCACAACCAAGAGGGCACATTATGAAGGGAGGTGTTCATATTAAAAGCCGTCAGCAAGGCTGCTGCCAACTCATGTTGTGAAACTATATTAAGTTTCAAAATACAATGAAGATACAAATAAGAAGGACATACCTCCTAATTTATGAAAAAATGAAAATTAACCAGTATTTAAGCTAATATTCCTTCGCATTATCTATAGTAACTTTTATCTCATGCCCTTAAAGCAATGAGACAAAAGGGTCTAAATTTTTAAGAACCTTAAAACAGTTTCTCTAATTGTGGGGGAAAGAGAAAAAGAAATTTACAGGCACTGAATTTATTAAATTCACAGTCTCATTCGAATTTCACGTTCTCCCCAGAAGTAGTTATTTTTCCCGTTTGCCAGCTGAGATTCAAATATACAATCTTCCTGATTCCAAAGACTTCCTTTTTCATTGGAAACACTTCCTGCTCATCTTTTTCAGATTTTCTACTTCTCTAAGATTCCTGTAAACACAGACTTACGAAACGAGGTATTTTATCATGTGGTAAATAAACAGTATAGAAGATGGCTGTGAAATATTGCCTGGACAGATTTAAAACCGGGTCTGGTATATTGTTGCCTAAAAGCAAGGAAGGGTAAGAATATGGCCTGAGGTCACCTACACTTAATTATGCACTAGTGTAGCTTGAGCTAAACAGATAAACCAAAATACAGTCAACTTCAAACTTCTTTCTCCTAAGCTCTTGTTCTTCAGAAGAGACTCAAGACAGAATTACACCACATCTTTTACTATTTTTATCAAGGATTTAATCACCTCATCCTCTTAGTACTACATATAATTCAAATACGGAAAACTTCCTAAATCCTTTATTCCAGAACAGAGGTTCTCAAAATATGGTCTAGAGCAGATGATTAGAAAAAAAGTATCTCATAATACCATGACATACTCTCCTTGTCTCATAAATTTACAGTGGAGTTTTCCCACGGGTATGTAACATATGCTATAGCAAGACACTGGATGCAGAAGCAGGTATGAGAACCCAAGTGCTTTCTATAAGCCGTTGTCAGAGACTTGCAAAAATGAGAAACAGTCTCACAGGTTTCGTGTCCTTCTTGTTAAAGCAATCCTTCATCATTGCTCTGAATCTCATCCTCTCAGTTCTCAGGGACAGTTCATTCATCCATACCGACTTCTATTCTATTCCTGTAGTTTTTCTACTGAACCCTCCTCTTCCTTCCTTACCTACTGTCCTTTCTGGGTTAAAATAAAAAACGGAGACCAGCCTTGAAAATTCCCTAAGCAGATAATAACCAGTTCGGTCATACAAACAAAGCTTAATTTAGTTTATTTAGCAAAGCTAAATTGACCTAGGGATCATTTCTTGCTTATGCCTCTGGAAATCAAAAGCGAAACTTACAACTGTTTCCCAAGGTGGGTATGAGGTAACCACTAACCAATTTTCAGTCATTGAAGAAAACTCTAACACTATAACCAGTCACTGTGAAGAATAAACAGCCACTGCTTTCTCACACAATAAGCTGCTTTATAACAATATACCCTCAGCCTCATTCAGTGTTCTGGTTTGAAGGTGTCTGGTATGGAAACTGTCTTTCTGGTGTGTGCACAATAAACTAATTACTACTTCTATGATTCATTAATTTTACTTCTGTTATTTCTGAACTTTTGACACCTGTGACAATGATTCCCTTCCTCTCCTGGGCTATTATTTTCCTTTCCACATAAGCTTATTGCCTCCGGCACACAATTTGCTCTACCATCTCCTACCCTGAAATAAATATTCCCCTGAACTCCATGACCCCTCTAGCTTCACTCTCCCCCACCCCCGACCCCTTTCCCTGTTCCCTCTCATCATCAAACTTTTTCAACTATCTACAATGGTGATTCTATTTCTTCAGCTCTCATGTACTCTTCAACCCACCTCAGGACGCTTACAGCACCATAACCTTACTGAAGTTGATTTCACGAAGCCCAGCTACCTCCATATTCCTATATCATCTCCTTCCTCTACTAGACTTCTGAGCAGTCAGGTAGAGATCCACTCTTTACATTTAAGTATACCATACACTCTTCTCTGCTAGATCCTTCAATTCTACCTACTCTTTAAAGGTTGAGAGGTACCCAGAGTTCAGTACTGAGCTCTTTCTTTCTCTAGTCTGTCCCTAGACAATCTCATTTATTCCTATCGATTTTTATTTTTCATCATTTATTTTTGAAAAGGTAATTCATGAACATAGGACGAAATACAAAAGACACAAAAGAGTAGGCAGTGGTGACCAACCCTACCTACCTTCCTTTGTTCTCAATTATACAATTCCACTCCCAAGTAACCAGTATGTCATCTGTAAGCTTATTTTACCTCGCAGGGATAGTCTGTGCATTTTATACTATCTTCCCCCTCACCCGTTTTTTTTTTTTTTTTTTTTTATAAACACAAATGGTAGTCTACACTGCTTGCTACCTTATTTACCCCTAAATAATACATCTTGCATATCACTACCTATCAGTATATACAGACCCGTTGCGTTCTTTTTAATAGCTCTGTATTATTCTACTCAAAACATTAGTATTAAAAGCTTATTTAACCAGCCCATACTGGTAGGCATTTAGGTGGTTTCCAAACTCTTACCACGATAAAGAATGTTACTGTGGACATCCTTGACCATGCTATTTTGTACATATGAACTTATATGTGAAATCTAAAGAGACTTGCTGAATTGAAAGTTCTACGCATTTAAATTAGATATCCTCATTCACCTCAGAGGTACTAATTTACATTGCTAAGAGTAACATAATTCTCATGAAATTAAATACTGTTGATATATTCATGGCACCCCAAATCCTATCACAAGTCTCTCTTTTAAGCTATTATCTTGAGGACCCAATTTCTTATGTGATGTATTTACTTTAGCATCTCACATATCAAATGTGACATGACTCCTGATTTTCACGCTCAGATCTGCTCATTCTCCAGTGTTTCCCTTCTACTTAAAGGATCCATCCATAAAATTAGTAGCTCAACTGGAACTATGGTAGTCATCCTCAACAGCTCCTTCTCTCCTAGTCCTCACAGCAAACCAGCACTAAGTTATTTAATTCTCAAAACATCTACTTTTCTCTTCTTCACTGCCATGGCCCCAATGTAAGCTCCCACAAACATTAATCTGGGGTTTGGCATTAACTCCCAACTGGTCTCCTTGTGTCCACTCGGCCTCTCTTCTAAGTCACTCCACACATAGCAAAGTACTCTCTTTAAAACATATATCCAATTCTGTCAATAACCCCTTCCCTCTCGTCCAAAAAAATAAAACTAACTTTCAATGGTTTCTCACTGTCATTAGGAGTAAGTTTCAAGCTCTTACATGGTCTTCAAGTCATGGTCTGGCCCCTGCTTCTCACCTCATTTCCCTCTACTTTCCTTCCAGTTCACTCCTGCCTCAGCAATTATGACCTTAGTTATTCAAATGCTAATTTAAGTTCATTTGTCATGGGGTCTCTCTTAACAGTCTGTACTTTTCTTTCAAAGTATCTCTCACAATTATAATAAGGTAGTTCTTTGTTTAATTGTGTATTTCGTATGTCTCCTCCACTATATGATAAGCTCTGAGGGATTGTGACTGTTTTTGTTCACTGTTGTAACCCTGGCATCTGACATCATATAAGCTCAATACTTACTAAATAAATACAGCATGTATACAAAAAATACCCTTTGTTTCACTTAAGTCTGGGCTGAGGGTTAGGTAGGTAGGACTTATTCCACTGGTATCTGAAATAATTAGTCTCCCCTACTGGAATGTAAGTTCCTTAAAAAATGAGAATGATCTTATTCCTCTTTGAATCCCACTCACTAGTGCTCGGCATATGGTAGGTAGTCAATAAATACTGGGTAAGTGAAAGAATGAGTGAGCCACTAGTTTACAACTACACATCTGTGGTTGCTGAATGAAGCCCCGGCCCCTATGAGACAGATACTAGGCATATAAAAAATACTGTCACCTTTTCTCATTAGTGACTAAAAGTTTTAAGGCAAGCAAATATCAATGTTCTTCCTATACTATGCTAATTAAGTTAGAGTTAGGTGGCTAACTTACCAGAGCAGACTTCCCCACGCCTCCTGAACCAAGGACCACTAGCTTGTACTCACGCATGATGTGGTCTGTTTAAATACTGACAATCTGGAAAAAAGAAAAAAACCACAAAGATCAATAAACATGCTAAGAATAGCCTAAGAATGTACAAATGTTACATGAAATAATATGGTATTTTGGATTTTGTTTGCTTTTTCTCTTAAGGTCATCAGGCGGAAGACAGGCTACATAGCAAAACCATGAAGATTCTAACCTAAGTTTGTAATGACTACTACCAGGCATTTTAATTCATTAAAGATCATCTTTGACTAGGCACAAGTCATTCGAGTCTGTTCATGTTACTTCCAAGAGTGATCAGAAAATAAGGTGATTAAAACTAGTAGTTGTCTTATAATTACAATCATGAACCCAATTCTTTACAAAGCTACTGTTTAAATGGCGTAACATACTTTTTTGAAAAGTTTACTCATGAGCTTTAATGTATATGCTATTTAATTTGCTTAAAATATACAGTGATTCATATACTATTTTGTTCATTATTCTATTACAGCTGAACCATGTAAAATGTTACCTTGAAAATACTTAGGATATGAAAGAGTATTGTTGATGAAATTGTTAAAATTTTATAGGTAGGTATTAGCAATATACTCCATAAGACACAAATTGCTAGAAAAAAAAGAAAAGAAATACAAACTTTTTTTTATCTCCAGTTATGCTAAAAGGTAAAAGGGCAGGAAAGAATTTCCAATGGCCATGATGGAGTAAGTATCAATGGACTTTCCATCCCCTTGTCAACAGCTAAAACAACAGACAAAATACATGAAACAACTGTTTTTTGGATGTTTGACAATAAGCAGTATAGGACTGTGATTTCTAAGAGATGGGACAAGATAAAGTAAGACCTACATCTGTCTTGGCTTTCTGCTTGAAGGCACTTTTCAGACTGTGGTACAGGGAGGAAGAACCAAGCAGAGACCAGAAAGTATATCAAAAAGAGGGAGACAGGTACAGAAAATTCTAGGAATCTGCAAAGGGCTTCACTTGAGTCTCTGGCCAAACACTAATCACAGCATGCAGGATGAAACTCCATGAGGTAAAGGCAAAGAATAAACAGGGATTTAAAAGCTGAACCACAGTGCTAAGAAAGACTGAAGTTCTGATCAGAAAAGTTCTCCCATGGGGTGCCTGGGTGGCTTAGTCAGTTAAGCAACTGACTTCAGCTCAGGTCATGATCTCACTGTCTGTGAGTTCAAGCCCCACGTCGGGCTCTGTGCTGACAGCTCAGAGCCTGGACCCTGCTTCAGATTCTGTGTCTCCCTCTCTCTCTCTGCCCCTCCCCTGCTCGTGCTCTCTCAAAAATAAATAAAACTTGAAAAAAATTTTGTTTTTAAAGTTCTCCTTGTTGAAAAACAGGCAATTCACTTGAAATCCCAGAAGATTTGTAGACTTCTTGAGAAGCTATGCAAGACAAAAGAAAATGGAGTATCTTTAAAATGCTTAAAGAGGGGCGCCTGGGTGGCTCAGTCGGTTAGGCAGCCGACTTTGGCTCAGGTCATGATCTCGCGGTCTGTGAGTTCGAGCCCGGCGTCGGGCTCTGTGCTGACAGCTCAGAGTCTGGAGCCTGTTTCAGATTCTGTGTCTCCCTCTCTCTGACCCTTCCCCATTCATGCTCTGTCTCTCTCTGTCTCAAAAATAAATAAACGTTAAAAAAAAAATTAAAAAAAATAAAAATAAAAATAAAATGCTTAAAGAAAAAATGGTCAACCCAGAATGCTAAATACAATGAATCTATTCTTCCAAAATGAAAGTGAAATAAAGCTTTTTTTTTTTTTCAAATAGATAGACAGGAAGGAAGGAAGGAAAGAAGGATGGAAAGAAAGGAGGATGGGAGGGAGGGAGACAAAGTAAACAAAAGAAGTAAAGAAAGAGGAAAAGCGAGGGGAAGATGTTCACCAGTACACACTTATAAAAAGCAAAGGAAGTTCTTCAGGTGGAAGAAAATGATAACAGATGGAAGATTGGATCTACATAAAGGAATGAAGATTACTAAAGGAATAAAAAGTACCAGAAATGGTGAGAGTAAATCTACAAGACTTTTTCGACCACTTAAAGCAAAACTAGTAACAATGTACTACAAGGTTTTGCAACACATGTGGAAGTAAAAAGTATTAACGATAATAGCACAAAAAGGGAAGGGGACTGGAAGTATATTGTTCAAGGTTCTTACAGTATATGTGGAGTAGTATAATACTATTTGAAGATAAACTGTCATATGTTAAAAGATGCATACTCTAAAACCTAGAGCAGCCAGGGTGGGGTGGGGGGTGGGGTTTTGATTCATTCAAAAAACAGCAGAAAAGAATACAAACAAGCAAAAAGAACAAAGATGAGACAAATATAAAACCTACAGAACAATACAATTAAAAGGCAACCGCATAAATGTAAATCATCTATTCCAATATTCCAACATTCCAATTCAAAGTCAAGAAAGCAAGACCTAACCATATGTTATCTTCAAGAAAGAAACTTTAGGGGCACCTGGGTGGCTCAGTGGGTTAAGCACCTGACTCTTGATTTTTGTTCAGGTCATGATCTCATGGTTTATAAGACAGGCCACTCGCGGGTATGTGGAGACTCTTGGGATTCTCTCTCTCTCTGCCTCCCTCTGCCCCTGGCCTATGTATGCACTTTCTAACAATCAATCAATCAATCAATCATTTTAAAAAAGAAACTTTAAAGATACACGGAAAGTTAAAAGTAATATTTATTGGTGACAAAGTCACAGTTGCTGCTGATATTACTACTGTGGTTTGCTGCCTGCATTCAAAATAGAAACAAATATTAAATTTAATTTCAGAAGTTATGAAAAATAAAGATTTTTTTTCCTATGCAAATGTTGGAGGCCCTAGATTATAAATCCTTATCTACTCTAAACAGCATTTTTGGTTACTCTAATCAAACTTACACTTTTTTGTTTCACATCTTCTTTATACCCTTTACTTTATTAAGAGCTTTCATTTATATGGATTCTCAGGAATAGATGTTAGATTTTTTCAAATATTTCTTCTGCACCTATTGGTATTATACAGTTTTTCTTTTTCTTCTACTGATACATCTGCTCTTTCCACTTCTATTCAACACTGTTCTAAGCTACAAATAGCAGGGTCTAGACTATGGAAAAGGAATAAAGAAAATTGTCTTTATTCACAGATAACATGATCCTGTGCAGAATATACAAAAAAGCTACCAGACTAATAAGTGAATGTAGCAAGATTTCAGGATAAAAGGTTGAGACAAAAAATAATAACTATCATATGTCTACATACAGGCAAAGAATTGAAAAATGTAATTTTAAAAATACCATCTAAAATAGCATCCAATAAGACATAAAATACTCAAGAGATGAATTTAACAGAATACGTGTAAGGCTTATACACTGAAACTACAAAACATGGCTCAGAGAAATTAAGGACATAGTAATCAGAGAGACATGCCATATTATATTAAGATGTGTCCATATTACTATTAACATGTCAATTCTCTCCAAGTTGGATCTACAGATTCAGTGCAAGCACAATCAGCAGGTTTCTTTTTTGTAAAAATTGGTAAGATGACTATAACCTTTTTTTTTGAAAATGTTAACAGAACAGTTAACAGAGATGGAGAAGAAAAAAAAGTCTTACACTACCTGATTTTAAGACATAATCCAAAACTACAGTAATAAAGATACTGTTATATTGGCATAAGACAACCAGATCAATGGCACTAAATTAAACCCAGACATAAAACTGGATATACATATTCTGTTCATTTTTGATAAAGGGACTGTAGTACTCATCCTTCAAGATACCCCCCCCCCCCACACACACACAATGATCCTGGCCTCTTGGTATTCATAACTAGAACTGTTCCCTCTCAGTATTCATATCCTTTTGTGTAGTTTCCTCCTAAGACTGGTTTTCCAACCAAGAGAATATGGCAGAAGTGACCATATATGATTTCTAAGACTAGCTCCTCATCCATCAACAAGATGGATGAATCTTAAAAACACCCTCAACAAGGGGACCTGGGTGGCTCAGTCGGTTAAGTGTCCAACTTCAGCTCAGGTCATGCTCTCATAGTTCGAGTCCCGCATGGTGCTCTCTGCTGTCAGCATGGAGCCCACTTCTGATCCTCTGTCCCCATCTCTCTCTGCCCTTCCCTGGCTTGTGCTCTCTCCCGAGCATGTGCTCAAAAACAAATAAACATTAAAAAAATAAAATACACAATCGGCAAAATACACAAAAGGCACTGCAGCTTGTACCATGGTCTCTGGGATCATTCTCTCCAAGGTAAGCCATTCACCAAGTCATGAGGACACTTAACTAGCCCTGCAGAGAGGCCCAACTGGAGAGGAACTGAGGACCCCTACCAACAGCTAGCACAATTTACCAAACATGTGAGTGAGCCACCTTCAGAAGTATATCTTACAGTTTTAGTCAAGTCTTACTTATTAATTCAGAGGATTGCAGTCTCATGATACTATGAATCAGAACCTTACAGTCAAGCCACTCTGAAACACCTTAGATCCACAGAAACTAAGATAATAAATGATTATTGTTGGTTTAATCCCAGTAAGATCTGTGTTAAACTGTTACACAGGAATAGATCACTTAATATAGGGGCAAAAGTAATTCAGTATGTAAGAGATAGTCTTTTGAGTAAGTCAAGTCAGAAAAATATGAATGTCAACTCTTACCTTTGTTCATAATTGCCCAAATCTAGAAACAACCGAAATATCCATCAAGAAGTGAATGGATAAATTATGGTATATCCAATCAATGGAATACTACTACTATTCAGTAATAAAAAGATTCAACAAGATGGATATGAATCTTTTTTTTTTTTAATGTTTATTTTTGAGAGACAGACAGAGAGACAGAGCACGAGGGGGTAGGAGTGCAGAGAGACAGGGAGACACACAGAATCCGAAGCAGACTCCAGGCTCTGAGGTATCAGCACAGAGCCTGACGTGGGGCTCGAACTTACACACCATGAGATCATGACCTGAGCCAAAGTCAGATGCCCAACCAACTGAGCCACCCAGGTGCCCCTGGATATGAATCTTTAAAACACACCCAGCAACATACACAAAAGAGTGACTACTGTATGATTCCACTTATATAAAATTCCAGAAAAGACAAAACTAAGTTATAGTGCCAAAAAATTACCTGGGGACAGCGGTGGTAGGGCAGGGGTGATGACTATGAAGGAGCATAAGGGAACTTTTCTGGGTGATAGAAATGATCTCTACCTTGATTACAGTGGTGGTTACCTAGGTGTTTCCATTTATCAAATCTTATTTAAAATAGGTACATTTTAGGAGCCCTCATGCACTATCAGGTGGGAATCCAAACTAGTGCAGCCACTGTGGAAAACGGAGAATTAGCACATGATTCAGTAATTCCATTACTGGCTATTTGCCCAAAGGACACGAAAACACTAATTCAAAAAGAATTATGCACCCTTATGTTTACTGCAGCATTATTTATACTAACCAAATTATGGAAGCAACTGTAGTGTTAATTGATAGATGAATGAATAAAAAAGGTGTGGTATATATGTGTACAATGGAATATTACTCAGCCATAAAAAATAAAATCTTGCCATTTGCAACAATATGAACAGATCTAGAGGGTATAATCTAAGTGAAATAAGTCAAAGAGAAATACCATATGACTTCACTTATATATGGAATTTAAGAAATAAAATGAACAACAACAAAAAAAAAAACCCAAAAAACCCAGACTCTTAAATATAGACAACTGATGGTTTACCAGAGAGGAGATGGGTGGGGAGGGGTAACACTTATGATAAGCACAGAGTAATATACAGAATTGTGGAATCACTATATTATACACCTGAAACTAACAGAACACTGAATGTTATACTGGAATTAAAATTAAAAGATACAATTTAAAAAATTTAAAAAGAAAAAAATTAAAAAAAAATTTTTTAATGCTTATTTATTTTTTGAGAGAGAGATTGACAGAGTGTGAGCAGGGGAGGGGCAGAGAGAGAGAGGAAGACACAGAATCTGAAGCAGGCTCGAGGCTCTAAGCCGTCAGCACAGAGCCCGACACGGGGCTTGAACCCACGAAATGTGAGATCATGACCTGAGCCAAAGTCGGAGCTCAACCAACTGAGCCACCCAGGTGCCCCGAAAAAAACCATTTTATTACATGTAAATTATAGCTCAATAGAATTAATTTAAGAAAATCCAATGAGGAAAAAAGGAATATTTCTCAGAATGCCAGTTACATACATAGTTTTATAAACAATGTGTTTCCCAATGTGATAGTATTAAGAAGTGGGGCTTTTGGGAGGTAATTAGGATTAGATGAGGTTATAAGGGCATAGCCCTCACAACTGGATTAGTGTCCTTATGAGTCCCACGAGTTTGCTTCTCTTTGTCTCCACCAAGTGAAGATACAGACAGCCATCTGAAAGTTAGGAAACAGGTCCTCAGACACCTGATCTCTCAGTGCCTTGCTTGGTCTTGGACTTCCAAGCCTCCAGAACTATGAGAAATAAATTTCTGGTTTAAGCCACCCAGTCCAAGGCAATTGGTTCCAGCAGCCCTTACTGACCAAGAAACACAGTAAGGATAAATTATAGTAGACTATGCGACAGACATGGTGGCAGTTAGGATTGTTGTTCTGAACCAACAAACATTTACAAAGTATTTCCCAGGTAGGTACCAGTTCTATACCAGGTGCCAGGGACACAAAATGTTTCCCATCCTCAAGGAACTTGTGGAGGAGAAAAAATAAATAACTGCAATATCATGTGAACAACGTTATTACACAGTGGAGATTAAAGGGTGGGGGAAGGATGGAGGAACAGAGGAGAGAGCAGGATAGTTTTTCAGTGGAGGTTACATAAGAACTTAGTGAAAAACTGAATAGGAATGTTCCAGGTAAGTAGGGAAGGGCATTCTAAGCAGAGGAAACAGCTTGAGCAAACACTCTAAATCACTAAATACACAAGATCCAGGGAATACCACACAGCTGGGTGTGGCCAAAACACCCAGGGTTTAAAACAGGGTTTTAAATCAAGCTACAGAAAACGGAGCAGGGTATAGAGCCTGAGTTATGCTTGCAAAGGCACTTACCATGTAAGTGTCTACAATTTATCTAGTAAGCAATGGGGAGAAAACAGCAACCTGTTTTGTTTTTTAAGTAATTCAGTCAGATATATAGTCTGGAAAGATAAGTGATAACAGTATATAAAATGGACTGAAAGAACCAGAGGCAGGGAGAATAGTCAGGAAGCTACTGAAATAGCTCAGGTGGGAAATGATACACGTTTGCACAGCAGCACTAGGGCTGAAAAGCAGACTACAGTTTTCCGAAGGTGAAACTGACAGGCCTCCATAGCTGGTTAGAGGTCATTATTTAGGGGAATGAAGAGGAATCATGGATAACTCCTAGAGATCTAGGTCTGGACAAATTGGGTGGCTAAAAGGAGTTTTAAAAAGTTAATATTCCTGCCCAAAATTAAATTTGAGATTTCTATGAGAAAAGCAGGTAGAGACATATGATAGTTAAAAATCCAAGTCCGAAAGCTCAGTAGTAACCAAAGGGTTAGAGGGTACAGATTTCGGAATTGTTTTAAGAAATGTTAGTAGTTGAAATCACAGCAGATGAAATCAACCAAGGAGAATTTATTCAGTGAAAACAGAAGAAAGTTAAAGAATTGAGACCTGAGAAAGGACCACATCTATGTAGATGGACAGGAACTTGAGGAAAATGTGATTTAGGAGTGGTTTGTGCTGAACACTAATCATCCTATACCTCTATCCTACCCTCTACTTTCAACCTTGACTATTAAACACAAGAGCATATATTCATGCAAACAAATCTACATTAACTGCAACTCCCTTCTCAGGCCCCTGGTGATTCTTAGCTGGGGACTGCTGTCAAAGATGTAAATGTATCATCTCTAATCCAAAAATGTGGATCTTTCAAGAGGGAATCCTAATATAGCAAGACTAATTTATAGTCCCCAAATTGCCTCCTAGGTCCACAGAATTTGAGGAAAGTGCTCAGACATGGCCAAATTATTTTGGGTATTCTGCAACAACAAAATATTTGGCCCCTATTCCTCTACCCAAGCGGTAAGATATTCAAGTCGCAAAGCCATTTTTCAAAAATACTCCATGTACAGAAAATTTTCTTTATACCTAACAAATACCATGGGTCATGAATGTATACAATATGCACACATGCAAATACAAAAATAATACAGCTCAGATAACACACACACACACACACACACACACACACACACACACAAATACCCAATAAGGAATAATGTGGATTAATATTTTCTTTTGAAAGGGGGTTAGTTCTAACTCATTACTGCCAAGTTAGAAAACCACTATGTTCTTCCAAGCAAATCCCATGCCTTTTTATGGAAATCTCTTGTGCCCTGCACTCCCAACACAGCACCAGAAAATTTCTCACTCTGGTTAAGATTCACTGACGAATAAGGAGCACAAGAATAAACACTACGCTATGTTTAAATTTTAAGTCAATCTTGAGTTCCTAACATTATAGTCCAAGCTATAATGTAACAATTTTTCCATTCTTCCTTCAGCAAAACTACCTCTAAGTTTCACAAAATAACATAATTTGACTGTCTTTGTGACACAAATCAATCCCAATTTTGTTGTTTCAGTTTTTAAATATATAAACTAATTAATTATAAGATGAAATAGTTTCTTCTATATACAACCGAACCTACAAAACAAAATTCACTTAAGGAAATTTGGTTGTGATGAGAAATTTTGAAGAAAAAAATTTTTACCTTAAGGAACAAGTAGATATATTATTGATTATATTTAAATATTTACAGAAGCCATGAATATCTTAAAACTGACAACTGACCACACAAAGGGGTGGGGGGGGGTAGTGAATAAATATGGAAATCATGGTAAGATTTAATCTTCTAAAATAAAAAACAATGTTCTTCATAGTACATCATAATGGAAATTCAACTTTTTTTGTAACATAAAATCACATTATTATCTCAATGCAAGAATCTCTTCCTTGATACTTTCTCCTCTTGTTGTTCTCAAGATTAGCACTCTGGGGGTAGGATATAGGGATAAAGTGATAAGACGTCACATACTTGTAAATGAAGTTTATAAATTAGTCTTCACAGTCTAAAACCAGGTACATATCCCCAGTAGCACTCCTACCCCTTCCTACAATGAAAGGAGATAAGCTCTTATAAATAGACTAAGAGGTCATAAGGATTCTCAAGATGAGCAGACAATTATAGATGAGGCAAACATTCTGACAGAGGCATCACCGTCACAAGAACATCACAAGAATTCCACAATCACAAGAACAAAAACCAAAGAAAACAGAGTTAAGAGGATCTATAAAACACTGTGAAATAAATGAAATATCCCTAAAGAAACTCCTGAGATTATCAAGTCTATGCAAAAGATACACTTGGAGATTTAGGAAATAAAATATATGATCATCAAAAAAAAAAAAAAAATCAGTAGACAGGCTGAAGAGAAAAATGGATGTAGTTGAAAAGCAAGTCAGTGAACCAACATACTGAACCTACCCAAAGAGCGCAGCACAAAATGACAGAGAGATGGAATGTATGAAAGAAAGAGGTAAGAAAGATAAATCTCAAAGTTCTACCAGCTACATCTGACAGGAAGTCCAGAAACAGAAGAACTGAAGAAATAACAGAAAGACATTTCCAGAAGTAAATTAAGAAAATCAGAAATCTTCAGATTTAAAGTGCTCAATGAATGCCAAAAATAGTAATTTTAACAATAAAAGATCCAAAACTGAACATATAGTAGTTGAAAATTCAAGTCACTGAAAGTGAAGACAAAATCCTAAAAAGCTTCTAAAGAGGAAAAATGGATTCCCCTCCCTTTGAATATGGGCAGCTTTACTAAACAAAATATAGCAAAAGTGTTATCTGACTTCTGATGCTAGAAAGGGTGGCCAGAACAGAGCCTCCTCCTGGATCTCTCTTTTGGGAGCCAGGCATGGGTCCAGAGCTGTCAGGCTGCCCTGAAGCCACCACTTTGGAGAGACCACAGAGACAGACTTGCCTGAACAGCCCTCCTATTTCAGTGCCCCTAGACCTGTAAATATAGAAGACTTTCAGACGATCCCAGACAGCCACCTTCTGACTGCAAGACCTTAAGAAACCTTAGGCCAGATCCACCCAGCTGAGCCACTCCCTAATTCCATAAATATTCAATAGGGAAAAAATGAAAATTAAAACATAAGGCAAAATATATAAAGTAAAAGTTGACACAACTAAAGGAAAACTAGAGAAATACACAATCATGATTAGATTTTAATATGACTCTCAGCAACTGATAAAGTATAAAAACGGTAATGATATACATATAAGATTTGACCAAATGATGAATCAACTTAACCCAATAGTTATATATAGAACACCACACCCAACAACTGCAAATGACACATTTTTTTTTTTTTCAAGTGCACATAGATCATTTACTAGTAAGGCCATGCTGGTCTCAACTAATTTCAAAGAACTGAAATCACACAGAGTATATATACTAACCACAATGGAATTAAACTAGAAATCAATATAAAAATATAACTACGTAATATCAGAATGTTTGTAAGTTAAACAACCCAATTCTAAATACACAGGTCAAAGAAGAAATCAAAATGGAAAGTAAGCAATTAGAACTAAGCGACAAAAAATATATATCAAAACTTATTTGTTGGAGGTATGCCAACAAAACAAGGAAAATGATTCAGGAAATCAAAAGGCGTAAGAACAAGAAATCATGGCAAACAAATAAATCAGTAAAAATTGTGGTTAGAAGTCTAATGATCACTGTAAAATATGTTTAAAAACCTGGAAATAAAACTTCGTGATTATCTCCACACTTTGGTTTGAGAGGAATTAGTAGGGAAAAGTGAAGGCATGTTGAAGTTTTTCTCTTGATTGGGAAAATAAAAGATTCTCTCTCTCTCTCTCCAGATTGAAAAAATATAAATCTAAATGTGAAAAATGTAATGTTAACAACTACATTATACATAATTTAAGAATCACTAGAGGAAAAATAGACAAAGACTTGACCAATTCAACCAGAGTTAGAAAATGAAAAATAAACAACTGGAACAAAACGTAAACAAAAGATAGTAAGAGTAAGACAAAACAGATCAGTAGTCCTAATAAAAAGAAGTCTTCCTAAATCCTAGTCTGTAAACCACAAATGATAAAAGCTTATTTTATGAAGTCTAAGATGACACATGTAAGGCTTGGAAAACAATAAACGTAACTTCCATGCAGCAAATCTTACATGTTGTATGAATAGCTGGTTTTGTCCTTTGTTTTTAAGTTTATTTAATTATTCTGAGAGAGAGAAACACAAGAGCACAAGAACGGGAGAGACAAAAGGGGGAGAGGGGAAGAGGGAGAGAGGGAGAATCCCAAGCAAGTCCCACACTGTCAGCGCAGAGCCGGAAGTGGAGGCTTGATCTCACAACTGTGAGATCATGACCTGAGCTGAAATCAAGAATTGGACATTTAAGGGCTGAGGCCACCCAGGCACCCCTTGCGCCTTTTTTTTCTTTTTAAATGTTTATTTTTGAGACAGAGTAAGTAGGGGAGAGCCAGAGAGAGGGAGACAGAGAATCCAAAATAGGCTCTGTGAGGTCAGCGCAGAGCCTAACATGGGGCCTGAACTCACAAACCATGAGATCGTGATCTGAGCTGAAATCAAGAGTTGGATGCTTAACTGACTGAGCTACCCAGCTACCCCACCTTTTCTTGTTTTACATACTGTGAAGTGAGTATGTAACAATAGAATGCCTGAAATATAGGGTTTCGTCTGTGGCAACTCACTCTACAAACATCTCTAGATAAGGTCATCTAAGCCCTTTGAACTCTACCTTCACAAAATAGTCCATTCCATTTCTGGGTAATCTAACTGTTAGAATGTTCTTTACACCACTGTTTCTTAGTAGTGGCCACTTACTGGGTCTCTGTCCTTTGATGCTAAACAGGATAAAGAGAATTCTTTTCTGAAGTCTGTATTCCTCAAATATTTGAAAACAGCTGTTCCCCCCCACACATCCTCTTTTTTAAAAAAGCAGTCTTATTTCTTTTTTCAAATGCTAAAGTTTCAAATTCTGTAATCATTCTGGTTTCCTCTGCAAAATACTTAGTTCTTACTCTCTCTTAAGATAAAAGCATTATGTGCTAATTAGGAGTATTAGCAGGCATTACTGAAAAGCTTAAAAAAACAAAAAAGCAGTCTCTGTATCCCCTTCACTTAAAACAGTTACTTCAAACTTCTAGCTTCTTTGAGTATTTTCTTCCATATTTTCTAAATAAGGTATTTATACTACTATCTCTTGGTTTTTAGTTTTAGGTATTGCTATTATGGTAGATGAGAATTTTAGTGCTCGTTAACACACAGCAAAGTAGTATATTAAGATTACATGTCCTTTTTCATAGAACTTGTGTTTATTCTGGAATTCTCTATCAACGTAATTTTCCAACCAACTTGTCAGATAACCTATCAACTTCATTCCCCTCCCCTCCCCACCCCTCACCCTTCATAGAGCTTGTTGAAATCTGTGTCAGTTGCTCTCTCGACTTGCAGATGTCTGTCAACCTAGGACTGTCTTATGTATTCGTTTAGAACACTGTGCTTCAAAATGCCTATCCACAAAGTGCTATCACTACCATTTGCTACTGCTCCTCCAGAAAATAAGGAACTTGCCCCAATAAATCTTCTTTAATAAGCACACTGTTTAATTCAGTTGAACAGTATGAATATGTACTATAGGGCTGGTAACAAGTTTTTTATTTACAGAGAAAGAAAAGAAACACTCAATTACAGATCATTCTCAGTATTGTGCCACCACTTTCTGGTACAAGCATCCAAAACTTATCAGTAACACTTTTTAAAAAAACAATTTTACAAACACAAGGTTTCTACAATTGCTTATGTTCTTGCAATTCCTTACTGATACTTCCCCACTTCTTTATATATTAAAAGCGAACATAAACTCTATTGTTTTAAAAGGAATTAATTCATCCGTCAATTATCCCCAAGTAAATCTACCAAAATCTTAAGATTATATGACTTAAGTAAAATATGACTGAGACAACCATCCCATTCATTGCACCTTTGAAATTCTCCAAAAATTCAAGTAAAGGATTAAAATATTTAATACAAGGCCATCTGGGTGGCTCAGTAGGTTGAGCATCTGACTCTGGATTTTGGCTCAGGTCATGATCTCATAGTTTGTAGGTTCCAGCCCTGAATCAGGGTCTGCACTAACAGCACAGGCTATGCTTGGGATTCTCTGTCCCTCTCTTTCTCCCTCTCCTCTGCTTGCTCTTTAAAAAAAAAAAAAAAAAAAAAAAAAAAAATTAAATCCAATCCTCTTAATTCAGGAGAGCAAATTTGACAAGTGGTCTTCAAAGGCTTACTATACTACTGTGGTAACCTATGCAGTCATCCACCATTTCAAATTATTCTGCAAACAAAAATTTACTCAGGTATACTTTTGTGTAATGATGTCTATGTATCTGTGGTTGTAGCTCCTCTTTCATTCTTATTATGTCCCCCCCTTTTTTTAACAATCTTATCAGGTTTGTCTTCTAGCAATCAACTTTGGCTTACCGTAAGCTTGTTTTATGTTTCTTCAATATCTGCTTTTATGCCTATTACTTCATTATTTTCTTTATTCTGTTCTTTTCCTAACTTAGATTGGATGCTTGGCTCTTTAATTTTCATTTTTCTTTTCTAATTAACATCTCAGACCCTCCACCAGGGATCATTTTCCTTCTACCTGAAGTGTGTCTTTTTGAAGTTGTCTTAGAGATGTTCTATTGGTAGTAAAATCTCTTCAGTTTTCATTTATCTAAAAACTTTATATTACCTATATTCTTAGCTCTAAGAGTTATTTACTCTCAGCACACTGTAGTTATTATTCTCCTTTCTTTTGGTTTCAATTTTCTTTTTCATAAATTAGCCTAATTGTAGATCTTCTGAAAATAATCTGTATTCTCCCTCTGGCTCTTTTTTTTTTTTTTTTTTTTTTTTTTTTAAAGATAGAGAGCCAGCGGGAGAGAGGCAGAGAGAGAGGGAGAGAGAAAATCTTAAGCAGGCTCCACGTTCAGCACAGAGCCCAATGCGGGGACTTGATCTTATGACCCTGAGATTATGACCTGGGCCAAAATCAAGCGTCAGATGCTCAACCAATTGAGCCACGTGGGCACCCCACTCTCTGGCTATTTTTAAGATCTTTCATTGTGTGCAATTTTAACTATGAAGTTTGGTTTAGATTTTTATTTAACCTTTATGTGACTTCTTACATTTGTATCTTTTTGCAGTTTTATAAATTCTCAAGCATAATCTCAAATATTCTTTCTACATCACTTTTCTTCCTATGTGGACTCTGCTTAAATTTGTTGTATTTTCTCATGCTCCTCTTCTATTAGGACACAGACTAGGCTGCTATAATAAGAGACCCTAGGGTGGCTTAAACAAAATTCAAACTTCTTCTCCCTCATATGAAAGTCAGAAGGGATATAGTCCAGGGGGCAGTTTACTAGTCAGCTAAGTTCTCACATCTTGTTGCTCTACTGTCCTTAGAGTATTGCCCTCTCCCACAAGCTAAAAATAGTTTACTACCATGTACACATTCCAGTCCACGGGAAAAAAAGGTATATCCCTTTCCTTTTATAGGCATATCCTATAAGGTTAAAACCTACGAGGGCACCTGGGTGGCTCAGTAACTTCAGCTCAGGTCATGATCTTGTGGTTTGTGAGTTCAAGCCCCACATCAGGCTGTGCACTGAGAGTGCAGAGCATGCTTCAAATCCTCTGCCTCTCTCTGTCCCTCCCCTGTTCATTCTCTCTCTCCAAAATAAACAATTAAAAACAAAAAAAACCTATGCACGCATAACTTCCACTTACATCTAAATTAGCAAAACTCTGTCACATAGTCAAACCTCACTATCAGAAAGGTAGTGAAATGAAAGCTATAGCTGGACAGCAAAGGATCCAACTAATACATCCATAACTTAGTAAGGAATCAAGGAAAACTAGAGATTTCGAATTCTCTTTTCTTCGCTTGCATATTTCCTCTCCCTGTCGCTTTATTTTGGTTGCTTTACTCTTTAGATCATCTTCCAGTTCTCTAACTCTCTAGATTAATCTGTTATTAAAGCTATCTATTAAGCTTGAATTTTTTAATTTATATTATTTCTAGAAGTTCCCCCTTCCTTTGTCTTCTGGTAATTTTTCATAGTCTCATTCTCAGAAGCAATATACTGAAATGTTTTAAAGCCTGAACTTAGGATCCATACTGCTGGCCAGAATTCTGCTCTACCACTTAGTGACCTCTGACTACATTTTTCCTCCTGAACATTTCCTACTGGAAATGCCTCTCATTAACAAAAGAAGGGAGAGTATCATAGTACCCAAAAATATCCCATTCTCTGTGTCTTTGGGTACTGATATGCACTGTGGCATCCAGGAGTTATTTTAAAAGAGTAAATGCCTCTCTTTTAGCAACAGCATAAATCATCAAAAAGAGCATCAACAGGAACCTCTTTTTACATGTATCACCATCTACTTAGTAAAACAAATATTCTTCAGCAACTCTTATCATAGGCAAATAACACGTTTTGCAAACCACGAAAAAAAATGTTAGAGGCAGTGACCAGTATTTTCTAGGTTGACAAAAATTTTTTTTCCTGAAAAGAGAAGGTTTACAGATAAGGTTTACTAATTTATGCTAAGTATAGCTAATTACATCAATTCTGTAAACTAGATACATTTCCATAAATAGAGGTATTTATTCTAACATTATTCTCTTAATGGCACTGACACATAAATTATATAATCATAACTTAAAAATTTAAGACTAACCCACCAAAAGCAAGCCACAGCTAATGAAAAAGTATGAATTTCGAAAAATCGGTAAAGCAAAACAGCATAACTATCACTAAATTTCTGATATCTTTATCCTTTAAAGATGACTTCATTTCTTATCACCAGCTGAAATGTTATGACCTTTCACCAAAAGAGAAAGTAAAATGATGTGACCAACAACTAAACTTCACATAGTATTATTTACAAAGCTCCTTCCTTTTATTGTTCATCAAAATCAAATCCATTATCCCAATTTTATTTTTATTTAAAAAATTTTTTTTCTTTAATGTTCATTTATTTTTGACAGGGACATGAGTGGGGAAGGGGCAGAGAGAGAGAGACACACACAGAATCGGAAGCAGGCTCCGGGCTCTGGGCTGTCAGCACAGAGTCCGACGCGGGGCTTGAACTCACAGACTGCGAGATCATGACCTGAGCCGAAGTCGGACGTTCAACCGAGTCACCCAGGTGCCCCTCCATTATCCCAATTTTAAAGATGAGGAAACCATACTAGGTTTAACTTGGATTAAATGACTTAGGCACAAAATAACTAGAAGGCTGTCCCAATTTTAAATGCCATTCTCTTTTCAATGTATCATGCTCTGTTATATAACACCACAACAATAATATAATAGCATACACCTACTGAGAGTTTACCACATGCCGTGCACTGTTTTAAGAAATCCTCACAAAAAGCTTGTGAGGTAGGAACTAGTAATTTGCCCAAGCCATACATCTAGAAGAGAAGCCATGATTCACACTTAGCAGCCCAGTTCCAGAGTTCACACTCATTAACCAACATGCTAACTTGCTTCTATACTCACGTATGTACATGGAAACTTGTAAATGCATAGACTATCTTTGGAAGGAAACTTTGGAGGAATGAAGGGATATGGAAAGAAGGGAGATTTTTCACTGTATGTCTTGCGTGCATTTCTTGAAAGTCTGGCCAGAGGACGGGTAGAGAGTACTGCAGACATGGAGTTCCATTTAAAAAGGCAGACTCAGGAAAATGAAGAGTCTAATGAAAAAAACTATTTAAAAAAGGCTAGGTGGCTGAATATTCTCAGTGAAAGGCAGTGAGGCAGTGGGAAAGGAATGAGTACAGTCATTGTTTGAACAATAAGCTAGTAAACTACCAAAATCCCTGTTTGATATCTTAAGAACTTGCTTTCCTAACAGTGGGGGAAAGCCACCTAAGGCTTTTGAGTAATTTGAGGAAAGGAAGAAAAAAAAAAAAGCTCGATGAGAATTGTGTAGGTTGGAACAAAGGAACGAGAAACTGGAGCAGGGAGATCAGTTAGGAGAGCAAGGAATGGGCTGGGATTGGAGATAAAAGAAGGTTAATCTTAAAGGGCATAGTTCAGCAACGTTGCTGTGAACATCAAATAAGATAATGCATATATAGCCCTGGCAAATATACTTGCCATATAATGCCTGGCAAATATTATCCACTAAAAAATAACTACTACTATCGCTGCTTTACTACTGTAACTAGAGTGTTACTGGTATTTTGACAAGAATTGTGGAAAGGTAATATAAAACAAGAGTGGACAGGGGCGCTTAGGTGGCTCAGTCGGTTGAGTGTCTGATTTCAGCTCAGGTCATGATCTCACAGTTCGTGAGTTAGAGCCCTGCGTCAGGCTCTGTGCTGACAGCTCAGAGCCTGGAGCCTGCTTCAGATTCTTTGTCTCCCGCTCTCTGTTCCTCCCCTGCTCACACGCTGTCTCTCTCTCAAAAATAAATAAAGATTAAAAAAGTAAATAAAGTAAATAAAATAAAACGAGTGGACAGCACTATGAGATTAGGAATCCCAAATGAGGCAGAATAATAAAATTTATTGACTTTGAGTTTTATTGAAGGGTCCACAGCTCTTTGAAAACCATAAACACAGAGGGGGAAGTAGAGACCAAGGAACCCAAATTAACACCCCTGATTGAAAGGGAAGATCTTTTTGCTGGCATATCTGGATCCAAAACCAAACTCTATAAATTGTGTGAGCCTGGACAAGTTATTTGCCCTGATTGATATGCAATTTGTGTATCAACAAAACAAATCTGGATTAAGATAACTTCACTTGTTTCTGATAATTAAACAATATGACATATTTTAGGTACATATAAAATAAAATACGTAGCATGGGACAGGTTAAATGTTTTTCCCTCCTAAAGTGAAACAAATAGAGGATCAACATTCTGGTTTGATGAAAATATTGCCACATTAGAAAACTGTTAGGATCCTAGTTTATTAGTTTGTTTGCTTTAAGAACTTTAATCTATCTTAGCATGGCTAGAATTTCATGAGTTTCTGATTCTCATAAACTGTGAAGCTCTACAGTTTCCTGCTGTCAGAGGTTGCTGGCTTTGTGACAAGAAATAACACAGGCAGCCATCTTTGTCTTTTAAAACTCCTGGTGAGGACAATCTTAGTCCAAATCAACTTCTTAATTTTTGAGATAAGAGGAAGTCAGAAAAAATATAATCAAATTATTTAAATTTTTAAAAAATGTTTATTTTTGAGACAGAGACAGAGCATGAGTAGGGGGAGGGGCAGAGAGAGAGAGAGACACACACACACACACAGAATCTGAAGCAGGCTCCAGTCTCTGAGCTGTCAGCACAGAGTCCGACGTGGGGCTTCAACTCACAAACCGTGAGATTATGACCTAAGCTGAGGTCGGACACTTAACTGGCTGAGCCACCCAGGCACCCTATAATAAAATTATTTAAAGTCTTGTTTTCATGAGAGATGAATCAGTTTGATCAGGCCTAGAAACTGGCCATTCAAATAAGAATAAATAACTTAATTAGGGATCTTTAATTTTGTGCCTAACGTGAAGAAATCTACAAAAAGATAGAAGACTATTGATCTTCTAGGATTTATTTTAAAGAGTTAAAACAATTTTATTTGCTCATAATGGAATCAGATGAGATTTTATAAATGAGAGATCCTAATCTGGCAATAAGGAGTTACAAATCGCTGGCCACGTATGTTTATAAATGGATTTTTTCATAAGAATCAAACATTTCCAAACATTTTTTCTGTATGGCCATCAACCCCAGGTTGATAAGCTACCATCAGCTTATACCAGGATTACTGTAATAGCCTCTCATCTGGTTTCCCCACATCCAATTTTTCCCTCTCCAATCTTTTTTCCACAATGAAGCCAGAACGATCAGTATAAAAAGATAAATTTAATCATGTTACTGACCCTCCTCCCAAATCCCTCTAATTAAGATACTTCAGTTTTTTTCCACTACCTTTAAGTACAAACCAAAAATGTTAACATGGCCTACAAGGGTCTGCACAGTTGAGTCTCTAACTCCTACCTAGCTTCACCTCACAATACACTTCCTCTCATTCTCAATGCTCCAGCCAAACTGGCTTTAATATTCTCCAGTGTGCCATGCTCTCTCCTGCCAAAGACACAGGCTGGCTGGTAAAGTGTTTTGGAAAAATATTACAGAGGAAAAGGAAGACAGAGAGTTCATAGGGCATGGAGATTTACAATTAGAAAAAAATGGTATTTGGGGTGCCTGGGTGGCACAGCTGGTATAAGCGTCCAACCCTTGATTTTGGCTCAGGTCATGATCTCATCGTCTGTGAGTTCGAGCCCCACATAGGGCTCTGCACTGATGGTATAGAGCCTGCTTGAGATTCTGTCTCTCCTTTTCTCTGCCCCTCCCCAGCTTGTGCTCTCTCTCACTCTCAAAATAAATAAACTTAAGAAATTTAAAAACAGGGGTGCCTGTGTGGCTCAGTTGGTTAAGCGTCCGGCTCAGGTCATGATCTCACAGTTCGTGGGTTCGACCCCGCATGGGGCTCTGTGCTGACAGCTCAGAGCCTGGAGCCTGCTTCTGATTCTGTGTCTCCCTCTCTCTCTGCCCCTCCCTGCTCATGCTGTCTCTCTCTGTCTCTCAAAATAAAGAAATGTAAAAAATAAATAAATAAATAAATTTAAATTTAAAAATAAAAAAAATAAGTGATATTTGAACAAACACCTAGAGGCAATGGGAAGTTAGACAATGGAGTTATGCAGATCTCTGAGAGGTCTGCTGACTTCCAAAGAGAAAGAAGGGCACCCTAACAGGAGTGCAATGTGATTAGTAGGAGATAAAGTAAGAGATAGCTAAATATAGACTTTCAGGCCATGGTTAAGACTTTGGCTTTTACTTGGTGTGAGATGGGAAATCACTGGCTGGTTGTGAGGAAAGGATGACAGATTCCCACTGAAATTTTGAACAGGTATCCTGCTGTTGAAATGAAGGAGGAAGTCAAGGACAGAGGTAAGGAGAACTATGTGAAAGCAAATGAAACAACCCAAAAGATGGTAATAACCTGGACCAAAGTAGTAGCGGTGGAGTGGTAAGAATTAGTTATCTTCCAGATACACTGGGAAGTCAGGGCCGAAAGGAGTGAGGAGTTGGAAGGAAAAAAAATGAATAATTAACAGAAAAATAATAAGCAAAAGATAATAAATAATAAGACACCAAACCACAGATCCAAAATATTCAGAGAACATCAAGCAGAATAAATACTGAAAAACTATACCCAAGCATATATTCAAGCTGCAGAAAATCAAAGACAAAAAGAAAATGTTGCAAGAAGCCAGAGGTGAAAAAACACTTTACTCAAGAGGAGTTAAGGATGAAAATTACATCAAATTTCTCTTCAGAAATTACACAAGTAGAGAGAGTGAACTATTTAAGGTGTTGAAAGAAAAAACTCATCAAGCTACAATTCTGTATTCAGCAAAATTATCCTTCAAATGAAAGATAAATACAGATGTTCTCAAATAAAAATTCCAGTAGACCTGCCCTGCAAGAAATGTTAGAAATTCTTTAGAAGGAAGGAAAATGAGTTAGGTCAGATTACATGGACATAAATATGAACATATAAAGGTAAAATAAAATCTTTTATTTTTCTTATCATTAATTGATCTAACAGATAACAGTCTGGAATAATAATAGCAACAATATATTAGGTGACTACAGCTTATGGATAAATGAAATGAATGACAGCAATATTATAAGAGATTGGTGGGAGGAACTAGGAATACTGTTATAAAGTACCTGTAATGCCTTGTGAAGTAGTATAGTGTTATATGAAAGTGGACTTGGATTAGCTGTAAATGTGTATTTTAAATTCAAAGGCAACCACTAAAAAAAAAAAATAGTATAACTGATATGGTGAGAGAGGAGAAAAATGAAAGTACATAAAATGTTCAATTAAGACCAGAAGGCAGCAGAAAATAAAGATTAAAAAAGAAAAAACAAGAGCAATGAACAGAAAACAGTTAACAACTATGGTAGTCATTATTTTTCTTAACGTTTATTTATCTTTGAGAGAGAGAGAGAGCAAGCATGAGCAGGGGAGAGTCAGAGAGAGAGGGAGACACAGACTCCGAAGTAGGCTCCAGGCTCTGAGCCGTCAGCACAGAGCCCGACGTGGGGCCCGAACCCATGAACTGTGAGATCATGACCTGAGCCGAATTCGGGCACTTAACCAGCTGAGCCACCCAGGTGCCCCAACAGCTATGGTAGCTATTAATCCAGCATATCAAAAAATCACTTTAAACATCAATGGTCTAAACACATCAGTTAAAAGAAAGACTGCCAAGTGGACCAAAAAACAAGATCCCACTATATGTTGCCTATAAGAAACCCACTTTGAATATAAAATACAGACAGATTAAAAGTAAAGGAGCAACGGGGTGCCTGGGTGGCTCAGCTGGTTCAGCATCCAACTCTTGATCTGAGGTCTTGATTACAGGGTCATGGAGCCTACTTTAAAAAAAAAAAAGAAGAAGAAACAAGTGAAGGAGCAAGTAAATGGAGCAAGAAATACCATGCTAATCCCAATCAAAAAAAGAAACAGTTGGAGTAGCTATACAATTTCAGACAAAGCAGACTTCAAAGAAAGGAAAATCATCAGAGATAAAGAGTGATATTATATAATGAAAAAGGAGTCAATTCTCCAAGACATAAAAATCCTTAAAGCATATGTGCCCGACAACAGAGCATCAAAATATAGGAGACAAAAACTGATAGAACAGCAAGGAGAAATAGATGAATTCACTATTACACCTGGAGACTTCGACACCACCTTATCAGTAATTCAGAGATTTAGCATGCAGAAATCAGTAAGGACGTATTTGAATGGAACAATACCATCAATCAATTGCATCTGATATTTATAAAATACTTCATCTAACAACAAAACACATTATTTTCAAGTGCACATGGAACATTTACCAAGACAGACTATCATCTATAATCTAGACTACACGTCTCAATAAATTTAAAGGCATTTAAGCTTGTTATACAAAGTATGTTTTCTGAGCACAATGGAATTATCCTAGAAATCAATAATAGAAAGACATCAAAATCCCCAAATACCTGGAAACAAAATAACATGTCTCTAAATAATCCATGATTCAAATAAGAAATTAAAATGGAAATTAGTATTTTGAACAGACTGAAAATGAAAATACAACACACCAAAATTTGTAGAATAGGGAGCCCAGAAATCAACCTTTACATAAATGGTCAAATGACTTGACAAGGTTGCTAATACCATTCAATGAGGAAAAGGCAGTCTTTTCAACAAATGGTGTTGGGAAAATGGGTATTCACAAGCAAAAGAATTAAGCTGGATTCTTATCTTACAGTTTATACAAAATTAATTCAAATGGATCAAAGACCTAAATGTAAGAGCAAAAGTATAAAACTTTTAGAAGAAAACATCAGGGAAAAAACTTCATGACATTAGATTTGGCAATGATTTCCTGGATATGACATTAAAAGCACAAGCAACAGAAGAAAAAAGATAAATTAGAGTACATCAAAATTTAAAACTTCTGTGAATCAAAGCACACAACCAACAGTGTAAAACAGCAACTGATGGAATGGAAGAAAACATCTGTGAGCCATATATCTGATAAGGTGTTAATATCCAGAATACATAAAGAACTCCTACAACTCAACAACAAAAAAACCAAATAACACAAATAAAAAATGCACAAAGGACTTAAATAGACATTTTTCCAAAGAAGATAAGATACACAAATGGCCAGTAAGCACATGAGACATTCAACATCACTAATCATCAGGGAAATGCAAATCAAAACCATAATTATATATCACTTCAGATCCATTAGGATGGCTATTATCAAACCAAAATAAACGAAACAAACAGAAGAGGAAACCAGAAAATAATAAATACTGGTAAGAATGTGGAGGAATTAGAACCCTTGTGCACTGCTGGTGGGAATATGGAAAACAGTATGGCAGTTCCTCAAAAGATTACATATAGAATCATTAACATATGATCCAGCAGTTCTACTTCTTATGTTCTTTATTTTATTTTTTGAGAGAGCCAGTGAGCACGTGAGTGGGGGAGAGATGCAGAGACAGAGAGAATCTTAAGTAGGCTCCATACCCAGTGGAGCCTGAGACAGGGCTCAATCCCACAACCCTGGGATCAAGACCTGAGCTGAAATCAAGAATCAGCCACTCAGCTGACTGAGCCACCCAGGCACCGCCCCGCTCCTCTCCCCGTCCCCCCAAAGCCAGCAGTTCTATTTCTGGATATATATCCAAGAGAACTGAAAGCGGAGACTCAAACAGATATTTGTAGTACATCCACGTTTACAGCGGCCATTATTCACAGAGGTCAAAAGTGGAATCAACCCAGGTGTCCATCAACAGATGAATGGACAAACAAAATGTGGTATATACATGTGATGGTATATACATTCCTTCCTTAAAAGGAAGGAAATTGTGACACATGATACAACATGGATGAACCTTGAAAATATTATGTTAACTGAAAAAAGCCAGTCACGAAAGAGCCAATACCGTATGATTCCAAGGTACATGAAATACCTAGAGCAGTCAATAGTCCAATCTATAGACAGGAAGTAGAATGGTTGTCAGGGGCTGGGAGGAGAAGGGAATGCGGAGTTAAGTATTTAACGGGCACAGAGTTTCAGCTGGGGAAGATGAGAAAAATTCTAGAGATATATGGTGAAAGGTTTCACAAAAATGTAAATGTACTTTACTGAACTGGACACTTAAAAATGGTTACAATGGTAAATTTTGTATTACGTGTATTTTATCACAATTTTTAAAAATATATAATTCATCACACTAACTTAAAAAAAAAACCCTTAAGTAGAGCAGTCGGCAAAGGAGGACAAGCAACAGCCAGTGAGGTAGGGGAAACCATGTGTGTGGCTTTAGAAGACAGAGAAGAAAACATGTGAAAGAAGTGATCAACTGCTAAATGCTGCTGCTGATTCCAGGAAGAGGAGGGCTGGGAACTGACCACTGGGGGTCACTGGAGACTTGAACTCATTTCAGTGGACTAACCTAGGGACAAAAGCCCGTCTGGATTCAGGAAAGAGTGAGAAATCAGAAACAACTGTAGAAAAAATTTTTAGGAGTTTGCTGAAAGAATAGAGAAATGAGTAGTCACTACTACAAGGGAAAGAGGATTTGGGTTTAAGAGGTCTTTTGTGTTATTTATTCTATTTTTTCAGTAGGTAGACAGTCAAATACATCAAACATTTGAGAGCTACTCAGTAAATGTTTGTCCAGAAGAAACTATTTATTCTCAAGACTTAAGTTTCCCCCTGACACTAGAGGTTAGTGCAATTTTGAATCATGCTTTTTTCCAAACCCTCCAAACATTATGTCATCATCTTTTCCCAAGGGCATTAAAATTTTTAATGAAACTCTTCAATAATAATATTGTAATAAGTGTATAATAATTTAACTATTCTTTTGGCTGGATATGTCCAGATGTTATTATAGATAATGATGCAATGAATATTTGTGCACAAATTTTTATCCAAAGTTATCATTTTTTTCTCTGGGTTACATTCTCCAATGGATCGTTACTAGATCTAAGATTAGGTTTTTCATGGAGACTACTGGGGTTTATCATTGACATTTCCCTCAGAAATATGTGGTTCCCATTTCACTATATCCCTAACAGCAGAGTTTCAACTTAGTTTTAAATTTAAGTGTTCTTGGGGCGCCTGGGTGGCTCAGTCGGTTAAGTGTCCGGCTTCAGCTCAGGTCATGATCTCACAGTTTGTGAGTTCGAGCCCCGCATCAGGCTGTGTGCTGACAGCTCAGAGCCTGGAGCCTGCTTCAGATTGTGTCTCCCTTTCTCTCTGCCCCTCCCCTGCTCATGCTCTGTCTCTGTCTCAAAAATAAATAAATTAAAAAAAAATTTAAGTGTTCTTAGTTTAATTGTATTATCAAAAATGTATTACCCTAAACTTAAATTTCTTTGATTAACTTCTGAAGTTAACCTATTTTTCAGATATTTATCATTCACATCTTTTCTCTTTAGCTAACTGCCTAGTCTTTCCTCATTTGTCTTTGAAAAAAGTTATTTTTCCAATCAATCAGTCTTTTCTGCTTATTTATTAAGGACAGCCACCCTTTTGATTATTCCAGGTTTTCCCCCTAGGTGTGTTGCTTTTAATAGTTTATCATATCCAAGTTAATTTTTGTTACTATGTTAAATCTATGTTTTCCTTTGTCATCTTCCCTTCCTAGTTCATAATTTGGTTTATAAGTGCTAAGGACTGGGTGTTAGTGGATTAAAGTAAAAGACTGGATTTAGGAATGAAAGTTCTGTTGTAAAGGGCGTAGAAGAAAATCTCTTGTGCTATCGATACCTGGATTATTGTCTGGTTTACACTTAAATGAAAGTTTAGAAAATTTATAAATGTATGGCCAATAAATAAGTATATAATAAAATCTGGTGAAAGCAACTAGATAAACAAGAGTTGGATTCAGAACACCAATAATTAAGTGCTGGCTCTACCACTTATTAAGCTGGAAGACTTTGGACTTCTTTTTTTTTTTTTTTTTTTAACATTTATTTATTTTTGAGACAGAGAGAGAGAGCATGAACAGGGGAGGGTCAGAGAAAGAGGGAGACACAGAATCTGAAACAGGCTCCAGGCTCTGAGCAGTCAGCACAGAGCCCGACGCGGGGCTTGAACCCACGGACCGCGAGATCATGACCTGAGCCGAAGTCGGACGCTTAACCGACTGAGCCACCCAGGCGCCCCAAGACTTTGGACTTCTTAATCTCACTCAATTCTCATGATCTATAGTAACAGCACAACACTTACTGAGGGCTTACTATGCATCAAGCACGATTCTAAGAATTTTACTTCTGTAACATTCAAATATCACTCTACAAGATTACAAACACCATTTTGCATAAGAGAAAACGTATAACCCAGACAGGTTAAAATAACTCAAAACTCATACACAATTAGTAAATGGCAAAACCAGAATTCGAACCTAGGCATTTTGTTTGATTCCAGTACCCCCATCCTGCCTCCAAATCACTCTATTATTATTATATGGCCTCTTTCATCTTTAAAATGGGAATGATACTATCTATCTCACAGGTGTGGTGAGAGGATTAAATGAGGGGATATACAAGAAAGAACTTTATAAAGTATAAAGTGGCAAATATAAGGAACCATATTATTAAGGATTTTTGTGAATAACAAAAAAATCAGATACTATGTATGACTTAAAATTGGTTACAAACAAAACAAGCAAAAAAAGGAGAACCTTCTCACACTGCTGGTGGGAATGCAAACTGGTGTAGTCACTCTGGAAAACCGTATGCAGGTTCCTCAAAAAGTTAAAAATAGAACTACCTATTACCCAGGAACCACACTACTAGGTATTTACCCAACGGATACAAAAATACTGATTCGAAGGGATACAAGGACCCTGATGTTTATAGCAGCACTATCAACAACAGCCAAATTATGGAAAGAGCTCAGACATCCATCGACTGATGAATGTATAAAGAAGAAGTGTTATATATGCACAATGGAATATTACTCACCCATAAAAAAAGAATGAAATTCTGCCACTTGTAACAACATGGATGGAGACTGAGTATTATGCTAAGCAAAATAAGTCAGAGAAATACAAGTACCATACGATTTCACTCATATGTGGAATTTAAGAAACAAAACAGATGAATATAGGGGATAAAAGAAAAAGGAGGGGCAAACCAGAAAACAGACTCTTAACAATAGAGAACAAATAGGGTTACTAGACAGGAGATGGGCAGGGGAGGTGCGGAGGGGCTAAATGGGTGATGGGTATTAAGGAAGGCACTTGTGATGAGCACTGGGTATTGTGTGTAAGTGATGAATCACTCAATTCTACACCTGCAACTAATGTTACACTACATGTTAACTAACTGGAGTTTAAATAAAAGCTTGAAAAAGAAAAAAAAAGATGGTAACAAATTCCTCAAAGCATATACTGAGAACTAAAATCCTTACATACAGTAACCTGTTAAAGGTACCATGGAGCCCTTAGGCTCTTGCTTTCTGGCTGGAATAAAAAATTCCTGCCTTAGCCTAGAAGAATACACAATTAGTTCCATAAAAATGATAGTGCAAAGCATGATCCCTAACAAGACAAATCAGTTAAATATGCCAGTTTACAAACCTCATGAAAACAAATTCAAGTGGTCTTTCTTCCTCTTAGTCTTGCCACTCCTTCATCTCTGGTCAAACACCAAGAACTCGGTTTATACCCCTCCCTAAGATCTGTAATGCCACACCTACCTACCTACCTACCTTCCTCTGTTTCTATTCAAACCCTCCACGCCCTCTGAGGTGCATTTAAAGCCCCAACTTCAAAGTTGTATCAATCGATTTGTGCCTATAGTCTTCTCTTCTTTACCTGACCTCTCATTACTTCTTTTATAAAACTACTTAGTCTCCAGTTACATTTTCTTTTGTTGAGATATAATTCACATAACATAAAATTCACCATTTTAAAGTATATAATTCAGTGGTTTAAATTACACTCGCGAGGCTGTGCAACCATCACCACTAATTCCAGAACATTTTCATTGCTCTAAAAAGAAACCCTACATCCAGTGGTAGTCACTCCCAATTTCCCCACCCAGTCTCTGGCAACCACTACTCTATTTACTGTCTCTATGGATTTGACTACTGTAGACATTTCTACAAATGGAATAATAGCATTTGTGATAATTTGTGTCTGGCTTCTTTCACATACAATGCAAGGTTCGTCTATGTTGTAGCATGTATTAGTGCTTCATTTATTTTTAAGGCTGGATAATAATATTCCATTGTATAGCTATACCACATTTTAGTTATTCATTTATCAGCTGATGGACCTTTAGGCTATTGTGACTAATAATGTTATGAACAAGTTTTTATGTGAACATGTTTCTAATTCTCTTGAGTTTATACCTACAGTGGAATTGCTGGGTCATATGGTAACTCTATGTTTAACATTTTTGAAGAACTGCCAGATTGTTTTCCATAGTGGCTATACCATTTTACATTCCCACCAGCAGACCGTGAGAGTTCCAATCCCTCCACACCCTTGTCAACACTTGTTACTGTCCAGTTTTTGATTAAAGCTATCCTAGTGGGTATGAAACGGTATCACGTTGTGGTTTTGGTCTGCCTTCCCGAATGTCTCTAGCTACACTTTATCTTATGCAATACATATTCCCCTAATTCACAGTCAGCAAATGTTTTCTGTAAAGAGCCAGACAGTAAATATTTTTATTTTTGCTCTGCAGATCACACATGGTCTAAGTCACACATTCTCCTGGTTTTTTTTGTTTGTTTTTTTAAACAACAAAAGCAAATACCATCTTAGCTTGATTGCCATACAAAACCAGGTCTTATATTGTAGTTTGACAACCTCTACTTTGTGTCATAATTAGTGTTACCTTCTCTTGTATCAATGTCAACTTTGTTGAAAGCAAGTTAAGAACTATTTCGTATTCCTTCATAGTGATTTGTATACAGCTCATGAATACAAGAGCAGAAGATCTAAAATTACTTAAACTGAACTTCTTACACAAAGAATGTCCTCAATTAAAAAAAATATATGTATCTCCCCACAGGTATTTACACAATATAAAGTACACTAGTTTTTAAAATGATTCCAGAAAGTAAAAAGTCATTTTTTCTTTTGAAATTGGTCAGCTTGACTACAAGTACCATAAGAATCAGAGAAAAAAAGTCTTTCATAATGCCCTCTGAAATCAAAATTATATTTATAGTTAATTTACTTATTAAAATAACTTTCTAGCATCAAATGTATTTTAAGGGAATACTTCCAAATCAAGTATCTCTAAATCCTATACCTACAAATAAGATTAAAATTATAGTAATATACTTCGGCAGAAGTTGATATATAGTGAAAAAAAAAAAAAAAAGTGAAACCGTAACAAAAGGTACATATTTCTAGCAAATGTGAAAATCCAGTAATTTCAACAATTTGAATTTGATGTTCTGGAAATTATAGGTTGACCATTATAGAAGGGATTGGTTCTACAAAGAAACTCTTTGATATAGTACAATGAAAACTAATATAAGAGACAGCAGACATAACTATTTATCTCTGGGCAAGTCGCTGAACTTCTTTGGAGCCCAGATTTCTCATCTTTACAAGTAGGAGTGATTCCATCTGTCCTACCTTTTTCACATAACTGTGAAGATCAAATGAGACAAAGTTTATAAAAGTTTATAAAAAGCACTCTACAAATAACATTACTCACATATTGTTAGAAGAATTAAGCAAAACCAAGCTTTGATTATTAAAATAAGTACAAACAAGAGTTCCCTGGATCTTCATAGATAACAAGCAATTCTCCTAATGGTCCCAATGACATCAATGGACACTATGGTGACTCATTTTTTTAAAGACTAATAGAGGAATGGAAATCAGCACAAACTGGTCTCACATTCTGAATAGCATAAAGGTTAACCAAGTGCATAAAAGTATTCAGACCGGTTTCCCAGGTCTCAGGAATCTAACACAACATTTTGCATCTTTAGCTTATTCTAGCTAAAAGAAAAATGTACTAAATATTCCTTTAAACACTAAACAGCCTGCTAAAATTCAGTGGAAACCAAATAGTAACCTCAAAAATCAAGTCAGAATCCATAGTAAAGTTTTGATGAAGAGAAAAGAAGGGATAATAGAACAATGATAATATCTAATATTCCATGCTAAGTGGTTCATATGGACCATACCATGTGATTTTCATGGCCTAAGGTAGAGTTACCATTATATCATATTATAGCTAAAGAAAGTGAGGCTAAGAAAAGTATCTTAACCAAAGATCACACAGTAATTTGCATAGCTGGGATCAGAATTCAGGCAACATGATTCCAATGCCCACATTCTTAACCTCAACTCTATGCTGTCTTCCTAAATTGTTTACCAGATTTTATTTTCCATAGTAAAAACAAAACAAGAACAAAATTTTTAAAAAGGCAAAATTTCCAGATGTGTGCTTCATCTCATTTTCTTTCCATGTCCAACTACTACAAAACTGATAAAAAGTAGTCAATGGCCAGAAGACTATACAAAATAGGGTGATGAAATGAAGCGTTGAGATAACATATCTTGTATGTACTCATTCTAATATCAGCTTCTATTTAATTTTAATTCAAAATTAAGCCTTGTTTCAGCAGGTTTCTTTGTTCACAGTGGCTAAATTCTTTTAAGAAAACCCATTCCAATGGGTCTGAAATGTGCTAGAATACCTGCCTCAGAGAAGGAGCACTTCAAATATTTGAAATACTGTTCGTTGACAGAAATGACCACCAGGAAATACTTATTATCACCCAGGTCCACCCACATTCCATCAGCATAACCAACTGATCCCACCTCCACTTTCCCTACTCCCGTTTTTACTTATGTATATATACATCAATGCAAGGTCTGGTACATACTGAGTCTGCATGTTTACAGAAATCAATATATTACAACAATCTCCTTGAAAATGCAATTCCGATCAAAGCTTTAAAATACTTCCAACTCTGAAAATTACTTTGAGTACAACATTTCTGCCCAGAAAATTCTGACTAGGAAGAAAACTAATCCTGCTAAATATTTGCTTAATAGTAGTATCTAACTCTATTTTAAAGTTAGGGCTGAATGAATTACAGCTTTTATCTTTCTTTTACTTAAAGAATATCGTACAAGGAGAAAATAACTCCCAAATCTTGCATTTGACAACAATATGTTGAAAGACAGCGACCAGAGGTCACAAACATGGAAACATTTAAGGATATTAAGAGTTGCCAAAGAAGCAACATTTAATAAAAAAATTAAAATTACAAAAATAAAATGCAGGGTTACAAGAACAATCTTTAAATTGTCATAAAAGAAATATTTCCATGATATATGATAAAATTTCCAAACAACCACATACACAAAATACCACAAATAAATGGAAACAATAGCACAGTTAAGCAGTGCCTTTGTCATGAAACACCAGAAAATATGATTATAGAGGAATTTCTATGCAGAATTCTTGACAACAAGTATACCAGATATTTTCACTGAAAAACAGAATTCTCAATATAGAGCAAACTAAAAGACCAATAGGTTACCTACAACATTCATACACATTCACAATGCTTAGAAATTTCTCAGTATCTAGACTGATCTTAATCCTTTGGTAGATAATGAAACTATCAGAACAACAGCATATATAAATCGCAAAATCTGAAAAATGCTACATACAAGTAAATTACAAAATTACCAACTCTTAACAATTGTGTTTGAGTCTAATGCTTTCGGACTCACATAATTTTCAATGTTCTTCAAAAATGAATTATTATAATATTTTATTGATAAAAATTTACCAATTTAAATAACTTCATATTAGTTAAAAGATACCAATCAATAAGAACTATTAAAATTCTCTGAGTATAAAAAAAAACTTAGAGGCCTAGATCTGGACTAAGCTTGTTAACTGGGAAAAAGTATTTAGAGTCAAATCAAAAACCACTTGAGTACAGGAAAAACATTAAGTATTACTAAAGTCTTGAGGGTCAGGGTTCAAAGGCAGATACTACAATTAAACATATATGACTAAATTTCCTAGAGGCTAAAATCTTAACATTTAGATCTAGAGCCCTGTTTCTAACAATGCCTTTTACTGGCTAGACGTAAATAACTGATTTATTTGCCTAAATCAATCTAAGGCATACTGAGCCCAGGAAACATCAAACTTAACTCAGTATCTGGATTAATACCGGGAAAAAAAAACAGTATTACAGTGGTGCCTAATCTTACAAATATCCATTATGTTGATCTACTACGAATACATGGCAGTGATAAAAGAAAATAAGACCAGTTGACTAAATTTAGTAAGACAAAAATATTATAATGCCTTTGTGCAAAGTGTTAGTTTGATTAATTTATCAATTGTATGGCCTCTAGGTAACAACAACCATTGGAAAAAGTCAAACATTTTTCCAAAAGCCAATTCTATGTTGAGAAGTGGCTCTACTCTGAGGCATGCATTCATTTTTTATTCCTTTAGTCTGCATTTGCTGAAATGTATTTACAAATTGGGCACCAAGTTCGGGGTGCGGGGGGAGGGTGGGTGAAGGAAAGAAAAGGAAATCTGAAAGACAGATACATGCTGTCTCTCCAAATCAGAACAAAACCTCTCTAGCTCTAACTGGCAGGGCTCCCCTACTAAACAGCAGCAGTGCAGTGGACGCAAACACACTGGAGTGAAAAAGCCTGCCAAATTAATGTTATGAGAGCAAAGAGAAAGAGTAGAAAAAATTTGGTCATTTATTAAAGGTTCTGTCAAAACTAGGGTAATGAAGCATACAAAAGGAAACGGAGAGGTTTACTTTTACAAGAATATCTTGTTATCAGCACACAAAAGTGAAGCAAAAAGAACTGGGCAGTCCAAATACAATTCATGAAAAAGGCTCCTGATCATTAAGAATTATTAGTAAATGTCTAAATTAATTTCCTTTTTTTCAATACCTGGCCTGGTATAAATCGTTGTGTCTGTAATCCGAGGAAAATCCCACAGCACAGGTTTCCCACCGTACTAAAATAAAATCTCAGACACGTCGATCCCTTCATCATCTCCCAACCTATCAGCTCCTCTCCTTCTCTCCTAAATCTAGATTCCAAGAGCGGTCATCAGTGTAGCTTAGTAGCTAAGCATAGACTTTGGAACCTAACTTCTGGGTCTGAAGTCCAGCTCTGTCACTTACCTGCTCTGTAATCGTAGGCAATGTCTTAACCTCTCTGTGCCTCAGTTTCATCATTAGGATAACAGTGCCTACTTCAGAGGGTTACTCTGAGTAAATAAGTTAGTATCCCTAGTGCATATGTATAAATGTGCCTACCACAGAGTATGGGCTCTATATGTGTCCGCTCTTCATCATAATTATACCCTTTTGAGTTAGTCTTTGACCAGCTACCTCTATTCTGTGTATTCCTGTGTTTCCCCCCAAATCAGCCAATGTAACATCAACCATGAATGAATCTTAAAATCTTTCTTCATTGCAGGAGACAACACCATTATGTAACTGACATCACTACGACACATTCCTGGTCTGAAATCTCACCTGGACCTTCAGTATTGCACATCAATCCTCTTACCAATCATTGTTATACTTCCTCCCTCATTCCCTCCCCCCCTTACTAGTATCAAGTCCAGTCACTATCATCTTTTTTCCTCAAGTCCCACTCAGAAGATAAAGTCCCTCCTCACATTTAAAGGTCAATCCCTCTACCTGCTCTCTACTAATCCCTCTGCAATCTTCTGTCACGCAAGCTAGAAACATGCATGCCCATGTACAATCTGTTCCCCAAATATGATCGATAGCTAAGTCCTGTGGATTTTACCTCCTAAATATTTCTTAAAATTGTTTACCCTTTTCATGCCTATTACTTGTTAATCAAAGCACTCATCATCCCTTAACCAAGTATTTCCATGAGCAATCAGAGATTAAGGAGAATCAAAAAACTGCAACATCAGAAGCTGAGGGAAGAGCAGTAATACTGACATTCTTTTTTAGCCTCCACCCAGCCTTACACCCCTTGAATCTATCCTCCAATGCAAGCCAGAACGATTTATTTAAAATGCAACCCTACTGTGGTTCCCCTGCCTAAAATCCTTGAACAGTATATACCACCCTCTCCCTATGAATTCTTAACCATTCAGGTTAAGAGACTAGCCCTTCTTCCCATCAACCATGGATGTACTTCAAAAGATAGGAGAAAAGAAACCTTTTTTTGTTTTTAAGACTAAATATAATTTTCTGAAGAATAGAAGAGGATCCAAAATTTGGTCCAAAAATTTCAATTCTCATGGAGTCTACGACTCCAAAAAGGTCCACTCTTCTAGAGGACTTAGGACCAAGCTCATTAACAGGGCCTGTAAAGTTCTCCATGATCTGGCCCTGGTCCATGTCAGCTTCACCAGCTGTCCCTCTATGTGGGCAGATATCAAGAATTGGTGAAGTAGACATCTGTTATTTTTGCATGTCTAGTATCCCTTCCTCCTTCTTTTGGTAACAGCATCCTGACTCTCTGTTGGGAAATAACCCATCTCCCTCACTGCAGTTTTGGTGGAACTGTCAATCAAGATGCCCCACCCTCCAGTGGGCAAAGGAGATCTCTTACCCCTCAAGGTAGGCCATTCAGGCAGATTTTCCTAAGAAGCTGAAATTTGAGGAGAGTGATATAAAGGCGGGAAATGGTTAAAGTAGATTCATTCTGACTGTGCTACGCTAAAGACGCTGTTTATTCCTGCTACCTAGGTCTCAAGCCCTGCACACTGACTGCCCTGGTGCTTCTTGAGGCTTCCTGAGGCCTGCATGCTTATTTTTTTCTTACATTCTATTATTCAACATCCTTCAAATACACGTATTTTTCTGCTTAAATTAACCATTTTAGCCATTTGTTCATCCTTTTACTGGAAAAATATTTATTGAATTACGTGACGGTTAGCTGTAGGTGTCACTTGGCTAGGATACAGTAGTATCCAGTTACACAAACAAACACAGAATCTAGGTGTTGCTGTGAAGGTATTATGTAAATGTGGTTAACATCTAACATCAATTGACGTTAAGTGAAGGAGATTATCAATAATGTAGGGAAGGCTCCATCCAATCAGTTGAAAGCCTTTAAGGGCAAAACTGAGGTTCCATGAAAAAGAAATTCTATCATGTGGCTGCCAGAGAGTTTCCAGCTGCCCTACCCTATAAATTTTGGACTTGTTAGGCCCCACAACAACATAAGCCAATTTCTTGAAATATATCTCCCACTACACACACACACACACACACACACACACACACACACACACAATTATTTATGCATAAATAATTGTGTGTGTGTGTGTGTGTGTGTGTGTGTGTGTGTGTGTGTATCCTACTGGCCTGTTCTTTGGAGACCCCAAATACACACACCTACTGGTGCTAAGAACAAGACAAAGTCTGTTCCTGTTGCTTGCAACCAAAGAACCCTAAGTACTGTTATATACGTGACTAAGGACAGAGTTCACAAAGAGCTCCCTGTTTTATCCATGTGCTAATCGTTTAAGCTAGGAGTACAATTTTTAAATTCTAAACCTAATGGCAACAAAAATAATTTTCTAGATTCCTCCAAAGTACAGGGAATTAAAGAATGAAGGCATACTTAAGAAAGAAAGAGTGTCTAAAATAGGCAGAATGGGTGGGTTCCTTTACTCTAGTTCAGGAATCAGTATACTCTGACCTGTAGGCCAAATAGGGCTCACTGCCTATTTTTGTGTGGCCTATAAACTAAGAATGGTTTTTACAGTCTTAAACGTCTTTCTTTTAAATCAAAAGAAAATTAGTATTTCATGACATGTGAAAATTGTATGAAATGTAAACTTCAATGTCCATAAATAAAGTGGACACAGTCATGCTCATTTGTTTACATATAGTCTATGGCTGCTTCTGCCCTACTGTATTGCAACAGAGACCGTATGTCCCTAAAAACCTAAAATATTTCTTATCTGGCCCTTAACAGAAAAAAGTTTGCTGACCCCTGCTCCAGTAAAGAAATTCAAAGAAAGTATGAATTTTGGCAAATGGGCAAGAAAAGGGTAAAACTGTTAGAAAAGAAGATACAAGAAAAAGAATATATTAATTGTACTACTATTTATTGAGTATTTACCATATACAAAACACTGGGTTTGTTTTGTTATGTTTGAGAGAGACAGCACATGTGTGTGCAAGTTGGGGAGAGGAGCACAGGGAAAGAGGGGGGAGGGAGGGGGGGAGAGAGGGGGGGAAAGAGAGAGAGAGAGAGAGAGAGAGAGAGAGAGAGAGAGAATATCTTACGCAGGCTCCTTGCTCTGCAGAGTCAGATGCAGGGCTTGATCCCATGAGCCTAGGATCATGATCTGAGCCAAGATCAAGAGTCGGATGCTCAACCAACTAGGCCACCCAGGTGCTCCTACAAAATACTGTTTTGAGCACTTTACATATTAATATTTCTAATCTTCGCAACATTCCTATGAGGTAGAGACTATTATCCCCATTTTATAGATGAGTCAGAGGCTAAAACAAACTTGCCCAAGCTCAACAGATATAAATTACAGAACTGGGATTGCAACACAGACAGTGTGGCTCTAGCACCTGTGAGGTTAACCAACAACACCATACTGCTTTACCACTGACCTTCTGGTCTATCTCATCTGCACTGCATTAATTTAATGAGTTGATTTTCCTTAGAATTGAAATATTACAAACTCTGTAGATGAATCAATACTAGAATAAATGAAGAAGTTTGTGGCAGTACATTCCTTTGAGAACATGAGGGATTTCCAAGACCTATGCCTATCACCCTTCTTAAAGATAGGAAAGTGAGGAAGACACCCGTTGGACTCAATCATCACTTTCCCCTATCCCATGCTTGAACTCAAAAGTTTAGGCAGGCTTCCATACTCAGGCTAAGATAAAGCACATTCTCTTCTCACATATCTTGCCTCATCACGACCAATTAATTAAGAATCTCTGGATGGTGGAGCTGCCTGGGTGGCTTAGTAGGTAAAGCATCCAACTCTTGGTTTCAGCTCAGGTCATGAGCTCATGATTTGGGAGATCAAGCCCCACGGTGGGCTCTGCACTAACAGTGCAGCACCTGCCCGGGATTCTTGCTCTCTCCTCTTTCTCTCTGCCCCTTCCCCACTGGGGAGCACTTGTGCACACACACTCTTTCTCTCAAAATAAATAAATAAACTTAAAAAAATAATAAATAAAAGAATTTCTGGATGGTGGAGCCAGGATGTGGTTATTTCTCAAAGCTCCTCAGTTAATTCTAACATATGGCCAAGCCAGAATGGAGACCCACACATCAGTATACTTCTCTCCTTTCAAGAAGAGCAGTGATGACAAAGAATCCAGGTAAGGGGAAGGGCAAGGCTAGAGATGGGAACTTGACAAAACCTGTCTTTGAAGAATGGAATTTTTATTTAGTGCTACAGTATGCTAGTAAAGAACATTTCTAGTCTTCTTGCCTCACCATCTGAAAACTTTATTAAAAAAAAAAAAGCAAGGGGGCGCCTGGGTGGCTCAGTTGGTTAAGCGGCTGACTTCAGCTCAGGTCATGATCTCGCGGTTTGTGAGTTCGAGCCCCACGTCGGGCTCTGTGCTGACAGCTCAGAGCCTGGAGCCTGTTTCAGATTCTGTGTCTCCCTCTCTCTCTGCCCCTCCCCGTTTCTTGCTCTGTCTCTCTCTGTCTCAAAAATAAATAAACGTTAAAAAAAAAATAAAAAAAAAAAAAAAAAGCAGGTATGAAAACAAAAATATTTGTATATATGCATATACATATGTTTACACAAAAAAATTTCAGTAAGGGTACACAGCAAACTGTTAACTATTATTTTTTCCCTTATCTGTACTTTTTTCTTGATCTGTACTTTATATGTTACCTGTTATTTCTTCTCATAATGCATGACTTGTTTAGTTCAAAATAATGAGCTTTTTAAAAACAGTGTGACTAAAAAGATCTTCAAAGATTACTTTAATTATACTTTGAATAGAAAAATAATTATATAAAAAACTAGTAAAAATTACTTGGTGCTTTTTACTGAAAAGCAGTTTACTTTTTGTCAGCACACAAAACATAAAATCTCCCTACTTCTCTGTGCAGTGGAGATCTATATTCTAACAAACGTATTAATAAATCTTTCCCACCAAATGGCTATTACTAATTAAAGTCTTACTAATACTAATTTATAACAATACTGAGTGTGAGAAGAAAATATTTTAAATAAGAATAAAATGGAAATATTTTGAAGTTTTACTAACACAAATGTCTATCACACAGGCTAATTTTTACAATATTTATAGTAGTCTCAATTTAGTTAAAATAGCCTCCTTATATGGATTACACATTTAAATGAATTTTAAGTTTTTCATATGGCTTCCAGCTTCAGAAAACAAAGAAGTAGGCAATGGGGGCGGTAAAGCAGTACCCGAGCAATCAAAGGGCTTGGCCAAAGGTCTAAAGCCATAATGAGTTAATGCTCAAACGTGTTGTCATTTGTTTGCTGTTGTGATACTTCGGTAAAGGACCCAGCTTCGTGTATATTCATAAAGCATAGAATAAAATAGAATCACCAAAGAATAGAATCTCCAACCTGGTTAAATGGTAAGTCTCAAGAGACAAAATCACATCAGCAATGCTAATTTTTTAAAACATAGCAGGCAAAAAGAAAGACCATCACCATGAGGGAAAACAGATGGGTTTTTCAATCCGCTGGAGAAAAGAACCGTGACCCAAAGCAAGGTAAACCTCTGCAACGGACTGGGGCTAGCTGTAGACAAGTCAACGTGGAGAGGCTACTCATAGAAAATTGCCCTGTATGAACTGCCTAGGTAGAGTTAGCATTTATTACATTTATTATGATTAGCCTTCATCCTAGTGGCGAGTGTAGTACCCACAGGAGGGATTTTTCATTACAAAGGTAAACTAACTCTCTCAGAACACTAAGAGCATTTGGAAGTCTCACTCAAGAGTGTGTCTTAAAAAAGAAAATTAGGGGCGCCTGGGTGGTGCAGTCGGTTAAGCGTCCGACTTCAGCCAGGTCACGATCTCGCAGTCTGTGAGTTCGAGCCCCGCGTCAGGCTCTGGGCTGATGGCTCGGAGCCTGGAGCCTGTTTCCGATTCTGTGTCTCCCTCTCTCTCTGCCCCTCCCCCGTTCATGCTCTGTCTCTCTCTCTGTCCCAAAAATAAAATAAAAATAAAAAATGTTAAAAAAAAAAAAAAAAAAAAAAAAAGAAAGAAAATTAGCTCATATAATTATAGTCGGGTCAGGACCAACATTTAAAGATTTTAGTGATGGTGTCAGCAATTCAATTTAAATTTAAAGGTGAAAGTACCTGAGAAAAATTAGCCCTTTTTGTAAAAAAACAAAAAACATTTCTACTTTGAAAACCAAAGCATAATTTTTTTTGCAATGTTAAACGGCTTCTCATAAAGAAACTTACCTGAATCCAGCAAAAACACTAATTAGATTAAGATTCTATAAAAATCGGGTGTTGGTTCACAAGTGTTACCTAATATAATAACTATTCTGATAGATTTTTAACTTTATGAGACTCCAACCCTCAGAAAAAATGTATGAATAACTCTAAAGATGATATATAATGGAACTCTATAAAAATAAGCAGGAATAGCATAGTGAGAGATATCTAAAATACGTACCAGAAATGTAAAAAGAGAAAGAGAATGTATCTCCTATATATAACTATATACCTAGTTACCAAGTTTAAAAGGAAGGAAAGTTGGATTGCAAACAAGAATATGCCCGAGATACTTCAATCAATAAACCAAAGATTAAAAGGCATATTTGACAGAAATGTTGTTCCAAATATTCCAGAAAGCTCACAGCTCAACAGCTTTTTTTCTTTACTTTGCAATTCAGAGGTGCTTTTAGAGTTCTAAATTTTTTTTTTTCAACGTTTTTTATTTATTTTTGGGACAGAGAGAGACAGAGCATGAATGGGGGAGGGGCAGAGAGAGAGGGAGACACAGAATCGGAAACAGGCTCCAGGCTCCGAGCCATGAGCCCAGAGCCTGACGCGGGGCTCGAACTCACGGACCGCGAGATCGTGACCTGGCTGAAGTCAGACGCTTAACCAACTGCGCCACCCAGGCGCCCCGTGCTTTTAGAGTTCTAAATCACTGCTAGGCACTAAAAGTTCTCAAGCCCTAAAACTGTAAATCTTCAGAAATCTATAATTTTCTAGTCTAGTTAAAATACATATGCTTGGCTTTTAAAAAACAATAAAACAAAAAAGCTAGCCAAACTGTAACTTATAATCTGAAAAATATACAGACACATGTGCCTACTTAATGGAACATTTTACATTTCCAGGTATAAAAGCACAACACTACAAAGTTACAGTAACTAAAATCTAGTAGCAACATCAGAGTAGGCAAATAAAGCAAGCCTAAAAACTAAAAAAAGAAAAAAGAAAAAGAAACTCAAGCATGTATTTTATTTCCAATTCTTAAATGATCCAGCAATTCTAACACAAATGGGAATTTTTGATACAGAAAAACACAAGCAAACAAAGGTGTATGCAAACAACAAAACCAAAAAACCAGGAAACAAAAGGTTTTCAATAGAAGAATGGATAAATTACTAGACATCATTAATGGTGGTTGTCCTTGGGGAAAGGGGATTTTCACCCTCTAAACTATACCTACCAAAAATATTTAAATGTACAGAATAAAATAATTCTACTTCTTGGAATTTATCCTAAGGAAACAATTAAGACTGCATGGAACAATTCAACTGCAATGATATTCAGACCAGTACTTACAATAAAAAAACTGAAAAGTATACGAAATCATTTAAATGACGGCAAATTCATATAACAGAATACTATGCACTGATATTATTTATTCTTAGATATTATTAAAATATACTCATTTTTCACAAAAATTCACAATATATTTTTATTTTTTTCACATTTATTTATTTTTGAAAGAGAGACAGAGCATGAGCAGGGGAGGGGAAGAGAGGGAGAGTCACAGAATCTGAAGCAGGCCCTAGGCTCTGAGCTGTTGGCACAGAGCCCAATGCAGGGCTCGAACTCACAAACCACAATATCATGACCTGAGCCAAAGTCGGACGCTTAACCAACTGAGCCAACCAGGCACCCCCACAATATATTTTTAAAAGGAAAATGAAACATTATGCTTCTGATCTCCTTTAAGTTTATTTGTTTATTCATTCTGAGAGAGACACAGACAGAGAGCCCGCAGGGGGACAGAGAATCCCAAGCAGGCTCGGCACTGTTAGCCCAGAGCCCAATGTGGGCCTCAAACCCACAAACCCTGAGATCATGGCCTGAGCCAAAACCAAGAGTCGGACACTTAGCTGACTCAGACACCCGGGCACCCGTGATCTCATTTTTTAAAAGAAAAAAATACATATGCATTAAAAACCACTGGTAAAGATATATACCAAATACTAATAGGCTGAGAAGTAAAATTAAGGGTTATTTATTTTTTTTTTTTAGCTTATTTCATGCACTCTCAAAAGGGGCATTATCGCCCCCAAGGGGATGAAAATTGGCTATTGAGGGCAAAAGAAAAAAAAGGAAAGAAAAGGAACATTTTCTGCTTATAAAACACAAATTAATATATAATACATAAACAGAGAGGTATTAAAATTTTATAAGGGGGTACAATTAGAAAAATAATATCTAAAAAGACTGGGGCAGGACGAGCGATAATGATAAAAAGGCTGAGAAACACTGCCTCATTGGTACTCTCAATTTTTCTACAATGAACTCGATTATTACTTGCGTTTGAATGGTAATATATGTACAGTTAACTAATTAAAAAGACATATACGATGGAAGTTAAGACAGCATTAATTTTCATTATTGAATATAAAATTTATTCCTATACTGTCTTTAAAATAGAATACAGAGTTTTTAAAATATAATACTAAAATGAAAATATAAAGAAATTGATAAAGTACTGCATCAGAACATCTGGATTCACCTGAAGAAGTAAACTACAGATTCCTTGGCCTTACTGCAGACCAATCAAGATTTCTATGAATGGGGCGAGTGGCTTTTATTAAATGAGGCATATTTATATCATCATCCCACTCCATGGAAATATGAAATGCAGATAGATTTTAAGTCTAAGAGATTTTTAAATTATGTACTAAAGTGATAAAATTAAACTAAGAGCCTAGAAATCTAGGAATCCCTGCTAAACTCCTCCCTTTCCTTTAAGGAACTTGATTCAAATTTCTTCATGAACTCTCAAACACACCCTATTATTCACTATCTCTACTGGGTACAAGGCACTGTGAAGAATATAAAACAAAAAAGGAATATTGATAAATTTTGCCCCTATTTTAGGGGCAAATAAACTCACTTAGGCCAACATAACCATTGGCTTTCTCAAGGCACCATTAGTCACAAAGAAACACAGGTTTTCTTTGCTCTTATGATGCAAATTAAACAAGGAACAAAAGTCACTGTTGGATAATAATAGCTAAGATGCAGTCAGTCACACTCAGTTCTCTAGTTAGTATACTTAACTTGGCACATCGGCCTTCAAATACGCAGGATTCCAAATTCTGCCTACACCAAATTCAAAATCTCCCTTGTTAAATCCTCCAGGTTTAAAATGTTAAACCACAATGCCAAGATTTATTGCATACATAAAAAATGAAACTACCTTGGTGCATAGCTAAAAGTCCTATTTAACTGACTGAGAATATACCTGGATTAGTCATAGTGGATACAAAGTGTAAGATATCGCTCCAGTCCCTAGCAATCTTCTCCAATTTTTTATAGCCACCAAAGCCAACTTTCGGTGGTCTTAATACTAACAGTGTCAGCAATAATAATTAAGTGCTTTTTGTATGCCACACACACTCATTTAATCTTCAGACATGTCTGAGAAATAGGTATTGTTCTTTTTCCATTTTACAGATGAAAAAAAAAAAAAAAACCAACAACGAGAAATAAGGAGGTGAAGTTGCAGCTGGCAGATGCGATCTGTGATCTGCAAACCTTCACTGAGTGTTTTTGCCTGCTGACCACAAATATGTTACTACCAAATGACCAAATATTCAAAGTGAGATTTGGTGTTATCATCTCTCTATATAAATAAATTTAAAACTTGTAATTAAATAATTATCCATAAAACATCATATAAATGTATGTGACTGAGGCAAACCTGAGTGAGAAGAATTGAACAAAAATTGTCCAAGTTATCATATCGATAGTACAATACTCTTCCCATTTCTCTTGCTCCTTAAACCCCAAAAAAGGCAACTTAATTTTGCTTGGTTTTAAAGTACAAATTTTAGGGGTGCGTGGGTGGCTCAGCTGGCTGAGTGTCCGACTTCAGCTCAGGTCATGATCTCATGGTTTGAAAGTTTGAGCCCTGCATCAGGCTCTGTGCTGACAGCTCAGAGCCTGGAGCCAGCTTCAGATTGTGTCACCCTCTCTCTCTGCCCCTCCCCTGTTTGTGCTCTTTCTCTCTCTCTCAAAAATAAACATTTAAAAAAATTTTTTTAGGGGCGCCTGGGTGGCTCAGTCGGTTAGGCGTCTGACTTCGGCTCAGGTCACGATCTCACAGTCTGTGAGTTCGAGCCCCACGTCAGGCTCTGGGCTGATGGCTCAGAGCATGGAGCCTGCTTCCAATTCTGTGTCTCCCTCTCTCTCTGTCCCTCCCCCATTCATGCTCTGTCTCTCTCTGTCTCAAAAATAAATAAAAACATTAAAAAAATTAAAAAAAAAATTTTTAAATAATGAAATACAGATTTTATCATTACAGCCTTTAATTCATTTTATCCCATAAGAATTTTCATCTTTAAAAGTTTTACTAAATTTCATTTCATATTCTATAGTGAATTCATTTTAGAACTTTCATTTTCCTTTCTCTTAATTTTTTTTAATGTTTACTTATTTTTGAGAAAGAGCAGGAGGGGCAGAGAGAGAAGGAGACAGAGGCTATGAAGCAGCTCTGCACCAGGAGTGGAGAGCCAGATGTAGGGCTTGAACTCATGAACCGTGAGATCATGACCTGAGCCGAAGTCAGATGCTTAACCAACTGAGCCACCCAGGTGCCCCTATTACTTTCATTTTCTTATTATAAAATATATGATGTATAAAAATTCAGAAAATAAAAGGTATAAAGAAAAAAATAAAACCACCTATAATCCCAACTTCAAGATAACTTTAGTCTTTTTGGTATTTCCTTTATGCCTATATATGAATAGGTATTTTGTAAAATTTAGAACTGAAATTATACTATATAAACACTGGTAGTCTGTTTATTTCTCTCCTAACAATAGAGAATTTTTTAAAAATCGTGCAAATACAATTCTGATTGATTTTCTACAAAACACTTTGGCTTATTGGACTTTTTACATAAAGTGTTCTCTCTCTTGCAAGTATTGGAATGTTTTTAAAAACTCGTTAAATTTTACTGATTAAATAAGCATTTTCTTTGGACTACTAAAAAACGGCACACATCCATCTTCAGCACATCAATATATCGAAGACATGGTTATGGAAGTGTTATGGCTGCAAAAGATCAAAACCGTGACAATTCACTCTAGACACAAGCTCAGCCCAGTACACTGGAACCCAAGAAAGCCAGCTGAGAACACCACAAAGCGAGGATTCTTTATATCCAGTGTTGAAGGCCTAGTGCTTACATACACATGCAAGCAGATGGTACTGAGTGGTGACACAATCTCAAGCTCGTCCCATTAATGACAGTAGTCCAAGTCTAAAACAAAATGGGAATAACAGAATGACTACATCATCTAAACCACTCTACTCATGGTTTCAACTGCAGATTTTGGTTGGTTCTTGAATTATAATACTGTCCTATTACAATGTGAAAACTATGACACTGGAGTACTATGAGAAGTCACTGAATATTTATTTAAAGTTCAAAGGAATGTTTTACAATGAAGTTTGTCCTAAGTGTGAAACTATTCAAAAGACACAAAAACTTTTTAAAAAGAGTATACTATTCAACCAATTTGAGTTACTCAAATTCCAGACTTACCATTTGGATGTAAAAGAAACACCATCCAAGTAACCTACTACCTGAAAATCTAAACAAACAAAGGTGAGTCTGAGACGTAAGATTCACCTTCTAAACTCACTTGCCCGTGGTTTTTCTTAAATTAATCTGATATTCTTAAATAATTAAATTAATCAAAGTCACCTGCAATTTTTAGATATACACATCTACAGGGCAAACTGACACTTCTACTTTATATGCAAAACAATGTCCGGAAGCATGAAAATTTCATACCAGGGGTTATGTCATTACTAAACTGATTCTACGATTAGAATGGAAGAGTGGAATGTACAGGAAAGCAGTCTAAAAGTTGTCATGCAGAAATATAGCAAAAAACCCAAAATAACAAGAAGAACACTTCAAGGATACCAAGAACCAAAATGTCATATAAAGTTTTATTTTTTACAGACCAGTCATCTTACAACCTTAGTATCGGACAACTGGAAACAAATTTTAAAATACGTTCCTGCTTCACAAAAACAACCCTGTTCATTCTGTCTACATTTATTGTACTGTACTTCCAACTCAAATCAACGTGACAGATCCCACACTCCATGAGATAATGTTACTGCCACACGTGGTAAGGTTCATCATATCCTCTCTGAAGGTCCCTATAGGCCACCATCTCTAAACTAAGTGTTCTTTTTACTCATTCAACATTAATTTATCTCCTCACAGCTCACATTTCATCAATTTTGGTTCTGTTTCGGGGAAAATAAATTTCTTTTCTAATCACAGCAACTTCCATGTGTTATTTATTCTCCTATGGTTAATCCTGTATCATAATCCATTCTCTTTTGTAATCTTCATCTAAAATAGTTTCACTCTCTAGATGACCTGCATCTGTTTTCATCTCTTAGGCATCCATTCCTATTAGGTATTCATTTGAAAAAACTCTAAGCTTAAATTTATTAAGACATTAATTCATTTAAAGGATTAGAAGCTTTATAAATACACAGTTTAGAGATCTCATACTATCGTTCTGCCTAACATCAGTTGGAATAATGGAATATAGTTTTCAGAAAACTATAGTAAATTTTTAAAGTTAAAAAAAAAATAAGAGACATAGAACCAAAAGATGGTATCTTGAATATGAATACAAAAGATGATATCCTGAATGTTTTAAAAACTAAAAACATTATAGACTACTCAGTTAAAATCAAAGTGGAAATTATACTTTCCCAAGTTTTTAGTCTTTATTTCCCTCCTCAGGATTTTTACTGTGTGATTTATTTTAAGTAACTTAAACTTCGGGGGGGGGGGGGGGGGGGGGGAGGGGAGATTTACAGAGGAAAAAAGGTTAAACCAATTATTTCTGAGGAATTTTCTAGGCTCATTTGGAAGAAAAATGATGTGTTACACTAAAGAAAGGATTATAAGAATATAGGGATTCACCTACTTGTTCATTTATTCATGTTTGGATACAAGTAAACTATAAATATTTATTGATCACTTGTGTGCTTTGTAACTGTGGTAGTCTCTTCTGGAAGTTTGCTGTCAGTATGATCCTTTATAATTAGAGTTTGTTAATTGTCATAAGTTATATAATTACTTTGAGTTTTATCATCTGTAAAAAGTGAACAATATTTCGCAGATTTGCTGTGCAGATTACGTGAGATACAGTAATTTTACCTTCAAAAAAACATTACTTCCCTTCTCCCTGTAGATCCCTCTAGAGATTAGGACACTGATCAGTGGTTCTCAACCTTACTCTGAAAAATCTCTTCTTTTGTCCACAGATTCCACATCTTTAGATTTTTGGTAGATTTTTGTCTACCAACTGCACTGACATTTAATTAACCAGATAGGTAACAGCTAATCAGAAGTCTCAAACTGCCAAAGGCATAAATACTAATGAAACTCAATGTTAGGTTCTTGAGGTGCAAGCATGTTTTATTTCATTAACAGCTTACAAATCACAATATATGATAATGATTTGTGATAATCAGTCACAAAGATTTGAGTCAATACAGTTATTGGTCAAAGCAAAGACATACAATATTTCACCTATTTAAATCTATTGAGAAAACATACATAATTTTCATAAGGCTTTTTACAATATGGGAATAATTTGTTCCTTTCTCTGCAGACCCCTAGGAAAAACGTAATTTATTTACCAGGTTAGTGATTTTCTATGTCTAAAGAAACTACTGGTTACCCTACGGATTTGTTTTAAGCCAGTATCATTACTAACACCACCTTCAAATTCAAAAGTTACATATATTTATCCATAAAGGTAAGTAGGTAGTGATACCCTGTGTCTTCCCTGGTATTTGTAAGAACAAAATCCAAACCCTTCACCAAAGCCTGATGTGGTTTGATTCTTGCCAACCCCATCCCATCCACCAGTCTCTTCTCAGCCTATCACTATGGACTTCTTAAACGTGACCTACTGGTTCCCACTTCAGGGCTTTTGTACCACGGGGGCCCTCTGCCTACTTCACTCTTCTTGCAAATCATCACATTTAGCTTTTATTCATTCAGGCCTCAGATTAAATGTTACCATCTCAGAGCTTTCCCTGCTATCACTCTACTATCACTCTAAACCCTCCTATCACTCTAGTATTTCACCGTTACAGCTTCCTCATGGCATTTGTGACCTCTGAAATTACCCTGTTCCCTTATTTGCTTATTATTTCTCTCTACCACCACCAAACCCCACCAATATCAAGAGTTCCATGAGAACATGTTTTATTCACTGTTCTATCTCTAGCTCCTAGAATACTACAAGGCACCCAATAATCATGCAGTTACTATTTGCTGGATCACTGGCCAAGCTGTTTAAGACTATTCTGGAGAAAGACTGATTTCTTAGTAAAGAACTTACATTTAGCATTCAAAATTACTGATTCAAAAGAAATTTAAAAAAATGTTTTTGACTACAGAGAATAAGAAAAATGTATACAACATTCAATTCAACAAGTGAGCTTTCTTTTATGTCTATCCTTTCAGACAGAAAATATTTCACACACTTCGTATGTCACCTCATGTAAAAAGTAAATGAATTTTGGGTGCCTGGGTGGCTCAGTCGGTTAAGTGTGCGACTCTTGATTTCAACTCAGGTCATGATCTCACGGTCTGTGACCTCAAGCCCTGCATCAGGCTCTGCACTGACAGCACAGAGCCTGCTTAGGATTCTCTGTCTCCCTCTCTCTGCCCGCCCCCCCAAATAAGTAAACTTTAAAAAAAGTAAATGATTTTTTAATTTCAGTTTTATTCAAGTATAACTGACATAAAATTGTGAATTTTCTTATAAAAAAGTATGCCATTAGCTGCTAGCCACTCAACCTAATAACTTATTTTTCCTGCCAAGATGCCTGCAGGAAAGCTTCTAAGAATATAAAACATACAGACTGAGAAGGCCACAGTTGCCCTAACAGCGACAGTGCTGGAATGGCCCAAAACAGGGAAGATCCTGCTCTCAGCTATGGCTGGGAAGGAGAGAGGGGTAAGAGTGATCAGACCTAGGAGAATGAGTATAGTTCTGATTTCTGTTGAAAGATCTTGAAACCAATTCAAAAGAGACTCAACTGGAATCTTGTAACTGTTTTAAATACCTGAGGTCTCTTTGGCAAATGAAATCTCATTTGATTGACAATACATGGGCTTTTGCAGTTACACATAAGAAAAACACAGTATTTGTAGTAAATAACACACACAATCTTTAATACTATGTGCTACATTTGCTTACTAATTTAAAAATATTTTTAAAAATACTTTTTAAAAGAAGAGCTTTAAATACAAATAACTAATGAAGAGTTTATTTCAGAGTTTAGAAAATATTTGAAAACTAAAAGAAACATTGAGAAAGGTGTAACAATTCAGTGGTTTAGAAAATGTAAATACCTTAAAAGTTATCACAAGCCTCTATTTATTTTTTAAAAACTGGGGGTTGCTTCTTTTCTCAACTGGTGGTATTAAAAGAAGACAGGGAGCAGATAATCCACAGCCCATGTGAGTTTACTTACCAGTCACAAAGAAACATTAATATCAGTCTGTAGGCTAACTTTCTTGCTTATTATTAGCCAAGTGGAAAGTACAATTTAGCACAGAACTAGAGCCAGGTACCACAATGACTAAGAATGACATTTGCAAATATTTTTTTTAATTGATAAATTAAGTAGGGAAGGAGAGAATATTAAAAGTATTATTCTCTCTGAAGATTCTATACTCAATTTCCTATTTTTCATTGCTCCGTATTTCACTGCCCACAGCATTCTAAGTGTTTAACGAGAAGTCTGCATTTCACTTTTCTTCACTTCTGCTCACACAACTGATGCTTCTAAAGTCCAGTTGCATTGACGCTGAAAGACCACATTCCGAATTTAACCTTACAATGAAGTATTTTAAGATAATACCTCCAGAAATATAATGTCTAAAAGTGAGGGGTCCTTTTTAACTAAGAACTCCAAATGCTAAATAAATAACATTTCTGCAGACTATCCATTGGTCGAAGAAAGCTTAAACATATGCTTTTCACACATGAAATAATAGGAATCTTTTACCCTTCAGTTAAAAAAAAAAGTAGTTGGGGCGCCTGGGTGGCTCAGACGGTTAAGTGTCCGACTTTGGCTCAGGTCATGATCTCATAGTCTGTGAGTTCGAGCCCCGCGTCAGGCTCTGTGCTGACAGCTCAGAGCCTGGAGCCTGCTTCGGATTCTGTGTCTCCCTCTCCCTCTTCCCCTCCCATGCTCATGCTCTGTCTCTGTCTCAAAAACAAATAAAAACATAAAAAAAAAAAAAAAAAAAAGTAGCAACAACCAAAGCATACATAGTGAGTCCTATGTTGTCTAATTCTTCATAGTCTATCCATTAGGCTCAGACTGTTCCTTTTGAATTTCATCTCCAAACTGGGTGCACTTGAAGACCCAGAGACTTTCACAACAATGACTCCTAGCAACTCTCCTCAAATCCTTCCCTCTTGCTTTCGGTTAAACCCTCAGATATGCCTTACCTGTATTAAGCCATCCTCCTTGCCTTCAGTCCCTTTCTTCCTCAATTTATTCTGTACTCTGTAGCTAGATTCATCTTCCAAAAGATAAATGCGCTGATTGGGTCACTTTCCTCATATCAAAACATCTTGTGCTCCTGAATAAAGTCTATACTTCTCAACCTAGCATTCAATGACTTCCAAAGTCTAGCCCAATAAATCTCTCTAGAGCCTTATCGCCATATTTTCTAATTACACAAGCTTAGGCTTCTGTCAAATCAACCCCCTGTCCTCCAACTTGTCCTGAACTTTCTATCTTGGCTCATGCCATTCCTACCATAAAGAATGTCTACCACTCCCCTCCAGCTGCCACTGCTCATGACCTTCTTGCGTCTCTGCATTTATTCATGTAAACAGGGACACACAGATGATATCTCCTGCCCTACCCACCCCCCCCAACCGGGCAAAAAAAAATTAACAACAGCTAGCTTTTATTAAATGCTTACTTTGTGCCAAGCAGTTTTACATATTATTTCTAATGCTTTCAATAAACTTAAGAAGTAGGCATTATTATTCTGCTTGTAAAGATGAGAAAGCCAACGTTCAGAAACACCAAATCATATATTTAGGAAGTTATCTCAAATTAAATTTGAGTTAACTCAGTAAGTTGCCTCAAATCATATACTTAGTAAGTGGCAAAGCAAGGATTTGAACCCAGGCTGCCTAAGTCCAGAGCCATTGCTCTAAACACTAAGTTGCATTGCCTTTTTTTTTTTTTTGTCTGAACCATGTGACTATCTGAAATGATTTAATTTTACATGACATTTCCACTTACTGCTTCTTATACAATAAGCTTTCTCATGTTTGTCAGTTTAGCAAAGGGAGAACATGAAAATGCTACTTCTTTCCAATAAAAGAACAATGCTCAAATTGCAACTTCAAGGAATGTCTTTTCTTGTCACAAAGATTACTTTCACCTAAAATATTTTCAAAGAAATTCATTCCAGGCAACTTTTTCAAAGATGATTGCAAATTACTATTCATACACTGTGATGGTTTTACAGATTATTAATAATAAGAGGATTTTGCGATTACCACCCAAGAATTGTAACAGATATCTATCAAATTGGCAAAGATTGTAAAAACTGACCTACTCAATGCCATTGAAGGTGCAGTGAGACACACACTCTTATACACAGGGTAACCACCCTCTGATCCAGTTATCCCACTTCTGGGAATCTATCCTAAAGGAAGAAAAAAAAAAACAGAGATGCAATCAAAGATAAATGTACAAAAATGTTTGCCCCAGTGTTATTTAAAATAGTAATATTATAAAGAATCAACCGAGAAGTCCCACACTAGGAGACCAATATCCTGTTCAGAGAAAAACGTAGGAACAAAACGATGTATATAAAAGTATAATTCCATGTTTTAAAAAATTAAAAAATGTGTACATGCAACGAAAGAACTAGAAAAATGTACATTAAAATGTTAGCAGTAATTATTTCTAGGTGATGGGTTATAAATGATTTTCCATTTCTTTACAATTATGTTCTTTTCAAAATTTGCCACGGTGGAACATGAATTACTGCAAACAGGAAAAAAAAAAACGTTTAAGTGGCTATAATTACTGAAAATGATCCTGAACCTAACAAGGGCATATTACTTGGAAAAGAAATACTTCCTAGTGGAAAAAAAAAAAAAAAAGTCAAACTGGTTTTGTTTCCAGCTTCTGTTATACTCACACTTACTTTTAAACTGTGTAAAGAATGTCATCCAAAATTCAGTAGTATTCACACAATTGCACTAGGCTCACTATCTAAAAGTCAGCCAATGCTTCAACAGAAAACACCACAGTTAAATGAACTGTTTTATTGTATGTCTACTGAGAATAATAAATGTCCAATTAATCCTAACTCAAAACATGCAAAATGGAAAAACCGAAAAACTATTCTGGTTTTGCAAATTAACTATGTATACTGTTGTTCCCTTGTAAGCACATCACAATTAAGTCTGGAGGGGGGAGGAACTTGAAAATAAAGCTGGCAAACTACCAGCATTCACTAAAAATGCACAGTGATGCATTTTATCTACATGAACATTTCTGTCCTAGGGCATAGTTAACTTTAGTGGCAAAAGATGGTTTTCATCGGTGTAGAAAAAAGATTAAGCTGTTCTATAAAAAAACAAAACAACAATAAATAAATAAACATTCTTGCATTAAACACAGAATTAAAACTGCCAACTGAACTGGGGGCAGGGAGGGGGACTTCGCTACAGTTTGGCATATATGCAGAGAGCGATTTGCCACCCCCCCCCCCCCAAAAAAAAGGTCTTGGAGTAAAGTAAAATAGACAGTAAGGAAACAATTCTTATTTTACTTTACTGTATTTTAAACTGGGTAACTGGTTTTCTTGTAATAGTAAGCTGTCAGAAAATAACACCACGGGTGGGGGGGGAATAATACCACAGAAATAGGTGTTGAGCTACTAAGAAAATTTTGAAAATATCACACTGATTTTACTTAGAAAAAGAGTATCATTCTATTTCCACTCTACCGTGAAAATACAACATTTATTTATAAAACATGTGTCAGGTCCTGGCAAACAAATTATTAGACTATAAATTCCTTATAGTAGAAACTACAGCGTCACATCTCAGTTTCCATCAAAGAACTTAATATTGGGTCATGCAAACATCTGTTCAATGACTGAATCTGAAATCTATTAATAAAATCATGCAACATTTTTACATGCATTCAATGGAATGGAAAAGGTAGATCAAAAGACATCAATGATTTGGGCTAGACACTAAAACTACATAAAATCCAAAGATTAGTGTTAAATTTCAACTGCTAAAATAATTAAGTTATGGTTGCTTGCTTAATGTTCTATAATACAGCCAACCTGTCTAGAACAGAATGATCCTGTTCATAAATGCATTTTTAAATATCACTGAAAACACAGTGAATGAATTTACTCTTCAGATTACACATCTGAACAATTTGAAATGTTCAGTTTGCCATAGGAGATAATTTCCTACTACTAATTTAGAAACTTACAAGCTACATTTGGGATTTGCCCAAAGAAACAATTGCACCCAGTTCTTTGTGCCTCTCTTACTTTTACACTTTTGTGGTTAATAACTATAACAGTTCTATCCTGAGCAAAGTTATTTTATACAACCAGCATAAATGTACACTGCAAACAACCATGAATGTTACAGGTATATATACTTGTGAGTTCAAAGTAAGGTACTTCAAGTTTTAATTAATCCAACAGTACCTTTTACCAGTTACAAAGCGTAGCTTCGTATATTCCTATTCTTATGAAATATGGACTAACTTGAATAAATTCTGAAACCAAACACGGGATTACATATTTAATTCCAAATTCTGTTACCTTTACCATTCTACACTTTGAACCAATCTCTATCAATGGCAACTAAATAGGCTAGAAATAGAAAACTGAATATGTAAAGTAATTTTTTCCCAGACTTTTCTGGAATTAGCCTAAAAAAATAAGTCATCAGTACCTTTAAAAAAAAGCCATTAACTTCTCTAATGATCGAAGTTAATTTCATAAAACATATTTAATCCACCATGTGCATAGCATATACTTCTGAAAATTGTATTAAAACAATTATTTTTAGACCACTTATAAAAGTACACTATTTCTTGTTTCAACTCCACCATAATCATCACGCACAATTTCCTTTTCTTGTTGGTACACACATTTACTTTCTACCTCTAAAGGCCTATTTTCAAGCGGAAACAACAGCATGGCATAGTTCTCTGTTAAACTGCTTTGCTGATCAGTACATCATGATAAGCTAAGCTTATAGGTTCAATACTCTTCTGGATCATTTAACTTTGAAACAAAGTGCCCTCTTAACCACTCATCTCAAAACTGTGAGAAGGGGACTGTAAAGAGTGTGTGAAATCATTCAGTGTCCATAACCACTATTACAAAAATGCATAACCTGAATGGGCCAATATTAACTCTGTACATGAAAGACTGAAAAGCACATAAAAACTATCACTTGTAATCCCCAACATTCACGCGCAAAAAGGGGAGGGGGGGATGGATGCTTCATCTCAATAACATATGAAAGCTTAAATACATTCATGTTTAACCCTGATCACTTTCATAAGATGTGAATTTGGCATTAAGTCATGCAGCAATATATGACATCAGAATGGACAGGATATACTTGGAAATACGCCATAACTCTTTTTAAAACTGATGAGTTTAATCTGAAAAAGAACATTAGGAGGAAGTAATTTTAAGTTCACAATTTTAAACTCACCACAACATTAATATATAAACCGTTTATACAATTTTTTTTCTTTTTTTTTTTTTTTTTTACTGAACTTCTAAAGTATGAGAATTTTAGAACCGGGAACTCAGAGGTTATTTGACGTTGCAGGAACATTTGTTGGGTCCCTAGCATGTGTCAAACACAGAGCTAGGTGCTTGCAGGTAACTCAATTATTTGACTCACTTCAGAGGTGGTGAAGTTCTCTGCTTATGCCAAATCGAACCATCTAGATTCCAGAACTAGAAACTCCGAGCAATGTCCTCACAGTGGTATAATTTCTATCCAAACAGACTGGTATCATTCTCCCTTTGAAACTCAAAAAAATGTCAACAATGCAATGCTAACCTTATTTAACAGAAACAATGGTCTCTGTGTTTTGAATAACTGTAAAGAATTATAACAATCTAAAAATTCAACTAAGTACTAGTTGCATAATTTATTGCAAAGAACAAAACATGGAGCTGTCAGTTTTAAGATTATAAAGACATGGAAAACAAATTACACAAATTGCAGATATCATTTAAAAATCCCTTTGTAGGGGCACCTGGATGGCTCGGTCAGTTAAGCATCTGACTCCTGATTGCAGCTCAGGTCATGATCTCACAGTTTGTGAGATCAAGCCCTGCATTGGGCTGTGCTGAAAGCATGGGGCCTGCTTGGGATTCTCTCTTTCTTCCTCTCCCTCCCTCCCTTCCTCTGTGCCTCTCCCCCATTCGTTCATGCTTTCTCTCTTTCAAAGTAAACATTAAAAATTAATTAAAACTCCCTTTGTAAGAAAAAAAAGTAATTATCAATATGAAGAATTAGATGCTTGATTGGAAAGTCTATTTTATATAAAAGATTATCAGCCATATAATAACAAAGTTCACAAATGATAGTAAACTTTTAGCAAGATAGCAAGATTTTAAGTTACTTAACGATTCGAATCTAAGTTACAACAGAATGTAAAACTCCCTGAGGACAAAGACCCTGTCTAATTCATCTCCATATCCCGAACAATCAGCACTCTCTTGTTAAATGTTGAAGAGAGAGGTGAACAAACATATGAACTCTAAATTCAAGCTATTGGGAAATTCAACCTAACAATCTAAAAGATATTTTTTTATAACTCAAATGACTTTTTAAGTAATAAATAATAATACTCAATGCCAGTGACAACTGACTTGATACTTAAGACTGATGACTGTGGCTATCACTTTAATTAGTACAACGTATTCTTGGAAGGAATTCACAGATACATCAAGAAGACAAGTAAATTCATATACTTTGATTCAGCAGTCCTTCTTCTGGAAATTAATCCCAAAGAAATATTCCAAAAGAAAGAAAATGTTGCATATACAAAAGTGTTTATTTCATTATTTTAGTTAGGGGAAACAAACTGCCTATAATGCCCAACAAAGGGTAGATGAACTACTTTGCAACCTCCGAAAAAGGTTTAAAATAAAGATTAACCTCCTAATTGGTCTTCCTGCTCACACTCTTGCCCACCTCAACTCCCTGCCAAGCTGATTTCCACACACAACGATTCTCAGAAACTCTTCTCCGTAAAATCCTCCAATAGATGGTTGCTCATCTCAAAGTAAAATCCAAAGTTCTTACAATGACCTATAATGCTCAGTTACTTCTCTAACCTAAACTCTCACTCCCTCACTGTCTCCCTAGCTGTTCTCAAAAAGGCCAAATATACTGAGGGGGTCTTTGCGCCTGTAGTCCTCTCGGCCTATAACCTTCTTCCCTAAGACAGCACACATAACTCGCTTCTTTCAGGTCTCTGCTCCAGTCGCATGTCTTCCCTGCCACCGTTTCTCTCTTTCCCCTCCCCTACTTCACTCTTCTCCATAGCTCTTATCGTCTAACATAGTCTGTGTTTATTTGGTTACGGCCCATCTCTCCTGATTAGACTATAGCTCTACGACAACAAGAACTCGATTTTATTCACACAATAGGCATTCAAAAAGCATTTGTTGAATTAATATTAAAGGTTGATACAATAATTTTTAACTACATGAAAAACCATGCATATAAATATGATTGGAGGAGAACAGGAAAAATGAATAGTTTGATTTGTGAAAATGTTCACGTGCTGATATTATTAAGCAGTTTATACAATAAAAATTACGTCAGTTGTGATTATGATTTTAGGCTGCCAAAAGTCTCTATAACAATCTTATTTCTTTGGAAGCCACTAGTGTATTGATTTAAAACTGACTAGTACTAGTTATTAGTGACAACTTTTCCTCCTAAAATTGTAAGAACAATTACTCCAAAATCTTGTTCCTAAAGACCCAAAGTTTAGTCTAAAGTGTCAACACTGTCAATCTTGAGGTTCACACAGAAAGTGAACAGTTTTAAACAGTTTTAATATGGAACTGAATAATACTCAGGATTCCAGTTTACTTTTGAGACAGGTATCTATGTTTGGCTTCAGAGTGTCCCTGAAACTGGTCTAGTACTTTTTTTTTTTTTTTCCTGGGGAAAGAGTCTATATATTTCATCATAATCTCAAAGGTGTCAGTGGCCTAGAAAAGGTTAAGAACTACTATTTTATATCGGAAGTAAAATGCAATATTCTACTATAAGCCATCTCTCAAAAGGACAGAATATGGATAACACCTAGACACATCTTTGTAATCATTCAATTCATCCACAAACTGAGTGCCTCCCTTGTGCCAGGCACCGTGTGATCCTCAATACCTCGCACCTAATCACATTTTGCAGTGCAGAATTCAAAATACCAAGGAGACAGGATTCAGTGAAACGCCAGACTAAAAAACAGCTTCAACCGATGCAAATATAATGTCAAAACAGAAAGTGTTGTAAGAAATCCTAATAAAGACAGAAAGAAAGGGGCTCCGGGACTGATTTAGTGATTATTATGTCAAAATACTGCAGATATCAATTACACGAAAAGAAAAGAAAAAGTACACGTACACATGCCCGCCCCCACACACTGACAGGAAACCAGAAGAAAAGTTTCCAAATCCTGTTTCCAGCAGCATCCCTTCTGAGACTGCCCTACAGCATGCTTCTGAAGGTAGGAGCCCCACCTTAAAACCAAGAGCTGATACCTTACTCCTGACGGTGATGAAAACAGAAAGAATCCTCATCCCACATCCAGGAAGCAGAAAACTGTGGCCACCTGTAAGGCCCTGGCCCCTTAACCTCCTACCCTGGTATTCCCTTGTCTCTTATACTCTCCTCCCTTCAAAGCAGTGACAAAACCATCTTCCCTCCCAAAAAGGAATACATAACTCAGTCATAGTTCTTTTTTCCAACAAGAGGTCAAAAGGTCCCCCAAACTCTTGGTGCTTCGCCCTGCGAGGAGATTCCAGTTCTCGGGCGCAAGAATCTTCCCCCTCACCTTCTCCCTTTAGCAGTAAATTACACAATCCGGTTGAAGACACCGTCCTTAACTTCCTGAGGGGGACAAGTGACATTCCTACCGGCCCCAGTCTGAAGGAAGACAAGAATCACACGGTGACCCCTTCCCTCACAAAATTCAGGGATGAAGCAGAGACCCAAGAAGGGCAACGCCGAAAAGGCGAACACATGGCAAAGCTACGGAAGACGTGGGGGAAAGAGGGCGGGAAAGGGGCAGGGAGGTGGAGTGGGGCGTAGAGATGTCAGCCCTCGGCACGGGTGGTGGGAGGCAGGGGGGAAGGAAGGAAAGGGAGACCCCGACCCTGCCAGAAGTGAACGCAGGGAGGGCAACGCTCCCGCCTACTCTCCGCACCTCTCTAGCAGAGGAGGGAGGACAGAAAATTCACCTAACCCTCCAGCCCCCTCTTCGCGTGCCCAAGGGGAGAGCTGGGTTGGAGGGAAGGTCTGACCCTAGTCTGGGGACATGCACGAAAAGGTAGCGATGTCCAAGCTTCTGCATCTCTCGGGCAGTGAGTGGCGAGGGCACTGTGTCCGAGGAGATGGCGAGGGAAATGGGCTTGTGCCATGACACCTCGGGGAGTTGGAGGGTGGGGGACACAATGTCCTCTTTCTCTCCCACACCCGGCCCGGGCCCCTCCCGTCCGTCTCCCGCAGGCCCCGCCACAGTCGACCGGCTCGGTCCGCGGGCGTGGTTGGCTCTGGCCCCGGCGGCGGCGGCAGGGCCTCCCGGAGCCCCGGCCCCTCCCGCCGGCCAGGCCCCCGGGCCGCCGCCCCGGACACCGAGGGAACGCGGAGGAGGAAGGGGGAGCCAAGGGACTGACCGGCGACATGAGCCACCTCAGCCCAGGCTCGGCCGACCCGCGTCCCCCGCTCCCTCTGGGGCCGGCTGGGCTCCCCGCCCCTCACTCACCCCCCCGGTCCGGCGCCTCCTCCACCTCCTCCTCCACCTCCTCCCTCTTCTCGGCCGTGGCTCCTGCTCCGGCTCTGCGCGGCGACGGCGGCAGCGGCGGCAGCGGCCTCGAGAGCGGCGGCGGCGGCGGCGGCGGCGGCGGCGCCTCCAGAACGCGCACGCACGCAGCACGCTGACCCCGCCCCCAGTTCCACCCCGCCCCTCCGAGTCTCCGTCAGCTAGACTTTGGCCCCGCCTTCCCCACGGCTTTCCGGAGTCCGCTTAAAGGAGCCGCGCAGAGGAGCGTGGTGAGAGCTGAGGATCATGGGGAGGAACGAGGTGTTGGGGTATTGTGAAGAGCTGAGTAGGAGGTTGCGAAAGGCGGGAAACAGAATGAAGGAGAGTCCGACGATTCAGGAGGAATAGAATTTGGAAGGGAATGCAACCATTCAACAAGTACTAACTGAGCACCTAGTAAGTGCCAGGCATTGTCTAGGCGCAAGGGATAATGCCCTAGGCAAGCAAAGGCCCTTGTGAAGCTTGATTCTACTGGGTTGGGAGAGTGGAGACAGACAACAAACTAAACAAAAATTTCAATCCGTATTATGTAGTGTGAAGACAAATAAAACCAGGAATGGAATGACTTTATTGCTGGCCAGATACTGCCCCACAGAGGAGACCTTTGAGCACCTATCATATACATAGGATATGAAGGAATGAGCCTAGCAAATGAGTGTGGAGGTGTGAGGGAAACAGGCTTTTCGTGCTGAAAGACAATCAGCCATAAACTCAGAGTTGGGAATACACCTGGTAGGTTACAGGAACAGCAAAAGGCCAGTGTGGCTAAATGGAACCAGCTGGCCAGAGAGTAGCGATAGTTAAGTTGAGAGAGGTTTAGAAGGACCAGATCCTATGGAGCCTTGTGAGTTGTTATAAGAGCAACTGAAAACCATGGGAGGATGAGCAGAGGAATGACCACATCTGATTCACGTTTTAAAAAGTATTCTTGGGGCGCCTGGGTGGCTCAGTCGGTTAAGCAGACGACTTTGGCTCAGGTCATGATCTCACGGTCCGTGAGTTCGAGCCCCACTTCGGGCTCTGTGCTGACAGCTCAGAGCCTGGAGCCTGTTTCGGATTCTGTGTCTCTCTCTCTCTGACCCTCCCCCGTTCATGCTTTGTCTCTCTCTGTCTCAAAAATAAAAACGTTAAAAAAAAAAAGTATTCTTGGGGGGCGCCTGGGTGGCTCGGTCGGTTAAGCCTCCGACTTTGGCTCAGGTCATGATCTCACGGTCTGTGAGTTCAAGCCCGTGTCGGGCTCTGTGCCGACAGCTCAGAGCCTGGAGCCTGTTTCAGATTCTGTGTCTCCCTCTCCCTCTGCCCCTTCCCTGTTCATGCTCTGTCTCTCTCTGTCTCAAAAATAAATAAACGTTAAAAAAAATTTTTTTTAAAAGTATTCTTCGGGCGCCTGGATGGCTCAGTCGGTTAAGCATCCACTGTTGATCTTGGCTCAGCTCATGATCTCCCGGTTGTTAAGATCGAGCCCCAAGTTGGGCTCTTCACTGATGGCGTGGAGCCTACTTAGGATTCTCTCTTTCTCTGCCCTTCCCCCACTCACAAGTACTGGAGCTCTCTCTCAAATAAATAACCTTAAAAAAATGTTTTTAAAGTTATTCTTGCTAATATGTGTAAAATACACAATAGGGAAGCACAAATGTCTGCAGGAAGACCCCTAAGGATGTTGGTGGTGGTAGGTAACTTGTATGGCAGCAGAGAAACGGTGAGAAGGCTTTTCAGATATATTTTGGAGTGGATTTGGCAGAGAGTGTGTGAAGGAACAAACATCATGGATGATTCCTAGGTTCAAGGCCTGAAGGATGGGTTAATGGTGGTGCCATTTAATAAGATGGGGAAGACTCAACAGGAGAAATTTGGGGATGGGGGAAATCAGGAGTTCTGTTTTGTACATGTTACATGAAGTGCTTGTTATGCACCCACATGGAATATTGAGTACAACAATTGGATATATATTTGGGATTCATCAGCATAGATGCTTTTTAAGCCTTAAGTCTACATAAAAGCACTTAGGGAGGGAGAGTACTGGAGGAGAGGACTAAGAGGAATCCAACACTTGGAGATTAAGTAGAAAAGGAGGAAGGGCTACCAGTCAGATCAGAGGAATACCAGGAAAGGGTGAGTGATGGAAGATAAGAGAATTGTTTCTGGAAGGTGAGAGTCATCACTCTTATCAAATACTGCTGAAATAAATAAGCTGAGGACAGAGTTTGAACACTGGATTTGGCCGGATGAGGGTTACTAATGTCCTTGATGAAAGCAGTTTCAATGGTTCACAGGGGAGAAAGTCTGATTAGGGTGTGTGAACAAGAGAATGAGAAGTGAGGAAGAGAGAGTGTGTATAGCAAGTCTAAACAGCTCTTGAAGAGCTTTGCTGTCAAGGGCAACTGAGAAAAGGGCAGTACCCAAGGGGTATTTGGGATCAAGGGAGAGTATTTTAAGATGGGAGGAACGATCCTTTAGAGAGATAAATATGATAGCACAGAAGATAGGAGACAAGTGGAGAAAGATTGTCCTCAAGAAGAGAAGCAATGATGTCCTAGTGAAGGGCATGGCCTGGGGTAGGAATAAGGACTGTATGTTCACACACTATTTTTGGAGAGAAGGCAAAGTCTGTGGGTGCAAATGCAGGTAGGTTAAGTAGTCCATTTGGTGATGGCATGCTTAGGCCACTGCCTAAGCTTCTGCAGAGCAGAAGGGGACAGGTGGAAGCTAACACGCAGCCCCTGTACTGCCAACCAAGCAGCTATGAGGCCATACCCATCTGGAGGAAGCAGGGAGGGGAGGGGCACCTCTTCTAATTACTCCAGCTGGAGGGGGTGGTGCCTTTTAGCAATTTGACCCACCCTCCTACACACACACACACACACACACACACACACACACACACACAGTGTGTATATTTTCCCAGTTTACATTGAGTACTGTATGTGCTAGCTACCTCACTGGATCCGATGAGATAGATCTGGGCCATATGCTTTCCTTTACTCTATGCAATAAAAACTGTGAATGGGGAGGGGCTATTGGCTATTTAAGGAGCTAAAAGAAGATGAGCAAGACTTCTCTTGAAGCATTGAAGAGTTACTAGAGAAGTGTGGTGTAGACAACACTGAGGAGGACCCTCTTGAGCTGGTGGTCCTATATTCAAAGTGAGACCATTAGGCAAAGTTGTATGGTTCTCTCCAGCCACATTCCATTGCTTGAGGGATTGAAGGAGAGGTGGATTTGACCAGGGCTGGGTTTGCTGATGAAAGTCAATGAGAAGGTGAGGAAGTCTACACCAGGGAGTGGTTGTAGTGATAGCCCCTTGGAACCTACACTGGGAGGGAAGAGAGGCAAATAATACAACAGTGGGGTCAAGGGTTTGGTGGTCCCTGTGAGAAAGAGGAAACAGTGAAATAAGTGAGGAAAGGGGACTTTCCAAGGATCAAGCATGGGGAAGGGTGAGTGAGGGGGTTGCGAAAGAGGAAGTGAAGGTATCTATGAGGAAAAAATAGGCTCAGGGAGGAGCCTTGGAACCGAAGAACCAGCAAGGCCCTCGGGTTCTTGCCCTGTGGCAGCACACTTGAGCCATTGGTTGGGAGTAGGTTGAGGGAGCTGCACAAGCTGGGGAGAAACTGAGCACAGCAGGGAATAAGCCACCTGGATTCTGCCAGGTCCCTTTACAAGCCTTTGGGGAGCCGACTGGGTGCTTTGCTTTACCTGCCTTTTTTTTTCACCGAGGACACCCACGCATTTGTGTAGACATTTTATTCTGCCTGGTGTTTGACAGAAACCAAGTGACATCTTTCCTCCTGATATCCCCTTTTCTGCTTATGACACTATCTTTTTCAGTTACTCAACTGCCAAGCCTCAGCTGCCTTTAATCTTCCCCATCCCTGTGTCCAGTTAGTCCCCAAAGTGTAGCAATCTGTGCCGTCCGATAGAACATTATGCCATGTTCTTTATCTACATAGTCTGGTACAGCAGCCAATGTGGCTATCGAGCACTTGAGATGTGGCTAACATGACTGAGGAATTGGATTTTAAATCTTATTTAACTTTAACGGATTTAAATTAGGCTTAACGAGGCACATATACCTGGGGGATACTGTATTGGACAGATGGGTAGAGGTCCTTCCTACACAATGTCTCTTCTTTTTATTTTTTTAAATTGTTTTTTAATGTTTATTTATTTTTGAGAGAGAGAGACAGAGCATGAGCGGTGGGGGTGGGGGAGGCACAGAAAGAAAGGGCGACACAGAATCCGAAGCAGGCTCCAGGCTCTGAGCTGTCAGCACAGAGCCTGACGCAGGGCTCGAACTCACAAACTGTGGGATCATGACCTGAGCCCAAGTTGAGTGCTTAACTGACTGAGCCACCCAGGCGCCCCACAGTGTCTCTTCTGCTTCTCTCCACCTCTGCTGCCATGCCTGATTACCTCTAGTCCAGACTTTTCCCATAGTCTCCTCTTTGGTCTCCTGCTTAGTTACTTCCCCTGCCATCTGTCATGTGTTCTTGCCAGAGCCACCTCTCTAAACGGTGGCCACATTGTGACCCCACCCTATTTTTAAAATTATTGCTATTTCTCTGTCAATTTCAAACTGGCATTTGCCCCGTGATGTGCGTCCATCCCACTTTTCCAGCCTTCCCTTGCACGGCGCCCTTATTTAGAAAGAGCTGTTCCTCAAGCAAAATGGAACTACTGGCTGTAATTCCTACCAACTTTTTACAGAGGAGCCAACCTGTTTGCTTAAATTGTCTCCGCCTGGAATAGTGCCCCCCATTCCCTCTTCCAGCCCCCACATCTGTTGAAATCCTTGGAGGCCTGTCTCAAATTGCAGCAGCTACCTGGAACCTTTTCTGATTTTTCCTCTCCTCTGAAATCCCACAGTTTCTGTTTTCACCTCACCTGTGGCACCTGCAAGCTGCCTTGTCGTATGTATTGTGTTTTCATTTTATTCCTGTCACTACATTTCCCTCCTTGCCGATCACTGTGTTTTAATCACATTAGTGTCCCCTTGTCAGTCTTGCACCTTATATGTATGAGGTAATCCTCAATTAGCCACTGCATTGAATTACACGCTTTCATGGAAAGTGAAGCGAATTTATGCCTCTCCCTGACTGCGAGTACTATCACTAACCCCCAGAGAGAATGTTGTTATACCCTCGGAGAAACAAAACGGAAAAGAAGCAGAAGAAACCAAAAAAACCCACAATCATTCCATGGCACTTCTGTTACAATTGAGAATTCATTAGGTCAGAGCGCCAGGTTTGGGGCAGAACTCTGGGAAATTAAGAAGAAATGAATGAAAGAAGAAGAACAAGCAGGAAAAAACCTGAGAAACAGGTATTTGAAATAGATCATAATCATGACACATCTGGTAGCCAGTTTCTAGAGCATTCTGGAAACAACGTGGAGGTAGATGAGTCTTTGTCCCAGGAGTTGGATGACTTGGGGCTGAGTGATGAGGACAGTCTTACCTACAACCCCCTACCTCGACCAGCAAATGGACTCTTCTGTCTGCTGAACTTGACTGCCACAACATCTGTGTCTACGCTGTGCTGACAGGGTATTGATTTGCCTTTCTGTTTTTCTAAGAAAAGATAATTTTCAGGAGAATATTCTTTTTTTTTTTTTAATTTTTTTTAACGTTTTATTATTTACTTTTGAGACAGAGAGAGACAGAGCATGAATGGGGGACGGTCAGAGAGAGAGGGAGACACAGAATCCGAATCGGGCTCCAGGCTCTGAGCTGTCAGCACAGAGCCCGTCGCGGGGCTCGAACCCACATACCACGAGATCGTGACCTGAGCCGAAGTCGGACGCTCAACCGACTGAGCCAGCCAGGCGCCCCAGGAGAATATTCTTTTGATAGCTTTCGTCATTGGACTCGATGAACTGACCTTAAAATTAAAACAAAAGCAAACACATAACCATGACATTTCCTAACATGAGATTCAAACTTTTGAAGAGAAGTGGACTGTGTTTGTTTTCATGCTACTGTTTGCTGAGAATTTCTTCCAAGCGCTTTCCAAACTTAGGGTGCTTTTACAACTCAGTTCTATTTTGTAATCCTAGGGAGCGTCGTCAGCACACTTAGAACTGGCAGGGCCAGCATAGTTAGCAACTCCTAGGGTCAATTTATGGAAGACGTCTTTAAGAAGCATTCAGATTGTGATACAAATCAGTAAGAAGAGGCTTCCATCCAATAAATGTTTAGAAAATGTATTTTTAGACCAGGATTCCTGGGAACCTGTAACCCAACAGAATTACATATGCTAAATCCTGCAATACCTAATACACTTTTCTTGTTGGTGCGGTGGTTTAAAGGATTTGAAAAGCAGGCATATTTTACACAAAAAAACATACCTCACACATATAGGACCTTACACACATTTATTCAACAAGTTTTAACTGAGTGCTTGCTACTTTATGCTTGTTGCTACAGATATAAGTGACCGGGCATTGGTATACCATTTTACAGTTTTCAAAATGACACCACAGTGCCTAACTTAATCCTACAAACAAATATCATTAAAGTAGGTTTAAGTCTCATTTTGCAGAGGGGAAAACTTGCTCAAAGGGATTAAATGAACTGCACAGAAGCCGAGCTATTCATTGGCAAGATCTCAAACTGGAACCCAGATCTTTCGGTGTCAAAACATTGGTTGAATTAGAATATAAGTTCCCCGAGGGCACAGACTTGATCCGTTTTGTTCATTACTATATTCCCAGAGCCCAAAATGTACCAGGCATATTGTGGGTTCTCAATAAATGTGTGTGTGTGTGTGTGTGTGTGTGTGTGTGTGTGTGTGTGTGTTGTGGAGAGAGGGCTGGGGAGAGAATATAAGCCAACCATCTAATTCATTAGCATATTTTTATATTTTAATTAATTACATGCTAAGCTGATCTTTTCTATATTAGTGCTATTCAGAGTATGGTTCAAAGACTGGTACTGGTCCATGAATTTTTTTATTGCCAGGTGCCTTAGCCCATTTTGGGCTGTTGCAACAAAATACCACAGGCTGCATAGCTTATAAGCAACAAATTTATTTCTCACGTTCTGGAGGCTGCAAGTCCGAGATCAAAGTGTCAGCAAGGTCACGTTCTGGTTAGAGCCTGCTTTCTGGTTTATAGTGGTGCCTCCTTGCTGTGTCCTCACCTGGTGGATGGGACTAGGATCTCTCTGGAACCTTTTTTTACAAGGGCACTAGTACCATTCATGAAATTCCACTCTTATGACCTAAGCACCTTCCAAGTCCCCACCTCCTAACACCATCATCTTTGGGGGTTAGGATTTCAACATATAGATTGGGGGGTGGATACAAGCATTCAGATCTTAGCACCAGTTGGCCTTAATGACAGAAAATGAGAGTGAGCATTTAGAATCCTTTGTGGCAACTTGACATCGCTGTGACATACAAGAAGCAATCACTAGGCTTGTCCAGTTGAGCAGGGCAGAAACCAGTTCAGGTGTTGCCCGACTGCCTTGTGTGGTGAGTCACGTGGTATGAGCTGGATACTAGTTATAAAGCATCCAACTTTTTTTTTTAAACTTTTGACCCTCTTCACCCATTTTTCCTCCCCTCCCACCCCCACCTCTGGCAATCACCGATTTGTTCTCTGTTTCTATGAGCTTAGAGTTTATTTTGGTTTGGTTTTGGTTTTTAGATTCCAAATATAAGAGACATTTTATGATATTTGTGTTTCTCTGTCTGACTTATTTTACATGTATATGTGTGTGTATATATCTCTATTTCTTCATCCATTCATCCATCCACGGACATGTAAGTTGTTTCCATATTTGGCTATGATAAATAGTGCTGCAATGAACGTGGGGGTGCAGGTATCCTTTTGAGTTAGGTTTTCATTGTCTTTGGATAAATACCCAGAATTGGAATTACTGGATCATATGTAGTTCTGTTTTTCATTTTTTGAGGAACCTTCATACAGTTTCCCATAGTGGTTGCACCAATTTACATTCTCACCAACAGTGCACAAGATTCCCTTTTCTCCATATCCTCCCCAACACCTGTTGTTTGTTGTTGTTGTTGTTATGCTAGCCATTCTGACAGGTGTGAGGTGGTATCTCATGGTGGTTCTGATCTGCATTTCCCTGATGATGAGTGATGTGGAGCATTTTTTCACGTACCTGTTGGCCAGCTGCATGCCTTCTTTGGATCTTCTGTCCATTTTGGGGGGGTTGTTTTGTTTGTTTATTTGCTTCTTTTTTTTTTCTTTTTTTTTTTTTGGCTAGTGAATTATTTGAGTTCTTTATACACTTTTGATAATAACCTCTTTCAGATATAGGACTTGCAAATCTTTTCTCCCAGTAAGTAGGTTGCCTTCTTATTTTGTTGATGGTTTCCTTTTCTGTGCAGAGTTGTTTTAGTTTGATGTAGTCCCACTTGTTTATTTTTGCTTTTGTTGCTCTTATTTTTGGTGTCAGATTTTAGAAAATTATTGCCACTCTTATGTTTTTCCCTAATGGGGGGGGATTGTACATGGGATTGTTTTCTTAATTTCTCTTTCTTAGAGTTTATTGTTAGTGTGGAAATTTTGGTGCATGTGCATCAATTTTGTATCCTGCGGTATTATCTAGTTCATTTACTCTAATACTTTTTCAATAGAGTCTTTAGGGTTTTTTTTTTTTATATAATATCATGTCATCTGCAAATAGTGACTGTTTTACTTCTTCCTTTTTAGTTTGGATGCCTTTTCTTTCTTTCTTTCTTATGCCTAATCTTCGAGGAAAAGCTTTCAGATTTTTACTATTGAGTATGATATTAGCTTTGGGGTTGTCCTATGTAGGCTTTATGTAAGGGTCTGTTCCCTCTGTTCTCTCTATACCCTCTTTGTTTTTCTCATAAATGGATGTCGAATACTGTCAAAGGCCTTTTCTGCATCTGTTGAGATGATCATATGATTTTTATTCTTCATTTTGCTCATGTGGTGTATGACATTAACTGATTTGCAGATGTTGAACCATCCTTGCATCCCTGGAATAAATCCCACTTGATTATGGTGTATGATCCTTTTAATATATTGTTGAATTCAGTTTGCTAATATTTTGTTAAGGATTTTTACTGTATCCATCAGGGATATTGGACTGTAATTTTTTTTCCTGTGGCATCCTTGTCTGGTCTTGGTATCAGGGTAATGCCAGCCTTGGAAAATGAGTTTGGAAGTATTCCCCTCTTCTATTTTTTTTTTTTTTGGAAGAGTTTAAGAAGGATTGGTATTCTTCTTTGAATGTTTGGTAGAATTCACCAGTGAAGCCATCTGGTACTGGACTTTTGTCCATTGGGAGGTTTTTGATTCCCGATTCAATCTGCTTACTGGTAATTGGTCTGTTCAGATTTCCTATTTCTTCATAAGTTAGTCTTAGTAGATTGCATGTTTCTAGGGATTTAATCATCTATTTAATCCTAACCAGTTTGGCTATTTGTCACCCACCTTCTTCTCCTCCTGGATATTCTTTACTTTTTTGGAAAGAGAACACTTCACGCCTTTGGAATAAAAGAGTTAACAACAGATGTGAAATAACAAAACAAAACACACAAAACTGCTTTTCACCACAGAAGCTATATCTCCTGATCTTATGCTGTGGAGGTATCATTGTTCAGGAATTAAATATATGGTTTCTGGAGTGAGACTTCTTGTGTTTAAACACAGGTTCTGCCACTTACCGACTGTGCAAACTTGGGCAAGTTGCTAAACCTCTGGCAGCCTCAGTGTTCTTATCTGTGATATAATAAAAGTACAGAATTTCACAGGGTTTTGGTAAAAATTATGTGGTCAGACATGTACAGTGGTTTTCACAGAGCCTGTCACATAATGACAAAATGCTGCTTTATGTTATAAGAAATATTATCTATCATTTCATCTTGGGCTCATAAAAATTCATGCTGCTTGAAAGATTTAAAAAATATTGACTATGAAGGTGATTCTGTAACTATCCGGGCTTGTAAATAGATGGTTGCTTTTCAATTATTCGCATTATTAAAAGATAATGAACATCAGCTAATTCCAAGTTCCCTTATATTTGCTTTTTAGTACTTTGGGGGACATTTGTCTTTTTAAAAAATTTTTTTAAGTTTATTTATTTTGAGAGAGACAGAGACAGCAAGCATGGAGGAGGGGCAGAGAGAGAAAGGGAGACAGAGAATCCCAAGCAGGCTTTGCACTGTCATTGCAGAGCCTGACGTGGGGCTCAAACTCACGAAACCACGAGATCATGACCTGAGCTGAAACCAAGAGTCAGATGCTTAACCAACTGAGCCACCCAGGTGCCATGGGACACTTGTCTTTTATGTGGCCATTAGATGCAGTTTCTATTTCTGCAGCACAGGTTGCTCGGGCGGTAAAAGAAGGCAGGTGCGTGTCCTGAAATGCATGAAGTACATCCTAGTGGAGAGTGCACACACAGGTAAGCAAGAGCTGTTTGCTCGGTGATGTGTGTATTGCCTACTTATATGTTTTATGCCACAGACTTTATCTGCAGGGTCCCTTCCTGCTAAGTTGTAGCCAGCTCATTCTTTTCCATTTCCTTCTGGGAACACTGTCATCTAGAAGGAAGCAGCTACTCAGCCATGCGGCACTGTAACTCCTAGGAAGAATCAGCAGCAAGGAAATTGGATACGGATGAACACCAGGGAGGACACTGCTGGCCACTGAAGGGAAAGCCCAATGTAGGCAGGAGGCCAGAATGCGCCAACGGTAAGCCAAGTTTTTTCTTATCAGAAGAGAAAAGCTTGCACTTAACTGCACTATCAAGGAAAAGACGGTCCCCAGCCTTCAGTAAGTGGAGGGAAAAGGAATCCAGGAGGGCTTGCCCTAGCTTTGTGGATATGAGTTAACATTATTTATTCTGTAATAAAACTCAAGCACATGTAAACCACTGAATTAGGCAACCTGAATATATACAGAATTTATAGAAGGCAGGATAGTGTGGTTAGGTTTGCTAGATTTAGCGAGTGAAAAGACAAGATGTCCGGTTAAATTTGAATTTCATATAAACAAAAATGTTTTTAGTATAACTATGTTCCATGCAATATTTGGGGTTTATTTATCTGAAATTCAGGACATTCTGTATTTTATCTTGCAACTCAAAGTGTGATTAAACATGTAGACTGTGGAACCATACTGTGTAAGTTCAAAATCTGGTCCTGCCGCTCATCTGCTACGTGACCTTGGTCATGTTACTTAACCTCTCTGAGCCTCGGTTTCTCTGTGTATAAAACGAAAACAGCATTTACCTCATTGAATTGTTGTGAAGATTAAATAATACATAAAAATTCATAATGGTAACTGACACATAGTGAATGCTGATAAAAATACCAGCTACTTTTGTAGGAAGCATAAGTGGTTATTTACTACCTCCAAATGTTTTCTTCAGTTGACATTATGATTCCAAGTACCTTTTACAAAAAAACCTAGGTGGAGATGGTTTTGTCTCCTATTTTCACGTTATTTTCAATTTTGTTTACAGCCAATGAAATTAGTATAACTTTTAGGACCGCTATCTATCGCATAAAGGAGCACACAACCAACATCTTATCATCAGGTTTCCTGTTTTTCCCTGGTGGCCTAACACATCAGCCCAATCTTAAAGATGTCCTAAAGGCCAAATTTCCTCTGAGAAATGTGTTGAAACTTTCGCAAAGTACTACTTGAGTATTTACTAGGTGAAACTCAGGAGCCAATACCAGCTCTAGCATGGGGTTTTGTCAGAAGGGTATTTGCTGTAATGGGATTTCTGTGCTCTGTAGGTTGCTTAAGAGCAGCCACTTCGTATGGAGTTACAGTTCTTGCATATAACAGGATTCTGTTAGCACAAAGTTGAGAATCAGACAAGCAGAAATATTACTACAATAGTAGACTTAGTATCCAAAAATCTGGTTCTACCACTCAACACGAGTCGCCTGGTACTTTTGAACATTTGCTTCCTCATTTATAAAATGAAAACATCAATACACCTTAAAAGGCAAGAATCAAGTTAAATGAGATAACGTAATGGACAATACGGTACTAGGAATAACAGAAGTACTCAGTAAGTATTCTTAACATGAATCTGCTTATTCATTACAAGGAAGACTGAACACCAGAACACAGAAAGTTCAGAACACTGAACACAGAAAGACTGAAGCCTGGGGTTTGTGCTACTTTATATGGCTGAGCTAAAACAGTAACTCCTTACTTTGTCCATGTCTGCTTCTGGATGAGAACCAATAATTTCTAAACAATGATACAACCTAAGGGGAATTCAAGCAAGGACTGCATCTTTCCCATTGACAGTAACTCTGTGTGTGTGTGTGTGTGTGTGTGTGTGTGTGTGTATGTGTGTGCGTGTGTGTGTGTGTGTTGGAGGCAGGCAGTGGTGAGACAGGGAAAGGTCAGGGAAGGAGTTGGAAATTTCTTTTTCATTTAATAACTAGGTTGAGCCAGATACTGATGTTTGTGTGTGAAAAAATATTAGTTTGAGGCCAGAAAGCAAAAAACACACTTCCAGTAAATTTACAATATTAATTTTGAGTTTCAGAAGCAAATCCCAAATGCAAACCAGATTCAGAAATTATGACCTCAGCTTTTCCAGAGTGTGTACTGATTAGGCTTTTGCAGATTAACCAGAGGTAGAACGTCTTAGGGGAAAAACCTAGGAGAGAAAAATAGAATTCATGAGAACATCCAAACTCAGAGAGTGAAATTTCCTGTCTTTGCGTTTGCTGCTGACTGAAGGAGTATGGGCTTTTCTAAGGAGGAGAGAGGGGTGAACTTAGGGTTTTGTCAAGGGGATTACCAAGGGAAGTAGTTGTTTATGGACTGGAAGGTGGTAAGGAGTCCGTGGCTTTGCAGGGCAATACATGATGGCAAAGTAGGGCAACGATGCTGGAAGTTGTAGAATGAGCTAGATGACTACTTTGAAAGTCAGTTCATAAACATTTATATATTAAGTATCAACTATGTTATTAAGCTTTCAGGGGATACAATGACACATAAAGCACAGACAGTGAGACCTGAGAGGAAGAAGATAAAAGGAAGGCTGTGGAACCAGAGTGTTAAGAAATCTCATAGCTGACAATTTGCTAGCAAAGAACAGGATGCCTACAAAATTCGTTAAGTGTCAGGTATGCTGGGGACGTGGCTGACGGCCTTGCCTGAGCTTTGAACTTGGCAAAGGGTAGAGGGGAAGCATTTCTCGAGGCCTTCCCTTGCCTCCTACAGAACAGGGTGCTCGGTGTAAAGGAAGAAAAGCCAGAGCATGTGCATCTCTGGACAGGGGTCTGAAATGAATCATAATCTTCCCGGGGGAAAGGGGGAGTGGGGGAGGGGAGTTGTAGGGTCTCACCTCCCCTCTCTTCATCCCCTGAGCTGTCATTGCCAAAATGAACAGATTATCACAATTTCAGCCCATGCAGCTATCTCGCTAATGTTCATTTGCTGATTTTAATGAGTTCCAGAACCAATTTGTGATCTTATAATCAGCTCAGGTTCACCGCTGAAAGAAAGTGCTGTAAGTCTTGTTAGAGAAGTCAGCGCTGCAGAATGCAGATACATTGATATGAAAATGAATTCAAATGAATTCTTCGGGGCATTGTAAGGCTTCCAAGTTCCCCCGATACCATTCAGCACAAAAATGTTAGGTGTTGGATGTCCTGATGAGCCGGCTGGGGTACAATACCTGTCTTTGCAAACTACATTCATCTCCTTTTGTTCTCTCTTCAGATTTCACAGCTTCCTCTGCTCTGCCTAAAAAGGAAAACTCACATCTTCAAGCTGTTACAATAAAACTATTGGCAGTATGTAAAGTGAGAACAGAGCCTTGCCTTAATTTATTGCACCATGTAGATTTATTACACATCAGGGTAATAATAACAACACCATGACTCGCCGCCTGATAATCTCCTGTGCTCCAGTAGGAGTGCGGGGGAGGGAGCCCGCGGGCCCTGTAGACTCCCTGTATGGTGCTGAGCGATCTGGGCACGCTCCTGGCCCAGTGCCACCAGATGATGTGGTACTACTGGACCGCGTGGCGTCAAGATGTGTTGCAGAGCTGGTGAGGAGATGTAGCCTTTAGACGGAAAACACTGGAGGCCATTGGCCAGGCCTATAAGTAGAGTGTGTCCCCAGTTGCTCACTGCCAGGGGAGTAGGCATCCCAGCTACCTTCTTATCAGAGGCTCCTCTACCTGAAACCTGATGAGATCACAGGTTCAGAACTTCCACGGGGCATTTTACCTGCCTTTAGAGGGCACCACACTTAGAATCTGGGACCTTCCAAGTTAAATATGTTCAGTGTCTGAGGAACAAGTTGACCAAATTCAGGGTTAAAGACAATCACGCCTCAGGCCACGGGTCTCTCCTTCAGAGTGCTGGCCTCGCTTCTGGGCTGCTTCTCTGTCTTTTCATGACATCCGAGTCCTGGGGGTGCCCAATCCGTCTTGGCTGCTTCCAGGGAAACTGCTCCCAGGCACTCAGGCACTCAGCCTGCCCACGGTGACAGTGACATCCTCACAGAGGACAGCGTTCATCAGAGGTGCCCCCCTGCTGCTCTGCTTGCTCTGGAAGCCTCTCATTAGGGTTTCTAATTTTTAAGATAATGGGAACTTAATGGGGATTATTTTGATTTTCTCTCGCCAGCCAATGTTTTAGCCCTGCTGCCCCCAGCTGCACTGCCTGAACAAATTGCATTCTGAGCAAGCGAAGGCTGTGGCCCAGGAGACTGCTGACATGACCTCAGAAACACACAGTCCAATCCTACTGCCTGATTTTCTTTGCTCTTGTACTGAGACCTTTGCCTGTAACAGTATTTGGGTTTCTGGCCATCTTGGTGACCACTTTGGACCTGCCTTCCACCTCCCATCCCCCCCACTGAATTTTAGAGGGAAACATCTTTAAAACACATCAATGAACGAATCAATTAATTAATTCTCAGCATCGGTGAGGCTCGGGCTCCTATTCCTCTTCTCCTCCTCCTTCCAGGTTTTGTAAAAATTGAGAATTTGATCGACCCATAATCTGTTACCTGGCTATACTCTGAGACAGAGAGTTGCTCTCTGAGACAGACAGTTCCAAGACTGAAAGGATGGAGAATCATGTATGATTAACCCTCAGAATAATCAATGACCTCAATAATTATATTTTGAAGCCATTAGGTCCTGGGGATCCAAAGACATTGTCCCTATCCTCTCTCAAAGCTTTGGTTTTCTTCTCAATAAACAAACTTAAGTTTGTTTGTTTTTGCATTGGTAAGTGGTGGCCATTTGGGGTAAATGGACCCTTGGGGATGTTTATCCTGCCCAAATGATGGCAAAAATACAAAGATGTGCAAACCACCATCCTCAGTAGGCCAACTGTGCCCAACACTTCACTGGATAGGCTTATTTTGGGTGTCCCCTTCCTCTGTTAGCTGTTAGCTATGAGGACCACTCAGCAGATCTTGAGTCTTGGAAATCACTCCACTCCCATGTTTGCTGATTTCCGGCAGGTAAGAAACCACGTCAGCCGTCTGTCTGAGGTTTAATGGAGTATTATCGCTACTAACTCGAACCTCTGTCAGTAGCTCTTTGTCTCACAACTAACCCCAAGGTAGCCTAACAGCATGAAAACCAGAGTCAGAGAGGTTAATGAGTCAGAAAATGACCCTAGGTCTGTTCAGAGAGGTGACAGGCCTGGATGTTTCAAAGCACATTGCTGACCACTTTTGATAAAGAGCCCAAGATTGTTTTAACTACACTTGATTTAGGGATAAGTTTATATGAGACAGGGACTTCACTGCTCAACCATTTTGTGGAATGGTTGTCAATGGCTTGGCCCAAAAGGAGGAAGAAGGAAAAGGGCCAGAGGCAGCAAGTGTCAGTGCAAGATGGGAAGTAGGTAGGAACTGTAGCATTGTAAACACATCCAGAAATCAAAATTATGTCAGGAGTGGGGACTCATTTGTATTTGTTTTGATGATTTTGCTTTCATTTGATTTTCATTTTAAACCTTGGACACTCTGGCCACTGGGAATTGATTTCGAGAAGCACCAGCATAGAGCAGGAACCTCCAAGAAGAATTTGGAGTCAAGCCCGGTGCCGAGGGAGAACGTGGACAAGAGCATGAGGCAGAGACTTTAGGCCCACGGGAAGCAGCCTCCCGGCTTCAAAGGATGTCTGTGTCACTGACAGCAGCGAGGAGTGCAGACGGTGTGCAGGAATTGGGCTCGACAGCCCCTGATACCGACTGATAGGCAGTTTCACTGTGGGGCACCAGGCGCAGGTTCCTCTGCTGTCTTCATCAGTCTGTAGGTGCTGACTTTGCTGATGGCCTGCACCACAGCCACCGGGCCTCTTCCCACTTCCTCCTTTTCACACGGCTCTTGTGAGCAGAGCAGCCGAGGCCTACTCTAGCCTGCTTTGCCCTCTCTTACTTACATCAGAGGTTTGGGACGGCCGATTACAAACGATCGTTGCAATCTTTTCCTTTGTGTTCTTGAAGTTTGAGTAGAGAGGCAAGGAAGAAGTGGCCCAGGAGCAAATAAACATCTGCATTTCCAAAATGAGCGTGAAATGAAGCTCGTCTGAAAAAATCAAAGACAGCTTTTGGGGCAAAAGCTGAACAGGAGCAAAAGCTGAATAGAGTCTCAACCATGAAATGTTTACTCGTTTTGTTAGAAAGAGAAGGAAAGAAAAGAAAGAGACGCTAAGGGGTGCCTGGGGGGCTTAGATAAACATCTGAGTGTTTATTTCAGCTCAGGTCTTGATCTCAGGGTCGCGAGTTGAAGCCCTGTGTTGGGCATGAAGCCTACTTAGAAAAGGAGGGGCACCTGGGTGACTCAGTTGCTTAAGAGTCCGACTTCAGTTCAGGTCATGATCTTGTGGTTCACAAGTTCAAGTCCCACATTGGGCTCTGTGCTGACAGCCTGGAGCCTAATTCGGATTCTGTGTCTCCCTCTCTCTCTGCCCCTCCCCCACTTGTGCTCTGTCTCTCTCTGTCTCTCAAAAATAAATAAACATTAAAAAAATTTTTTTGAAAGGAAAAGAAAAGAGGGAGGGAGGAAGGAAGGAAGGAAGGAAGAGAGGCAGGGAGGAAGGAGCTAGGTACTATCTCTTTAGCAGGCATGGTATGAAGAAGAATTGAAAAGATGTTCACTATTTTTTAAATTTCAGTCCTGAACCAGTCACCTGGGAGGAGCGGGTTTGGTGTTCCAACACAACCCTTCAGCCTCGGACTTGGAAGGAATGAGGTTGAAGTATCTCACAAAGGAAAAAATAAACAAATAAAACAATTGTTATCTAAAATGTTCTACCTTAACAAAAATTAGAGTTCCGTTTACAAGCTAAAGGAACAGTCTGTCAAATCTTCACTACAGCCTAGCTAACACCCTACAGCTTGCCTCCGCCCTGAAAGGTAATTTTGGTACCTTTTATCTCTAAATACATGGTAAATACTCATTAATCTCCACAGCAGTCTGAAGTTGGTCAAGTTCTTCAAACTTCGAGTGATGACAGGTGGGGTAGTAGGTAGCAATTTGCCTTGGCTGTCATTACCCTTCCCACACATGCTGGGAAACAGGCACGGAAGGCTTCGAGGTTCTGGACCAAATCAGAGGTATTCCAGGAACCCAGCACTGGGTCCCTCTGTCATCTCTGGGAAGTGGCTTCTGGACTCAGCAGCTGTACTTCTCCATGTCAGCTCGTGTATGTGTCAGCAGCAAAGAAGACTCCCATCCCAGAGGCCCCAGGTCCCTGGCCTCTGCTCCACCTCAGAGAAGTTCTCTGGCAGTTGAAGAAAATGGAGCAGGTGCAACCGTAGGGGTGAAGCATAGGTGAGTTTGGCAGTTGGGTGCTTGAGTGGATCTGAGCTCTGTGATTGTGAATTAATGTAGCTCGAGGGGACTGGCGGCAGACTCATCTTTGCCCTTCAAACTCTAGTAATAAGCTAGCAGGACTTGTATGACCTCCTCCCTTGCTGATGTAGCATCACAGCGCCGTGGCCGGGCCTGACCCTTGGCCTCCCTTGTCCCGCCCCCTTGGATGTTGCACACATCCTGCAAACTTTCGGAGGGGCCATATGGGGGTCAATTTTCTTTTTCTTTTTCTTTTTTAATTTTTAATGTTTATTTATTATTTTTGAGAGACAGAGTGTGAGCGGGGTAGGGGCAGAGAGAGAGGGAGAGACAGAATCCGAAGCAGGCTCCGGGCTCTGAGCACAGAGCCTGATGTGGGACTCGAACCCACGAACTGCGAGATCATGACCTGAGTTGAAGTCAGACGCTTAACCGACTGAGCCACCCAGGTGCCCCTGGGGTCAATTTTCTTGAGACCTGATTTGTTTCCACCTTCGATAGAGATCAACAGGACACTTTTTCCTAGGTTGCTCAAGAGGTCTTAGAGTAGGTAGATAAATTCAGGATCGGCTGAACTTCGATCATTTTTGTTAAGGGCTGGAAGAGACAGATGGACAGTTTTCACCAGGTAGAAAAGATTAGAACAATGGGTGCATGTTTTCCTCCCATCTTCACGATCTCTCGCCTCTGATAAGTGGGAGAAAAATAAACTGCCGCAATATTTGATGACTGCTCCCTCCCCAGGAGGAAACAGGGCGAGAGGAAGTGGGAACTGACGCTTACTGAGTGCCAACTCTAGGCTGGTCACGTTATATAAAGAATCTAATTCTCCCCCACGATACCCTACTTTGTAGGTATTATTATCCCCCTTTCCGAAAGACAACTCTCTTGGGCTCTTGTAGTTAGGAAGCCATGAGGCCAGAATTGAAAACCCAGGGCTTCCTGACTCCACATTCCCTCGGTGGGTATTGTGTCGCTGATGTGCCCGTTTTGGACGAAGACTGACCTGATCCTGAACTCAGCCTTCAACAGGAAAAGGACAGTAGCCTGGTACTGTCTTCTTGCACAACATGGTTATCAGAATGTCCAATGACAGGAAGGGTCAGGATGTCAAACTCATTTTGAAACCCTCTTTGACCGAAGGCCACACGAGGGTGTGGAGTACAGGTCCCTCTGAAGGTCACTGGCCTATGGAGGGAGACACTCGATGACTTGTTTGGTGAAAAATCTTATTGGAGTTTACCCCTGGTCACTTTTCAGCACCTTTAGGGATACCTTAAACTGGAAGGACCTGCAAAAGGATACTTTTTATACCCTTGTCATAAAAGTAATCAAGCCAAATTGAATGAGGGCTTACTATGTGACAAGAACTGTTCCTTAGGCTTTATATGTGTTATTTATTCCTCTAACAATCCTATAAGGAAGGTACTATTAGTTTCTCCATTTTACAGATGAAAGTACAGATGGAAGTTACAGAGAGGTTAAGTAACTTGCCCAAGGTTACACAGGAAGGAAGTGACAAAACCGGGATTTGAACTCTCCAACCTGGGCACCTATCAACTACACTTTCTGCAGCCTGTTTTCAGGAAAGCTTGTACAGAGATAGGAATTGTCACTCCTGCACACGGAGAAGAAGAGGCTTCTTTTCTCATTTTCCATTTATAGAGTAACGGCAGGCTTCTGCCACACAGAGCACTGGGTCCCTTTACCCACAGATGCATTAACCCTTTAGAGGCCTGCTGAGGCTGATCCCTCTCACTGCAGCCTTGTTCCTCTCCTTCCTTCTCCTCAGGGGACCTCTAGCACCTTCCTCTTGTGATGGGAATGATGGATGCCTGGAGACCCAGATCTTCATTCTCAGCTGTGGGTTACCACTCTCTGGTGGTCAGTGTCCTGGACAGCCACAGGCAATAGAAAGTGGCTACAATTCTACTTTTTGGACCCAGAGGATGCCACCGTCATCACCGACTCACCAGAGACAGGCAGGCAGGCAGGCAGTTTACCCACACTGAACACGGTGGTTGAGGTTAGTGAGCGTGTTCTTTTTTTTTTTTTTTTTTTTTTTTTTTTGTAATCTATACCTAGCGTGGGGCTCCAATCCACGGCCCCAAGATCAAGAGTAGAATACTGTACCGACTGGGGCAGCCAGGCTCCCCATTGAACGTGTTCTCACATTGTCTAAATATAAGTATGTAGACCTCACTGGGGAGAGACCAGGTCTTCAAAGAAAGGTCCTGGGGATTGCACCCTACTCCACTGTGGAGGAGGGAGGGAGTGAAGCCATGGGAGCCTCCGCTTTTGACTTTGACTGCTGAAACTCACATCTGCTTACCCTTTCATGTGTAAACCAGGATTCACAATTACTCACTCCACTCAGATGTGTAAAGAACACATAGTTTCTTTTCTCTCTGAATCACTCTGATATCCCTTATGATCCTACACCTGCTGGGTAGCTGGAGGGAAAAACTAATTTTAGTTCAATAGGTTTTAAAATTTAGTCATTCAATGATTTAAGCAGCTCCTTTAGGCCTAACTCGGTACCTTTGGGTTAAGGCGCAGTCTCAGTTTCTTCCCTTCTTGTGCTTGCTTCTCTGTAAGTGGTACTTTTGGTTCTGAGACCAGGCCCCTGGCTCCCTCTCCTCACTGCTCTACCCTTTTAAACATGGCGCCCTAACAAGGGCTTTCACAGGGAATGGGAAAGAGCTCTCCTGCCTTGATTCTTCTAATTTATCTCATTCTCCTTCAGGCAGAGACCTGGATAGGAGAAGCCAGGCGAGGACGAGGGGACTCTGGGCCTAGCCTGCAGCCAGCCTCTCCTCCTAGCATCGGGCTGGAAGAGGAGGCCTGCCGGCCCCCATCACAAACAGAGGAATCTTCTCTTTATACTAAGGAGGAAACTCTAAAATCATAGTGCTTGGTTGTTGGACCTCTAAAGAGTGTAGATCATCTAGGGTTTTTCAAGCTTGTAACCATCCTGACCTGCTTGAAGTATGACACCTCCAGGCGGGCCTCTGGGATACGAGCTGTAAGAGGGATTAAGAGGAATCAAAATACTGTGTTTGCTGAATATTGTCTCCACCAGATCAGCATAGGCTTGGGGTGGTTGAAGGGGAGAGTGGGATTCTAGAAGGTGCTTAGAAGGACTCCTCAGAGGAGAGGCAGTGGAGTACATGTGTGGCTTAAATGTGTGGGCTTGGAGTCCAGACTGGCTTCTGCTATTTCCTTGTGCCTTGGGTGACTTTATTTGTATGGAAACTCGGTTTCCCCATCCTTTTTTTTTTTTTATTTTCTTTAAAAAATTTTTTTTTCAACGTTTTTTATTTATTTTTGGAACAGAGAGAGACAGAGCATGAACGGGGGAGGGGCAGAGAGAGAGGGAGACACAGAATCGGAAGCAGGCTCCAGGCTCTGAGCCATCAGCCCAGAGCCTGACGCGGGGCTCGAACTCACGGACCGGGAGATCGTGACCTGGCTGAAGTCGGACGCTTAACCGACTGCGCCACCCAGGCGCCCCTCGGTTTCCCCATCCTTAAAATGAGGGATAGATAATAGCTATATCTACCTCATAGGACGGTTACAAAGTTAACACATATAAAGAACTTAGACTTCTGCCTATCTCATAGAAAGCCCTCTACAGGGGCGTCTGGGTGGCTCAGCCGGCAAAGCGTCTGACTCTTGATTTTGACCTTGCTTCATGGGATCCTGCCCTGCACTGGGCTCTGCTCTGACAGCACAGAGGAGCCTGAGATTCTCTCTCTCTTCGCTCTCTGCCCCTCCCCCACTTGGGCCTGTGCACGTGCGCACGCTCTCTCTCTCTCTCAAAATACATAAATATTTTTTAAAAAAGCACTCAGCAAATGTTAGCTATTTAGACAACAAACACATGTAACATTGGATTTGAAGCCTTATAAGTTTCTTATGTATGATATAGGGGAAAGAGCATTGATTTTCAAAAGAGCCTGTCGAGCAAATTATTTGGCTGCTGTGATGCTGGTTCTGAAAAACGAGGATGATGGTATCATAGGAAAGGGGTCAGAATTAAACAAAATAATGTGCATGAAGCGCCCAGCAAAAAGTTTGGCACATAACTGAGGCTTAACCAAAGTTTCTTCTCCTTTATCCTTATGTCAGTGACATGGTGTCTTATAATTGTTTACTGTTACACCCTCAACCAGGCATCTTAAGCTTTTATAATCTCCTAACTGGCTAGCTCAGAGGAGACGTTCCACAGATTCATTGACAGATTCAAATGAGCCCCCAAATCTGGGGCTCAAGTCCCACAACTCCTCCCCATCGAGGGTGGCTGGTCAGAGGACAGTTCCTGTCTTCTGATCTTTAAATCTGCCAGGCATATATATTTCTCTCTTCTCTTCATTAAAGTGACATTGTGGTCCATTGGAGACATTTGCATCTGCTTCGTTCACACTGCTCAACCCACACTTGGAGAGAAATGTGTTTGCATAAATACTAGCAGATGAATTTTTTAAATATCACTTTTTCTTTCCTGGCACTCTGTGAGAGAAATGAGCAAATATAAACAGAAGAGTATCACACCAGAAATATAGCAGATGGGTTCCTGCTGGGGATCTGGACTTTCCTGGAGTTTACACGTTTGGGAGATGTAGGATTATGACAAAATCCACTTGTAATGCTCTTGCTTTTTGTTTCTTGGGCACAATATTAATTGCTTAATGATGGGGCTTAATGTATACTTTCAGCCAAAATTTTCCCTTTGGGGAACAAGCAGGATGCTGTAAGCATTCTCTGCAGGAGGGATTCTCTTCCTAAGCCTAGCATAAATCCAGTTTGATTGAAGAATCGAGGAGAAGAGAAAAAGAGTAAGTTTATTCCTCCATGCTGTAAGAACAGGGGAAAAAGGAAACTCTTCACTTCCCAAGTCAGATGGCTACCTGCTTCCCAACCAAGAATTTATTATGGATATTTAAAAAATAGAAGCTGATTGGGGCACCTGGGTGGCTCAGTCAGTTGAGCGTCCCACTTTGGCTCAGGTCATGATCTCGCGGCTCGTGAGTTTGAACCCCATGTCAGGCTCTGTGCTGACAGCTCAGAGCCTGGAGCCTGCTTTGGGTTCTGTCTCCCTCTCTCTCTGGCCGTCTTCTGCTCATGCTCTGTCTCTCTCTCTCTCTCAACAATAAATAAACCTTAAAAAATTTTTTTGGGGGTGCACCTGGGTGGCTCAGTCGGTTAAGCATCTGACTTTGGCTCAGGTCATGATCTCACAGTCTGTGAGTCTGAGCCCTGCATCGGGCTCTGTGCTGACAACTCAGAGCCTGGAGCCTGCTTCAGATTCTGTGTCTCCCTCTCCCTCTGCCCCACCCCTGCTTGTGCTCTGTCTCTCAAAAAATGAATAAACGTTAAAAAAATTTTTTTTGAAATTTTTTTAAATAGAAGCTGATTGCACACACTCCCTGACCAACCCTGCTTTGGACCACCTTGATTCAAACTATACATCCTGAGAAACACATCTATACCCAGGGAGTTGATCATGACCATACTTAACTCCCGTCCACACCTTTGGCACAGACTTGGTAAGATACTATTTTCATTCATTCATTTAACAAATTTTATTGAGCATCTACTATGGATAAAACAGGGTATTAGGAGTGAGAATGTAGCAATGAAGAAGATAAGTATGGTCTTTGACTTCACAAAACTCAAGTCCAGTGGGAAAACACACTATGACCTAATCATTCTATTGTACAGGGATTAAAAAACACATTAAACGAATTGTTTTCATTTTCATCAACCACCATGTGTCACAAGGACTCCCCTTGGGAAAAATGGGAGGTGGGCACTCCTCGTGGGCTCCTGTTGTCAGAGCCTCCACAGGCTCATTAAAACCACCTCATGGAAGAGCTCCTTATCCACAGTTGATTTGGCTGACTCCTAGTCTTCACAGATTATCCTTAGGGCCTCAAGAAAATGGTACGAAGGATCCTACCTGCGCATAATGATGACTTCCAGAACTCAGAGAAAGCCCCACCTTTAATCTATGAGTATGAGCTCATCTTTTATTACAAGCATGTTTATCTATTAGGTTTAAGAGAGGTGGCGTGATATAGTACAAAGACCCCACAGGCTTTGAAGTTAGCCCTGGGTTCTAATCCTGGCTCAAACGTTTATTAACCATTTCCCCTTGGGAGACTTATTGATTTCACTTTTTCTGTAGTTTAATTGCCTCATGCAAAATGGGAAAAAATAGCACTCAACTCAGGATTGTTCACATTCTTAAATAATCACTAAGAAATGCTTGGTATGTGAAACATTCTCCTTCATGATGCTTGGAAACTATATTCTATGTGACACAGGTCTCGCCTTTGAAAGAGCACAGCATTTGCATGAAATATTTAATGACAACCATACACAACCGTGAGCTATTTGGTAAATGATAAAATTATATCCATAGCTGACGCTGCCATCCTGACTGGTGCCAACCCTTTCTGCTTCTGTTGCCCTCATTCTGTAGCTCAAGCCATACCTTTCTAGCAAATGACCCGACCAGAGGAGCCCAAAAGAAATCAGCATGCTCCAGCAAGAAATCAGAATGAGAGACAGTAAGATACTTTACGTTTTAAAATGAGATCTTTGGGGTGCCTGGGTGGCTCAGTTGGTTAAGCGGCCAACTTCAGCTCAGGTCAGAATCTCATAGTTTGTGGGGTCGAGCCCCACATGGGGCTTTGTGCTGACAGCACGGAGCCTGCTTTGGATTCTGTCTCTTCTTCTTTCTCTGTCCCTCCCCTGCTCTGTCTCTCTCAAACATAAATAAACATTTTTTAAAAATAAAAACATTTTTAAAAATTTTTAAAAAATGAGATCCTCAGCTTTGTCACATTAAGTGTAGCCCCTGTCCTCTATTTTACAGTTCTTTTCACTCACTGAAAGTGTTTTTTACTATCCCCAGGATGCTTGAAAATGTGGGGCTGGAGATGGAATTTGTGGCCACGTTTGGCGGGGAAATACAGAGGTAGATGCTAGTGACATTGCCTTAAGCAATTTCTATGTCCTTCAAGACCCTGTACCAGAAATCCATGGTTCTTACAGCCCAAGAGGGGCTAGATCCCCCATGAGGTCCACTGGCAGCCCTCTCTGATTGTCTGTGTCCTATAGGTGCTTCAAGCTCTCAGGTTACAGATGCAGATCCTGGTAGGATTTACCTGATGGGCTGATGTGAAAGTCTCCAAATTTTTTACATTCGTTAAATAAAGCCTTAGAGTCTTTAAAAATTTTTTTAAATGTTTATTCATTAAAAAAGTATTTTAAAAAATGTTTCTATTTATTTTTGAGACAGAGAGAGACAGAGCTCGAGCGGGGGTGGGGGGGGGGGGGGGGCGGGGGCAGGCACAGAATCTGAAGCAGGCTTCAGGCTCTCAGCTGTCAGCACAGAGCCCGACGCGGGGCTCAAACTCACAGAATGTGAGATCATGACCTGAGCTGAAGTCGGACGCTCAACGAACTGAGCCACCCAGGTGCCCCTAAATGTTTATTCATTTTTTGAAAGACAGAGACAGACCACAAGCAGGGGTGGGGCGGAGAAAGGGGGGACACAGAATCGGAAGCTGGCTGCAGGCTCCAGGCTCCGAGCTGTCAGCACAGAGCCCAACACGGGACTCAAATTCATGAACCGCAAGACCGTGACCTGAGCCCAAGTTTGCTGCTTAACCAACTGAGCCGCCCAGGCGCCCAAGACTTAGAGTCTTAAAAATAAGAAACGAATAGGGGCCCCTGGATGGCTCAGTCGGTTAAGCATCCGACGTCGGCTCAGGTCATGATCTCACGGTTCATGGGTCCGAGCCCCGCACCGGGCTCTGCGCTGACAGCTCAGAGCCTGGAGCCTGCTTCGGATTCTGTGTGTCCCTCTCTCTCTGCCCCTACCCTGCTTGTGCTCTGTCTCTCTCTCTCTCAAAAATAAATAAAAGCATTAAAAAAAAAAAAAGGAAACAAATATAATGTCTAAAACAGACGAGATGATTAAGTTAACTCTATAGATTATGTTAATTCTATATACATAAAGGAAAATTATTTAAACAATGAATAATATTAGTCATAACAGAACTATTATAAAATAATAATAATAACATAATTTCCATATGATAGCAGGAAAAAACAGTGAGATATATTTAACAAAAACAGTGTACAAAATTCTGTATATAGGAGAGTAACTGTTAAAAGAATAAATCTACACCTATAAAAAGACTGGAAGGAGAGGTGCCTGGGTGGTTCAGTCAGTTAAGCATCTGACTTCAGGTCATGATCTCAAGGCTCACGAGTTCCAGTCCCGCTTTGGGCTCTGTGCTGACAACTCAGAGCCTGGAGCCTGCTTTGCACTCTCTCTCTCTCTCTCTCTCTCTCTCTCTCTGTCCCTCCCCCACTCATACTCTGTCTCTCTCTCAAAAATAAACAAACATTAAAATTAAAAACAAAAAGACTAGAAGGAAACACTTTAACATTTGAGTGTTGGAACTATGGCTAATTTTTTGTTACTACGTTTATTTTTATAACAAGCATATATTGTTTATATCATTATTTTATTTTATTATTTTATTCCATTTTATTTTATTTTATTTTATTTTATTTTATTTTATTTTATTTTTAGAGAGAGAGAGAGAGAGAGCACATGAGCAGGGGGAGAGAGAGAGAATCCCAAGCAGACTCCACACTATGTGTGGAGCCCGATGTGGGGCTCGATCCCACGACTGTGGGATCATGATCTGAGTGGAAATCGAGAGTCAGATGCTCAACTGACTGAACCAGTGAGGCACGCCTGTTTACATCCTCTTAAAAAAACATTTTGAAGACTTTTGAGGCCAAGAATATGGACTGACCTGAGATGATTTGTAAGCATCATTTCCAAGGAGGATATGCAGTAGTAATTCACTGGTTGGCTCAACCGAATGAAGGTCAAAGTGAGCAGAGGCGGTAGTTTTTAGGGACTTAATTGGGATCAAAAAGTTTGCCCTGTTCAAGTCTTGAATTCTCATCTTTCTTTACAGGCGTCGTAGTCGTTTTCTCTCTAGCTGCTAAGCCTTGTTAGTTTTAAGTCGCCCCACTTCCTCTTGAGATCAAGCTTTGCTCTTTCCAAGTGATGGCATGGCATCTGGCTATGCACTTATGCGGGATAGGGGTGGGGGGTGGGGGCTGTGGGAGATGAAACCAAAGGCTGACACCAGCCCCCACTGTGGGACCAACTGAAGCAGAACGTGCCTGCAGGCTTAAAAACCCAGATCAACTTATTTTGTTTTCCTCTGTTTTTAAGCTAGTCCTCAAACTTCCTGGTTTTGTCCTAAAATGAGAACCAGACAGCTTGTGAGCAAATACTGTCATCCCCATGATCTGTGACAGCCTATCTCAGGGGACATTTTATAATTTTTTTTTCTTTTTCCAGAAGATTCTCCCGGCAGCCATACCACATTAACAGGACTACGTGCCTCTTGGCCCTTGTTCCTTGCGCACGTGGTTTTTCTTTCTGGTCTCTTGTGACAGTCTAAAAGTCTTCAAGAGGGACTTGAGGGCTGGCCAGGCAGATCCCCATGAAACCAGACCATTAGACATGTTCCAAGGGCTCAGCCTACTCTACTCTTGTTTCACTTAGAAAAGTGTAAAAAGTAGGAGTTGTGTCCTAATCCGGACACACACCCAGTGGCTTCTCAGCCAAGCCCATCCCGATGGGGCAGTGTTCTTGGATGCCACAGCAGAGCCACCGCCTTGGTTAGCCACCATGTTCACCCCCCCCCGACCCTCCCCCACTTCCCAAACGTCACTCCCGACCTGCCCGCAGCCTTAGCCTTAGGCTGGCATCCAGCTCCACTATGATGCTTCAAGATCAGGTCTTAGGAAAATGACGCATTCTAAAAACTCCCAACAAACCGAAAGTACAAAGAAGTCATTTAAGCTACAGCCTGACTTTTGTCACCCAGATACCACATGACCAGAGAGGGAATGGCTGCGGAGCAACATCCTTGTGTCCCTGATTAGCAGCCTTGCAGCAACCTGAACCGAGAATTCCACAGCCCTGGGACCCAGAGCTTGTAAACAGAAGAGCAGAGCGGTCAGGTGACTGGTCCAGCTGAGTTTTACTAGACAGCTCAGTGTTAGCAGTTCCTGAGGGGCCTGCACTTAGCCTGAGTCAGCCAGGGTGTGACAAGCCACAGTGCTGATGTCACCTTTGCAAGCCAACCAAATTCCCCGCCCGCTCCACCCACTCAGCTGCTGTCAGCCACTTCTGCCAACTTGTTCATTTTGTTTCTATTTTTCTCCCTCTCTCTTTCTCTGGGCAGCCACCTTCTCTGTTATTTATCCCCTGGCATACCCACTGATCTTCAGAGCTCTGCCGTTGAAGGGTGGTGACTCATTTGCGACTTAGGTATTTCGGGTTTGTTACTTTTCAGCTACTTTACCAAGAACCACACAGAGCCAAAACAGAGAAGAGAGGAAATGGGGGTGTGCAGTGCGGAGGGGGGTGGGGCAGAAATCCAAAACTGCTATGGAAAAATTCAGCGGAGGTGCCGTGGTCAGAGCCCGGACTCAGAGAACAAGGCCATTCCAAGAGCAACAATGGGAAGGAAACAGTGCTTTGATTAAAACTTCATTGAGAGGCCTGCACACACACCCCATAGTTCTCCCACAGCAGAGATGGCTTGGTCAGGAATCCAAAAGAATCGTCATTGCTCTTTGGGAATATTTATGAGCGACCACACCCTAGCTGTGTTGACTCGGACGCAAGGTGGAAGGAAGAGTGCAGTTAAGGGACAGCCCAACACCATCTGCAAAGTACAATCCAAACCATTTTCCCTTAACGTCAGTCTCCCACTCCCCCGTATCCATGTGCCTTTGGCTCAATTATCTAGGTTTGCTTTGTGGACGACATCCGGCATGTGGAGTCTCGGCTGTCCTGAGTAGACAGACGCTGCTTATGTTGTGAACAATGAAACAATCACGTGTGACAGGTCAGCCAGAAGATTCATGAATATATTTGCCTGAGAGGTTTCCAGAAAGTTGTTTAGAAATGAATTTTCCTTAAGTTGTTCCCCCTCCAGACTATGCAGTACATGGTGCTTCTGCTTGTTCCATAGGCCAGTTATGTTCTAGTTCCAGTCTCTTTAGCAAGAGTATTGAATTGCTGTTTGTGACATTTACCATCCGTTTCTAGTTTGGGGCTTGCAAGATTAGCATACTGAGAGTATTCATTCCTTTTAAATTATGCATTCTTTACTTCAACAAATATTTCCTAGATGCCTAATGTCGGAGGCAGTCCTTGAGGTCCAGAACTGCGGCATGGGACAGAGCCCAGGTTTCTGATGGGCAATTCCAGAACAGGATTCTGAACTCTTATCTGACAGGAAGAAGCTGATGAGAATAGAAAGAGGACCATTTCGTGGGTTTCAAGACATATCTCATGATTATTCAGTCTGGGCTGTTTATTGCTTCTCATGCAGGATTGTATGTTTCAACAGTAGGTTGTACCAACGGCTGCTACATGCAAACCATTTCCTGTGACAAATACAAAGAAAGTATGTGATGGAAGCCATGTATTAGGATGACAAAACAGAAAGATGGAAGGATGCGGGTCTTTGATGGCACATTGCAGCCATCTGTCTCAGCCCAGACGACAATAAATCAGTATCCCATAGGTCACGTCCTCTGAGTTATAAGAAAACTTACTTAAAAAAAATTTTTTTTAACGTTTATTTATTTTTGAGACAGAGAGAGACAGAGCATGAATGGGGGAGGATCAAAGAGAGGGAGACACAGAATCTGAAACAGGCTCCAGGCTCTGAGCGGTCAGCACAGAGCCCGACGTGGGGCTCGAACTCACGGACCGCAAGATCATGACCTGAGCCGAAGTCAGACGCTTAACCTACTGAGCCACCCAGGCGCCCCAAAGAAAACTTACTTTAAAAACCCCTAATGTTGATTTCCATAAATTAGGAAATTTAAAAATACTTCTAAATAACGTTAGGAATAAATCATAACTGATGGTTCAAAGAAAAAAATAACTACATTTATATGTTCTTATATATAACTAGGATTGGATAACATAGAAGCTAAATAAAATATAATTAAAACATGTTTGATGTGGCAAAAGCTGCAGAGAAATTATAGAGAGAAACTTACAAAAGCTTTAAGATGCTTCTTTAGAAAAGAAAAAAGTCTAGAAATTAATGAGCCATGTGTCCACCTCAGGACACTGATAAAAGAAACAATGGCATACACACAAAAGAGTGTAGCAGAAAAGAAGTAATACAGAGGAGAAATTAAATAGAAAACAAAGTTACAATGGAAATGATCAAGAAAAGTTCATGTTTTCTTATCCCTACATATATAGTAGAATTTAAAAAAACATAAGAGAATGTTAAAACTTCATGCAATGAAATTTGAAAACTTATATGAAATGTCCAGTTCCCTAGAAAAATGAAACCTACCAAAACTAACTCAAGAGGAAATCGAAAATCTACTTAGAGAGCTATAGCTATTTTTACAAAGTTGAATTGGTAGTTTAAAATCTACCTACAGAAATGAAACAAAATACACAAGGACCAGAGTAGTTTATAAGCAAATCTGACAGAGATTTGTCACTTGAGAAAAAGAAAAACATAATCCCATGCAGTCTATTTCAGAGAACAGAAAAAGAAAGGATGACCACAACTCATTTTATGGTGCTGATAGAATTTTGATATCAACACCAGATAAGGATAGATAGAAAAGGGAAATTATAATCTCTCATAAATGCAGATGTAAAAATCCCAAGTAATATAATAGAAAATTAAATTCATCAATGCATTGGAACTAATATTTATACTCGGTTGGGGTATATCACAGAACACAAAACTAGAACATTTAAAAAGTTGCTAATATAATTCAATACACTTATATATTAAAAGGGAAAAAAACAAATCATCATCTCAATGGATACGGAGAGAACATTTAATAAAATTTAATTCATAATAGAAATTCTTAGCAAATTTATCATGGAAGGAACTTCTTTAACTTGGTAAATGGTGTTCACCCAAAATGTATTGCAAACAATAATGTTTTTTGGAAAAATTCCCTTTGAAGTCAGGATTAAGAGAAACATGTCTACCATCACTGCTTCTATTAAATTGAGTACTGGAGGGCCGAGCAAGCAACCCCAAGATGAAAAGAAATTAAATGTGTAAGGATTTGGAAAGAAGAAACAAATCATTGTTATTCACAATATATTTAATAACACAGGAAATTCAAGACCATCTACAAACTATTAAAATAAGAGAATGCAGCAAAATCCATAGAAGCAAAATCAAAATGCAAAAATCAACTGCGTTCTTATGTAAGAGAAACAAATCATTAGAAACTATAATTAAAAAATGATGTTCCCTAGCAGCAAAACTTAAAAAAAAAAAAAAGACTCTAAAGATGTTTAAGACAATCATGGAAACAACTATAAAACCATATTGGTTTTCTACATAAAAGAATCTAAATAATTACTGAGAGGTACTATATTTTGTGAAAGTAAGAATCAATAAGGTGTCACTTCAGGGGCACCTGAGTAGCTCATTCAGTTGAGTGTCGGACTCTTGATCTCAGCTCAGGTCTTGATCTCAGGGTCATGGTTTCAAGACCTGCATTGGGCTCCATGCTGGGCATGAAGCCTACTTTAAAAAAAAAAGATGTCATTTCTTCACAAGGTAATTTATGAGTTCAGTGCAATTCCAATCAAAATCTGCAAGTGTTGTTTTGTTTTGTTTTGTTTTATTGTGGTTTTTGGGTGTTGCTGGACAAGCGCAATATAAATTTGGAAGGTAGCACATTCAGAAGGCCATAAAAAAGCAACACAATTGTGAAGAAATACAAGTTTGGGGGAACATGCCCTACCACATATCAAGTTAGTATAAATCAGTACAAGATACTTGATCTCTCCTGCACCCATCAGAGAGGTTTCCCAGGATTCCCTCCCGTGAATCATTTTCTTACGAATGGACAGTTAGATTACAGGCATTTCAACTTTACCAGTTCTTGCCCTCACCTCTCTGTAGTGCAGCACTGCTCGAGGCACCTGTGAACTGAAGGAAGTCCCTGCTCTCTGGAGCTTGCATTCTAGTAGGAGAGGGAGACACAAAAGCAGTAAGCATACGTGCTCCCACATCCTCACCAGCACTCAGACATTTTTTTCTTAATTTTACTCATCTGACAGGTGTAAAATGACACCTGGTTGCATTAATTTATCTCTGATTTCTAATACGCCTGACCATTTTCCCTTACGTTTATTCACCAGTCTTAGTGTTCCTTTCTGTATCTGTTCACATCTTTGGCCCATTTTTCTCCTGTTGAGTGGTCGTCTTCTCAGTAATTTGTGGGTTATGTTATTTATAATGCTAATTTTAGGAGGGCTGTATACATTATAAATATACACTGCTAGCTGCTGGGTTGACTGTTCACGTTGAGCCTTTTTGTTGTGGAAGTTTTAATTTTAATATAATGAAATGTATCAATCTGGACGTTTATGACTTGTGTTTTTCGTATCTTATTTTATAAGTCATTTCCTTTCCCAAGATCATAAAAATATTCTCCCATATTTTCTTCTTAAAGTTTTTAAAATTTTTTGAGAGAGAGAGAGCATGTGCACGCAAGTGGGGGAGGGACAGAGAGAGGGGGACAGAGGACCTGAAGTGGGGTCTGCACTGACAGCACCGAGCCCGATGTGGGGCTTGAACTCACGAACTGTGAGATCATGACCTGAGCCCAAGACAGATGCTTAACCGACTGAGCCACCCAAGCTTCTTGAAGTTTTAAAGTTTGTCTTTGATGTTTAGGAGTCTAATCCACCTAGAATTAGTTATCGTACATGGTGTGCGGTAACTGTGATTTTCTTTTATTTTTCTGCGTGGACACCAACTATCAGTCCGTATCTTGGCTGATGTGTAATGCCACCTACTTGTCATAGGGCAAATTTCCATGTATGTTTGGGACTGTTTCTGGGCTCTCCATTCTGTCTCACCGGTTATTAGCCTACCCTTTGGGACTTCCTTCTGTTCACAGGTGCCTCACACTGCAGAGAGGTGAGGGTGAGAGCTGGTAGAGTTGAAGATGTGTGTAATCTAACTGCCCATTCATAAGAATATGATTCACAGGAGGGAATCCTGGGAAACCTCTCTGACGTACGCAAGAGAGATCATGTCCAAGTATGTCTCTTGTTTCACAGTAGCAACAACTTGGAAGAGGCTAGCTGCATAGATTGTGGAATATTTATACAAGGGAATAATATACACCAGTTAACATGCATGAGTTAGAACTATCATGTATCAATGTGGATAGAGTATGGTATTGTTCTCTGTATTTAAAATGTATTTGCTTAAAATATGTCATCAAAAGAGTTATATCTGTACTGTCTTTAAAGGGTTGAAAAATGTTAGATAAACAAAAATGTCAATATAAAACCACGTATGAGGATTTATTATAATTTTTGCTATACAAAAGTTTAAAAAGTTAAATCAGATATACTAATAGGTACACAAGGTCATGAGACTCCTGAGAAAAGAGAAATTAATCTCTCCAAAAAAGAATCAGAGAAGCGTTCACACCTGAAGCTGCACTTAATATTTAAACAGTTGGAAGTGGAGCAAAGAGATTTTTTTTTTAATGTTTATTTATTTTTGATGGGGGGAGGGCACAGAAAGGGGGGGAGGGTCAGAGAGAGAGGGAGACAGAGAATCTGAAGTGGGCTCTGTTTTGTCAGCAGAGAACCTGATGCGGGGCTGGAACCCATGAAACATGAGATCGTGACCTGAGCCAACGTCCTAAGCTTAACCAACTGAGCCACCCGGGTGCTCTGGAGCAAAGAGATTCTTGGTGGAGGGAGTTAAGGCCCAGGTAGAAGAGATACAGCAATGAGAAAATATGAAGCATTGAAATTTAGAAGTGCAATTTGAGCAGAATATGGGTTGAATACAGAGGAGTGGTGGGAAATAGGTTGGGAAGAGACCCTGGAGCTATTTAAATCCAAGTTGAAGTGTTGGATGGCAAAACGAAAGTTGCCCGAGGTATCTGGTGGTGCCTGGATTTGTGTTTCGGGTACTTAGGCTCCACTTGGATTTATTCCCTTGAGAGTTCAGTGTAAGGTATTTTCCTAATGAATTAGGATTTTTTTCACTTAAAAAATTAGGATGTCAGTAAGACACCAAAACATTAATCATAACTGCTTTAACACTTATTTAAGGGAATGGTACATTTTAGAGAAAGATATATATAAGCATATGAAGATCTCTAATTTAATGTAGTGCATTTTTTTCTTTTTTAAAAATGTTTATTAATTTTTGAGAGAGGGAGAGAGGCAGAAAGAGAGAGAGAGGCAGAGAGAGAGAGAAACAGAAAATCCCAAGCAGGCTCTGCCTGTCAGTGCAGAGCCTGAAGTGGGGCTCAAACTCACGAACCGTGACATCATGACCTGAGGTGAAATCAAAAGTCAGATGCTTAACCAACTGAGCCACCCAGGCTCCCTTGTAGTGCTTTTTCCCATAATTCTTCCAATGTTATCGCTACTTAATTTATCTACGCTTTGTCCCCTGTCTTGAGTAGAAAACAACTTTTTATTCACTTGAACTTGTTTTTAGACTTGAAGGCTCAGTGATTTCTTTGTTCATTCATTTCCTTCTACTAATATTTATAACAGCTTAAGCCAAATAATACATGGTCTTTGCCTTCCTGGAGAATGTTTTCTAGGACCTGACATATGAAACCACCAGCAATGATGATAGAGGTGATGTTCTTGTGGAACAGGGGAGCGGCAGCTAATCGGGGAGTTACAGAGGGCTTCTTAGAGCAGGAGATAGTCGAGAAGGATATTTAACAGTTTTGTTAGCTGGACCAAGGAGAAAAGCGTAGGAGAGCATCCGAGGAGGAGGCCCAGGGGCATGAAACATCCTGTGCAGATAGTCAAGTTTGATTAGAAGAAAGAAGGATACTTAGGGCACTTAGTGGAATAAGGGCCAAACATGTGGGCAGAGGCAAATTATGAAGGATTAGGTGTTTAAGAGGTTTTAATTTTATCTTGAAAGCTACTGGGGAGCCATCAAAGCATTCTAAGTGGGGAAATAATATGATCTGATTTGCATTTTAGAAAGATTATTCTGGCAGTAATGTGGCAGGTATATTGGAGAAGAAGAAATTAGCAGACCACTATAATGATCCAAGTGACAGATGATGAAGCTCTCCCTAAAGTAAAAGCAGTGGGAGTGGATTCACGAGATGGTAGAAGAAGGCTCTAGAAGCCTAAGTAACTGATCAGATGTGCAGGTGAGAAGAGAGGGACGAGAACAAGGGGACGGCCACATTTCAAGCTTGACAACTGTGTGGATGGTGATGTTGATCACTGAGGCAGGAAGAGAAGCAGGTTTATGGGGGAAGATGATGGGTTTGATTGGGGCCTGTTGTCGTCTATGTGGACAGAAGTTTGAGTTTGACATATTTGGGAAAGATTTGGGGCTGAGGTCGTATGTGGAAGCTGAAGCTGGATATTTGATTGAAGATCACCAAGGAGAGTTCATATGTAGAGTGGGAGAGCAAAAGCCTTAAGACAGAGCCTTCTTCTCTCTGGTCAAAGAATACACAGAAGGAAGATGTGAAAAGGGACAGAATGGTATCACAGAAACCAAAGAGGGAAGCCACATCCAGGAAGGAGATTATACAGCATTAAGTGTTGTAGGGAGACAAAGTGAGATGCTGACGGGCCACACAGAAGCCACTAATAACCTTGGAGAACAATTTTACTGGCATGCTGAGGATGTGCGCCAGGTTGAAGTAGACCTTCAAGGGAATGGGAGCCGAATGTGGAGACCACGATCATGGGCTAGCCTCTACAATCTTGACTCTGAAGGAGAAGGAAAGGGATGTTGCTAGGAGGAGAGTGAGAGAGCGTTGGTATGGAAGGGCAGAGTAGAGGTGAAAATATTTACATGCTGTCAGGAAAGATCAAGTGAAGGGAGGCTTGGAGTAAAGGAGATAGATGGGAGAATTAATAGAGCAAGAGCTTCCTGAGGAGGAGGCAGAGGCCAGATGAAGGGATTAGCCTTGAACTGGAGAAAAAAGTCACCCTGGAACAGGAGAGGAGGAAAAGATCAAGTCAGAGTTTTTCGTGTGTAGGCACCGGGAAGGGAGCTCAGGGGGTTCCAACCTTCTGGCTTTCATTTTCTCGTGGAGTAGGAAGTAAGATGATGTGCTGAAAGTGGAGGCGTCGGGGGTTTGAGGGCAAAGGGGGAAGCGGCAGAAACTTGAGCGCCACCTGAAGCTGGAGCAAATGAACCTGCGTGGTGGCTTGTAGCCTCCTGGGTGCCCCAGTGCAAAAGGCAGGATGGCAACAATCAAGGCCAGAATGTTCTAGAATGGTTGAAGTACAAGGGCAAGGGTAAGAGGGCTGGCAGTGGGCCGCTGGAGAGGATCAGAGGTCAAGGCCACTGGTGTTGAAGAATCAGGGCAACGTAAGACCTTGCGACATGAGTCTTCCACAGGGACATTGGAGTCTCATGGTTTGACGGGGGCGTAAGAGGTGGTGGGGAAGGATAAGAGGAACGAGAACCAGATGCCAAGTCCTAGGTGAAGGGAGACTCCTGATTCCAGCTGACCCTGGTGATCCAAGCCTGCAGGGTAGTTTGCCACCAAATAAGAAAGTCTGAAAGAAGGCCGTGAGCCGTCTTTCCAGCACGCCTAGTTAGCTGCTTGTCTGTCTGTTCACTCATTCTTTCATTCATCCTACCCTTTCGTTCCCGTCCTTCAACAACCTGAAAATATTCATTGAACATTCACTATGGCCCAAATCCCCATCCCTGACTGTGAACAAGGCATATCTCAATTCATTGGTTCTGAAACACACATCCCACTCCACCCCACTATTTTTAAAGACCTCTGAAATCAGTTGGAATACTTGTCTACGATGAGGTCATCCAGGCGGCAGTCGTGATGCAGCGGGCATGGTCTGCCCAGGCTCACACTGAGTTATAGCTGTTCATGCGGTCATTACTTCAATCGTGTTAAGTACACTGTTGGTAATAACACGTTGAGCTTAGTTGCTGCTTAAATTACAAAACTTACACTATCATTTGGCATTGAAATGAAAAGTTATCATACTCGAAGAAGGCATGGAAATAGTGGGGCATGAATCTGATATTGGTGAAGTAGATATTTATTATTGGAGAAATTACCACAATTCCACATATAACTGCAAAAGAGACAATAGACAGATATTTTATGGGACCCACAAAAGAAGAAATACCCACAAACAGATTGAAAAAAATGCGTTATGTTTGTTACCGATATATACCCAAAGTAAGTGCCTAAGAAAAGCCAAGCAATGTAATTGAAGGCAAGGAGAATTGTCTCATGTTTTAAAACTGTGAGAGGCTGGTGTGACTAATCCCTGGGTCAGGAGGTTATGGGTAAGGCATCGTGTCATAATGGAGTTGGCAGGATTTTGTTTTCTCTTAGTGATAAATAAACTAAGGGTGTCTCTTGCAATTAAATGTGTCTTAGAATGGGTGATATAGGATAATTCATGTCCTAGAACTCTCTAAACATTTTCTTTTGGGAAAACGTAGAATGGCAGACCCAACTAACTCCCTCCTTTCCCAATGAGGAAACTGAGTCTGAAGAGATAGGCAGTTGGCTTAGGATTGTACACCATAGCACGTTAGAGGCAGAGGAAATGTACTTACTGCAGAGGATATCGCTGTGCTTTCTGGTAAAAGGAGCAAGAAAAGATAAAAATTACATAATGGCTTAATGGCCCAGATCTCTATTAAAAATCCTCAGATTTCAATTTTTTTTTTCCCTACTGGAAGGGTGTTAAACAGGTTTAGTAACTTTTAGTAACTACTAATCTTTGACAACATGCTTCTGATGTATACCCATCATCTATATCTATTTTATCTCCTTAATCGCGGGCCTTCTGGCTTCAGAGCTTTAATATTTCACAGAGCATACACTTTCGGTGTCCTTTTCCTCTCTTTTGAGAAGTTTCCAAGACACCTAAGGCAGTTTTAAAAATAGATACAGACAGCAATCTATTATTGGATGTGATAAATATTTTTTCAATACCGAAAACCCCAGCTCCCCTGGGGCTGGATAGTTACGGAAAGCAGGTGTCTGAACTTGAAAGGGAGGATCAAGACAAGAACAATGGTGGATAGAACCACCATGCAGTAACTAGAGATGGGTAGCTCTTCCTACCCCTTTCCTTCTGGCCCATAGTATCGTAGAAGCAAGCTCTTTGTTTACCGGCCTCAACTCCTAGTATTAGTAAGCAAATACAGCAGAGTGGGAAAATAAAGATCAAAGATACTCAATTTTCTAGTCTGCAGTGGAAAGCTGCAGACTCTCGTGCTGAGAATTTTATGGTGAGCAGCTGGAGTTCATCTTCCCAGGTCCAGTATCTTAACTGAAGAAGACTCAAATTTGTTTTTTGTTTTTTTTTACTTTGGTTCTAATAGCTGCTACTCTTTTTGTTCTTACTAAATAATGGCATTCTGGTCATTACCCACGCTAGTCAGTTATAAATTATTTCCTATTTATAAACGAATCGCTCTAAAGGCATTAGAGGAATGTAAACTAGCTCTGAGAGACCTTATTCCTCTCTTCTCCCCTCTTTCAGGATCCTTTTATCTCTAAGTGTTTCCAACATAGGAGAGATTTGCTCTTTTCTGATAGTAAAACTGATCCATAGTGTATCTTGTTACACATCTTTCTGATCTTTTTTTTTTGTCAATAAAAATTATAAACTTTCAACAGCTGATGGTCAGTTATGCTTTTTTCAGAAAACATGATTAGATTAACTCATTAATGGCTGCTTCAAGTTTTTCCATACTAGCTCCAGAAAATTTCACCCACCTTTGGCCCTTTTGAAAAGCCAACCATTGGAAGGTTGGCTTGCAATGACTCAACACCCTGAAGCAACGTCCTGATGGTCATCAACATCTACTTCAACTTTAAGGTACATGGCACTGGATGACTTTCCAGAGAGAACGAAAGAATGGGTTGTTCATTTTGCAGGGCTTACATCACATGGCGGAGAAGCCCACGACCATGAATTTATCTCCTGCACTGTTCCCTGGCAAGTGTCTGTAAGAACCAATGGAAATGGATCCAATCCTTTGTGCATCCTCTTCCCAGCTAAACTATCCATCGTATATAAAGTCACGTAGTTTATTTTGCTCATTCAACATTATAATGTAAGCATTTTCTTATTCAGCTCTCTTAAGCGTAGTTATTAATATTTGCAGAATATCTTCCTGTGTACATATCATACTTTCAAAATTTGATCCATTCTCCTGTGGCTGTAAGTTAGGGTGTTTTCAGGTTTTTGCTATGGCAAATAATGCTGTGATGAACATCTTCTTGCATTCATCTTTTTCTGTATGAAATGAGAGTCACCTCTTTTGGGCTGGCTGGGTATTTTTTAATATATTGAAATGTTAGTGAATTTAGTGGACTAAAATTCGGTGGCCAAGAAGTGAATAATTGTGTTTAAGTTGACTGTACTTAAAAACAAGGTTTTTGTTTGTCTGTTTTGTAAGCATGTACAAACTTATCACCATCAGGGGATGACCCCTTGTCCCAAAGAATAATTGGGCATATGTCCAGCAGCCTTGGACTTATTCTGCCCTTTTGCACTCTTCCAAAGCAGTGAAATAAGTTGGGGGTAGGTTGAGTGGAGAGTGTAGAAAACCAGCGGCCATCTATGCCTGGCAACCTCTGCTCTGTGACCAGGGAGTACAGGAATCCCTGCAAAATCCTTTGTGAAAATCATTCTGTCCTGTGTTCCCAATTAAATGACACATTCCATGAAATCAGGGTGGACTCCAGACCTCCATGAACCTTTCATCCCCTTGCAGTCAACACAGGACTGTATGGATGTAGGAGTTGGGAAACCAGAACAACCAGGATCAGGACCAGGAGACCCAGCTCCGGCCTGGGTGGGAGTAATCCCCTAGCTTGGCACCTAGTAGCTTCAAAGGACGATTTGATCCAAAGGCCCTTAGGTCACACTTTCTAACACAGCTGTTAGAATATACACCCTGTAAACAGGAAATGCCTTAGGAAGTACAACTGAGTACTTCTTATTTTTATTTTTTAAGAAACTATTAAAAAGCCTGAGCAGAGGATGACATTTATCTGGCATTATAGTTAACAAGCTAGCGCTGCTCCCTGACAGCCCTGGTTTTATGTTCTGGGCAATTGTGTGCCCACTGCTGTTTAACAGGTGCTTAAATATTCCCAAATTAGTCTATAACTCATTTTGCCTTGTAAAATGAGTCTCAGTCAAGGGAGTTGTAAGTTACATAGTTCGTGTTTGCTGTCATAGAAAAGGGAAAGATTTACTAAACCCTAAACCAATATTTAGACACCTCTGTGCTTGGAATATGGAAATTTTAATACTGGGTAAAAGGAAAACCATGTAAAACAGAGGATAAGGAGGCTCTAGGTGGCTGAGTACGTTCAGGAAAGGCTAAAACTGAGAACTGCTGACTTCTAGAAAAGACTTAGCTATATGGCGGCCACACTACTCATCTACTGCTTGGTGCTGGATTCCACCCCCGCCCCTGCCCTGGGTGGGTACCAATTGTTTCAGTCACATAGCCTCACAAGCTAGCTAGGCTGTTTCACACCACAGGGCCTTTACACGTGCTCCACAACACCTAGAATGGCCCTATTCCTCACCTCTCCCCTCTTTGGCAAATTCTTACTTATCCTTCAAGATTGAGACATCACTTGATTTGGTTATAGTGTGAAGACAGCACAGCATAGTGGAGAGTACTTGGACTTCAGAGTAAGACATACCTGGATTTAAATCTTAGAACCATTTTTCACTAGATGGGTGACCTTGGACAAGTTGACTTGACCTTCGTAGTGTGTTTCTTCCTCAGCTTATGGAGCTAATACCTTGCTCACTGGACTGCAGTGAATTAATTCACAGAACTATATACAATGCTTGGCATACAGAAGACACTCAATAAATATCAATTTCCTTCTGCCATGCCCACTTGCCAAGCATTCCTTAATACTCCAGCATCATTTTATTCAAAACTTTGGAGATGTCTGTGTCTTATCCCTCAGTCTGTAATATCTACATAGTATTCAAATTCTTCATGCCATGCTTAAATTATAGGGTTTCCAGATGGAATTTTTAATTTGTTTATTTATTTATTTGTATATTTATTTAATGGTATCTTATGGACACTAATCCTATCACTTCTGTCTTGATATGTTTTATTTTTCCTTTATTTTTTTACATTTTTTTAAATGTTTTATTTATTTTTGAGAAAGAGAAAGACAGAGTGCAAACAGGGGAGGGGCAGAGAGAGGGAGACACAGAATCCGAAGCAGGCTCCAGGCTCTGAGCTGTCAACACAGAGCCTGATGCGGGGCTAGAACCCATGAACGGGAGATCATGACCTGAGCCGAAGTCAGATGCTTAACCAGCTGAGCCACCCAGGCGCCCCTTGTTTTTCCTTTAGAATAGGGTTTCTTAGACACTGTTGACATTGGGCCACACCCTTCTTCTTTGGGGTGGCGGGGGGGGGGTGCTGTCTGTGCATTACAGGATGTTGAGTAGCATCTGTGACCCCTGCTCACTGGAAGCTACTAACAACTCCCCAACCCAGATGTGACAACCCAAAACGTCTCCAGATGTTGACTGCCTTTGGTTGAGAAAAGTTGCTCTAGAACTTTGCCCCCCCTGGTTATCATCCCCCCATTCTTGGCTCTGTATTTAGCCTCTACTGGCCCCTTTCTCTCATAAATATATATTTTCTCCAGTCTCTCAAAACAAAACAAATGAATCAAACCCCAAACACTCTCCTTTCACAGTCAAACTTTCCAAAAGCAGAGCCTGCATTCACTGTCCCTTTCCATCCAGTCTTTCACCTGCTGCAGCCAGGCTTCCCTCACCTTCCTCTGTGAAGCGCTCTGGCAATGCTCCTGCTGATAAAAGGCTAAACTCTGTATTCTCTTTCCCTGGCTCATCTTGCTTGGCCTCTATGACATCTGACACTTGATAAGTTCCAGAATGTCTTTCTTTCCTGCTTTTTTAAAAAAAAAAAATGTTTATTTATTTATTTTTGAGAAAGACAGAGTGTGAGTGGGGGAGAGACAGAGAGAGACAGGGAGACACAGAATGTGAAGCAGGCTCCAGGCTCTGAGCTATCAGCACAGAGCTCGATGTGGGGCTTGAACCCATGAACTGTGAGATCATGACCTGAGCTGAAGTCAGATGCTTAACTGACTGAGTCACCCAGGCACCCCTCTTTCCTGGTTCTTTTTTGACTCTCTGTCACAAACCTTATTGGAGTCTCCCTTGCTCTGCCCCTTAAGGTCTGTCATTCCCCAGGGCTCTGTTCTTGGTCTTCTCCCTTCTCTCTCAAGGCTTTCATTCTAAGATAACATTGACTCCAAAACATTTAGTTTCAAATCAGCTTTCTCTCCTGTGTGTGCGTGCGTGTGTGTGTGTGTGTGTGTGTGTTTCATAAACATCTCAAAGAGAACTTATCCTATCTCCCATTTCCAAAGTTGCTTCTCTTCCCATCTTCCCATTACCCATCTCATCTGCCCAGTGGAGCACCGTGTGAGCACTAGACCCTGGTGATACAGATACTGGGGGCTTTCATAAAGATGTTCATCTTAGGTGACCTAGTCATGCAAGGCTGAGTCAGTTCCTCTCCCGCCTCTGCCCTGCCCAGAACCCTCTGGCTATTGCCTACATGGAATGGGGAACCTTAGTATTACATTAAATGAGATAACCTCTGTAAAGCACTCTGTGTGTACTAGGTACTCACTACGTGTTAGTTCCCTTTCTCTGGTTATTTTCTTCTGGAAGACACATTCCAGAAAACTAAGAGTTGTATATGTATGGTGGGATTTATAAATGATCTTTTTCTGGTGTTCTCTAATTTTTTTCCCATTGAAAAGAAATTAGTTTTGCAACTAAAGAAAAAAGTTTTGCTGAAACACTCTTACAGGCATATCTCATCATACGACTCCTCTCTACTGGCTGTTCGTTGCCCTCGTGGTCAGGTCCAAACCTCTCAGCATGGCTTCCAAGGTCCCCTGTGATTGGGTCTTGATCCAGTTATGTAAGTTTATCCTCTTCCACCTCCCCCTACAAAACACGCTCTGACCACTCCAAACCTCTTCCAGATCCCTGAACAAGACAGGCAGTTGCGTGTTTCTGCATAGGATAACTCCCTCTGTCTGGTGACTGACCCTGTACCTCTTCCTTTCCATCCTGTGCCCATACACAAGGCCACGCAGAGACGTATACTCTGGGACACATGGCCAATCAATTCTTATTTCTCAAAACTTGGTTTAAATGTCTACTCTGTACCATATTTTTTTTTTCTTTTGGGATACTAGAGAAACGTATTTTTTTTTTTTAAAGCATGTCCCTTTCTCAGTTTTATTTTATCTGTGTGCTGGGTCATTTTGCCTGCTAGATGGGATTCTTCTCTGGTTTTGTAATTTTAGTAGTGGCTTCGTGCCTTCTTGCCTGTGATAGGAGTTCAAATTAATGTTTGTGGAGTTCCACTCAATCAACCTCTCTAGGAGTTCTGATGTGGCTGGTGGGACCCTCCATACCTTCCTTTATTGTTGTTAAAGAGAGAAGATTGGGGACCCCTCGGTGGCTCAGTCAGTTGAGCATCAAAATTTGGCTCAGGTTATGATCTCACAGTTCATGGGTTCGGGCCCTGCATTGGACTCGCTTCGGTTAGCACAGGGCCTGCCTTGGATTCTCTGTCCGCCTCTCTCTGCCCCTTCCCCCCATAAAAAAAAGAGAGAGAGAGAAGATTGGCCTTCAGACCCTCCCCTGCCCATAGCACTGCAGTGGATGCTGGTGCACAAGCTTGTCCCTGAGAGGCCAGGCCAGTTTGATTTTCTTTCTTGATTGGTGCAGGTTGATGATAAAAAGTGCAATGGATCCATAACACAGTTGTGGTTGTAGTGGTTTGTGCAGTGAACATAAATTATTAGTTTATTCCAGATCACTTGATGTGGGCGTGGCTTCCGCTGGAGCCTAGCGGCCTGCAAGGCCAAGACTTCAGGGGCCGGGCAGGCACTTGTAAAGGAGAGAGAGCCAGTAGTCTAGATAACTGGTTTATGAGCAGCCAGATGGCAGAGATGTGGAGGCCAACGAATGGGGAGAGGGCATCACCCTCCCCAGATTTCATGTTCATCAACCCAGAAGCTCCTCAACTCTTTCTTGTCTCTTCGAAACTAAAAGTAAACACGCTCTGCTTTGTCGCTCTTTGCCCATTTAGACATTTGTCAGGGCAAATACTCGATACCTGATTATACGTCTTTGTCGAGTCATCTGTCTCCTTCGAAGAGACTGTATTCCCTCAGGGCAAGGACTCTGTCTTTTTTTTTTTGGCATATAGGAGAGGCTCCTTTAAATTTTATCTGAGAAGCACAGTAGACTTCAGGATGAGAGGAGGGAAGGGACAAAAGCCACAGCCCACACTGCCTTTATGGGGCTTGCGATTGCATCATGGTAACAACTGGAAACATGGAAACATGGAAACATGTGCTTCAGTGCAATAAAGAAAGAAGTTATAACAACAGTTAAACACTGTACATGCGTTATCTCCCATTTAGTGCATGATTTATTTGGAAATAAGTACCATTATTTTGTAAATATGAGAAATTGAGACTTTAATGAGGTGAAGTGACCTGAAAACGCAGCTAGGAAGCTTCCAAAAACCAAGCTCCTGGTCTAAACACAAGAATGTACTTGGTCTGATGGTTTGAATGAAGTCCTCAAAAGCCTATGCAGGGAGAAATTACCGTCAGGGTCGTCTTGACCACTCATCTTATCAGAAACGCGGATTCCTGCAGAAGCACACCCTGATGTTACCTGATTAATCCGAATTTTCAGGGGCTGAGATTTCTGCTACTCCTTAAACTCCCCTCTGCACATTCAACTCTAGAAAAGCTTCCCTGAGTTGCTGGATCCACACCTGCTCGACCCAGGAATGCTTGTGGGTCTCCAGAGACAAGGAAGATCTGACCTGGGTGTGGTGGGGACCTGGAAGGGACTGCTCGGGGCACAACAGGAGAAGCAAGCCCAGAAGAACATCTATCAGAGACGTTCATCTCAGGTTCCCTAGGCCCCCAAGGCCGAGTCTGCTTTTCCTCCTACATGCGCCCTCTTCCCAGAGTGCTGGCTGCGGGTCCACAGGGACGCTTACCTCCTGGTAGCTTTGTTAATGACTTTAGTGTCTGATTGAGATCAGGTGGCCTCCAAGCTGGCACCAGCATCCATTACACTCTCCACAGATAAGGAAACCAAACATTAGCTTGGTTGGTAGCAAACAGTGCCATAAACACACCCACGCCTTCCTCTCCTCACCCCTTCAAAGGAGCAGCGAAATGCCACTTCTGTCCTTATTTGGATGGGGAAATAAAGAGCTGAATACAACCTAGCTTGGACTAGAAAAGGTTGCGTTAGCCCAGAGAGGTTTCCCTACAGAGAATGCTTTCATTTCCCCTGCTGAATCAAGTGCCTTCTCGTCTTCCTCCGGGAATTCTCCAAATAACATCACTGGCTTGAGCACCTTACCTCGATGGCCCCGGATTATATGTCTACTTAAAGGGTACTCTGAACTCTGTTCATTGTATAGATACAGGATACAATTTAGTGAGGATTGTCAAGTCACTTGATATATTTTGTTTTGTGTCTTGTGCATCTGAATAGTTTATTTTTTTAACGTTTATTTATTTTTGATGGGGGGAGAGGGGAAGGGGCAGAGAGAGAGAGGGAGACACAGCATGTGAAGCAGGCTCTAGGTTTTGAGCTGTGGGCACAGAGCCCAATGCGGGGCTCCAATTCACGGACCGGGAGATCATGACCTGAGCCGAAGTTGCATCCGAATAGTTTATAACTCCCCTTGGGACTAAGCAGGGTATTTCCTCAGTGTTGCCTGGTGTGGGCCCCTAACCAGGAGCACGGGAATCAGCTTGGAGCTTGTTAGAAATGTAGGCTTGCTGGTCCCACGCAGACACACCATCAGAATCTGCATTTTGACAAGATCCGCAGGTGAGATTCATGTGCACCTTGAGGTTTGAGAAGCTCTGGGCTTCAGTGTTGTTTACTGACAGAGATTCTCCTGTGATCCCAGCACGGTGGTCAGTATACAGGGCAGGGTCCATTTCCACTGTCCCCCAAAACCACCCCCCCCCCCAGTGTGGACAATAACTCTGCTTATCCTTTTTGTATATTTTTGTGCGTATTATATACTTTTCCAGTGTCCTGCACAGATATTCTTATTAGTAGCAAGTAGGAATAAAAACAAGAGGTATTTACCGAGCATTCATGGGCTAGATGACCTACATGTGTTATTTTGTTTAATTATTGTTGCATTCATTTTTATCAGGCTGCCATAACAAAGTGCCACAGGCTGGGTAGCTCACACAACAAAAATTTATTTTCCCACAGCTCTGGAGGCCAGAAGTCCAAGATCTAGGGGTCAGCAGATTTGGTTTCTTCTGCAATCTCTCTCCTTGGCTTGCAGACGGCCATCTTCTCACTGTGTCTTCATACAGTCTTGCCTCTGTGTGTGTCCGGTGTCTCTCTGTGTGTTCAAATTTCCTCTTCTTATAAATCAGATTGGATTGGGGCCCACCCTAATGGCTTCATTTTAACTTGATTACCTCTTTAAAGACCTTATCTCAAAATGTGGTGACATTTTGAGGTATTAGGGGCTGGGACCCCAAAGTATAAATTTTGGAAGGATGCTGTTCAGATCATTACAGCTATAAAGTGGCTAATTATTATCATCCCCATTTTACAGATGAAGAAACAGAGGCTTAAACAGTTCCTTAACTGATTAATGTCACACAGCTAGTGATGATGGAGCCAGCAGTGGAATTTTTTGTTTACTCATGGATTTGTTTACTCATTTATGTAGCAAATATTTACTGGATATTTACCATGAGCTATGCATTGTAGTATGTGATAGGTATACAGAAACCATGGGTGTTGGTCTCATAAACTTTACATTTTCCTGGATTATTTTCTATCCTAGAGTCTATATGCTTACTCTCCTACGACTGCAGAGATCCGTTTTTTTGTGTAGTTTCACATCATTATTTATCACCAAATTTAAGTGAATAATATAGACACCTTCCAAACAAAACCAGGTTCTGAATCGACCCCGTAACCACCTACCTGGGACTGTACTTGTTTCCGGTCAGTCCTGGCCATTTCTCAGGGTGACCAACTCATCCCAGTTTGTCTGAGACTAGGACTTCCCTGGTTTCAGCAGTCCTGTGTCCCAGGAACCTTTTCCATGTCAGGCAAACCATCATAGTTGGTCACCCTGCTATTCCCGGACTGGTGCCCTGCTAGGACAGAGGATGAGGAAGGAGAAGACGTCACATGGCAGAACCCAGTTTCCAAATGGAGAAGGACCTATGGGCCAATGAAGCCTCAGTGTCACCCAGGCCGCCCCCTACTGGCCAAGTGGAAACCATCTGGGGCAGCCCACTCCCTCCTCAGATGGGAACTGAACCCAGGGGATACACGGACCATCTCAGCGTCACTATTCTCGACGGAAGCGTGGGCTCTGGGAATTACAACAAAGCAATCTCTTCAGGTTCGTCAGCTGAGGCCTCAGGAATTCCCGAGTTCCAAATTGCCCACAGCCCCCCTTGGATAATTTCAGTTTCGTTTCAGTCCACAGCACGTGTGGAACTCCAACAGCAGTGCGTTGTGGGGGCCGGGGACGTCCTCTCTGAGTCGGCCTTCTTGGGGACAACGGGGCCTGCTCTGCTGTCTGACGGTAGAGCCCTTGGAATGTGCGGAAGGCAGCTTCCGAAAGGCAGCCAAATCCTGTTGCGTAACTGACGGCCTCAGCACGGCCCTGACGACCTGCTCTGCCTCTTCCCTGGTGCTGGTGTATCTTCTGCTCACTGACCCTTTGAGACCCGTGTAGATGCGGCTTCTGGAAAGCCCCTGTGTCTGGCAGTGGCAGGCCTGCGTGCCGCAGAGGTGCTAAGCACCCTGTGGTCCAGCCTCTGCTTTTTGTCATCCTGTTCGGGTTTAGGGCTTCAGTGAGGGGGTCAGGGAGTAAAGAATGGTCGGGCAGCCTCTTAATTAAACCTAGCAAAACTCCTAAATATAAATTTCAGCTTTTCGACAACAAAAGAATAGCCACAAGGAATGCTAGGTTATCTATTATTTTTTTGTTTTTAATTTTTTTTAACATTTATTTATTATTGAGGGACAGATCGTTAGCAGGGGAGGGGCAGAGAGAGAGGGAGACACAGAATCGGAAGCAGGCTCAGGCTCCGAGCAGTCAGCACAGAGCCAGACGTGGGGCTTGAGCTCACAAACCTAGAGATCATGACCTGAGCCGAAGTCGAACGCTCAACCAACCAAGCCACCCAGGCGCTCCGGTCATCTATTCTTTCAACAAATTCAAGGTTATAAGTGGAATTGGGACAGGCAGAAGAATTGGAACTGTCAAAAAAATGGGGGTCTGCTATTATCTTTCATCCCTAGTTATGCTTCTTGCATTCCAAGTTAGTCAAGGAATTAACCAACTGATACGTGTTTAACTAAGAGCCTACTGTGTGCAGTTGTGGTATGATAAAAACATATTGAGTCTTTGTCTCAGATTCCTAAAACCCTTGGAATTCCCATAGTGATAGGAATGTCTTCTGTTAGTCACAAAGGGTCCCTTTTGACCACACCTGTGTTTTTTGCCAATGGAACTCTACAGGGTGGGACCTCGTGGTAACTTCAAGGTGGAGGTTGGTCCCCAGAAACACTGAAGTTTCAGCCCTACTCTCTGACCTTCAGGGAGAGAGGAAGGCTGGAGATGGGCTATAAAAAGTCTTGAACGAGGGGACCCAGGGGACTTCCAGGTTGGTGAGCATGCTGTTGTGTTGGGAGGGTGGTGTGTTCAAAGAAGCCTTCAAGTTCCATGCACTCTCCGCCCCCACACCTCGTACCTTGCCTTATGAGTGTCTTCTATTTGGCTACTCCTGAGTTATATCCTTTGTAATAAACTGATAAATGTAAGCAGAGTGCTTTCCTGAATTCTAGGAGTTGTTCTAGCCAGTTGTGGAACTGGGGAAGGGGCTTGTGGGAACCTCTGAACTTGCAGCTAGCTAAGCATAAGCTTGGGTAGCCTGAGCACCCCATTCGTGGCTGGCATCTGCAATGGAGGCAGACTTGGGGGGCTGTGCCCTTAACTGGTGGGGTCTGACGCTAACTGCAGGAGTTAGTGTCAGAACTGAGTCGTTGGACACCCCGTTGGTGCTGAAGAATTGGAGCACCATGGGAAAACTCCCACACATTTGGTATCAGGAACCATCGTTCAGCAATGAACATACTAAGCACCAAGGAAGAGACACGAAAGCAATAGATGGCTTTTTGAGTTGACAATCAATTGGGAGTTCAGAGGCACATAAAAAAATGCACAATTCAAAGCCATTTTGATAAGTGCCCAACAAGTGAACTGCTATAACTCAATAGGTCTTCATTTGACCTTGGAGTCCCTTCTGACTTCCAGATGATTTCCGTTTCTATGTATTCTAACACGCTCAACTATAGGGCTATAAGAGAAGAGCAAGGGACAAGAGATGGCCCCTCCCTCCACATGGCCTCAGAGACCCTCAGTGTCACAGCCTGCCTCCCAAGGCCTGCCACACTGACCAGGCACAATGCTGTCATGGTGCAAGGGCCAGGGGCTAGCCATTGTTTGCTCATAGAGCATTTGAGTCTCCATGCCAAAATGAAGGCTGGGTTGCAAATGTTGGCAATGTCCTCTGGGAGACTAAGAAGCTTCCCCACATCAATGCTCAGGACATAGGCCTCAAGCAGTTTCCTCCCTGACATTTTATGCTTGGTTTTTATTTTTATTTTTTCCAAGTGGAAGAAGTATCACAGAGTCTCCTTGTCTAACTGGGAAAAGACTCTAATATTTCTTGTTGATCAGAACCTTCCAGAGAGACCTCTGAATTCCCACCTCCCAAAATACATTCATGGATCCAAAAGTGACAAAAAGCAGCAGACTCCAAGACTTTTGTGTAGGTGGTACAGTCACCTGTGCACCCAAGGGTGATTTGAAGACTGCTGGGGGCCTCTTGGCCAGAAGCACATCGCCCTCTTAGAGAATGATTCCTTTCTGTGGGACTCTGGGGACATTTCAGTCCTCAAACTCCCTTGAAAGTGGACCCTGGAAATATATAGCTTAGAATCTGGGAGCTTAGGGGTGACTTAGCCCAGCCCTCGTTTTACAGTTCAGAATCAGGACTTGATCTGCCTGGGGTCTTGTACCCTAGACAGTGGCCAACCTGGCCTATTTCTAAGTATCACGAGGACTTGTTTAGCAATATTAGCTACCTCCTCAATCCAGGAACAGAGAATCATTTGCTAGCTATGAACACGACCCCTGGGGGATGATTCTAAAACCGCAGAGGGGCTAAGATGTCTGGAAGAAGGAATAGAGGAGAGAGCCCATGGAGGTGAGGGGTACCAAGTGGTTCTCCCACCCCGGGACCCAGCCTAGTGAGAAACTGACCACATTGCTCTAGGCGTCTGTCTTGCCTGTTCAGGCTCCTGTAACAAAGTTCTGCCCAAAGGCTGGGCGGCTTCAACACCAGAAACTTATTTTCTCCCATTTATGAAGGCTATATGTCCAGGAACAAGGTACAGAAAAATGTAGTTTCTGATGAGGCCTCTCTTCCTGGCTTGCCAGGGAAGGAGGGGAAGAAAAAAGGAGGTAAGGAGGAGAGAGAGAAAGAGAAAGACAGAAATATAACTGGTGTCTCTCTTTTTTTAAAGTTTTGTTTAATTATTTAATCTTCTTTTAAAAAAATTCTTTGTTGTTATTTTTTAAAAATGTTTTTAATGTTTATTTATTTTTGAGAGACAGAGAGAGACAGAGCATGAGCAAGGGAGGGGCAGAGAGAGGGAGATACAGAATCCAAAGCGGGCTCCAGGCTCTGAGTTGTCAGCACAGAGCCTGAAACGGGGCTCGAACCCACGAACTGTGAGATCACGACCTGAGCCGAAGTTGAATGCTTAACAGACTGAGCCACCCAGGCGCCCCATTATTTTTTTTTCTTTTTGAATTAATTTATTTTGGAGGCACCTGGGTGGCTCAGTGGGTTGGGCATCTGACTTCAGCTCAGGTGACGATCTCACAGTTTGTGGGTTTGAGCCCCACGTCGGGCTCTGCGCTGACAGCTCAGAGCCTGGAGCCTGCTTTGGATTCTGTCTCTCCTCCCTCTCTCTGCCTGTCCCCCACTTGTTCACGCATGCTCTCTCTGTCTCTCTTTTTTTCTCTCAAATAAATAAATAAACATTTGTTAAAAATTTAAAAATCTTAAAAAAATTATTTTTCCTTTTTCCTTTTGTTGGTGTCTCTTCCTTATAAGAACATCAGTCCTATCAGATCAGGGCCTGATGCTTTTGACCTCATTAAACCTTAATTACCTCCTTAAAGGCCCTATTTCCAAATATAGTCACAATTGAGGGTTAGGGCTTCAATACATAGATTTTGGGAGGACACAGTTCAGTTCATAACAAGGTTGTCATTTTGCCTTGGGGGAGGATCTCAAGTTATTAATAAGCCGTTCATCTCAGCAGTGACGAGTCTTTTAGCAAGAACTGAGTTTGCCATTCAAGGCCCTTCTACTTTTGGTTGACAAATTTTGCAGCTTCATGGGACTTAAAGCATTACCCATACCTCTCAGGAAGACACTAGACCACTCTTCTCTCAGGTGAGTCAGGTGCCTCTTTTCTCTGTACCCACGATACCCCGTGGACAGACATTTTATCTTTACTTTTTCCCAATGCACTGCCACAGTGACCTGTTTAACTCTCTCCTCCGCTAACGGGTAGATTTCTTGAGGGCAGGGCCTATGTCTCATCTCAGTCTGTTTATAGCCCCAGCACCCTGCTCAATGCCCATAACGCATTAGGTATTTGATAAGCGTCTGGTGGATAAACAAAATGGCATCTTAAAGTTGTTGATACTGAGGCAGATTTATGTGCTCATGAAGCTTAAGCATCAGGGCCCCTCATTTGCTGGAGGACCTACCTGGCAATTTTGAAGTCACAAGTTAGTACTCTTTTCTTTAAAAAGATCCCACCCCTCAAAAAAATCTATATAAATTTTGGGCTCCACAAAACCTGGGTATGTTCCTGGGTTGCTAAGGTGAGGGGTGGCACTCTGCTGTATTTAATATTTTTTCCCTTCCTTGTTTGCCACTGAAAAGGAGGGAAGCACCTCAAATACACGTCTCTTTCCAAGACGATTTTTGAGAGATATAATCTTGTCACTCGGCCATCTTTTGATCGAAGGAAATGAAAATACTCGAGCTGTCTGCCTGGCAGCATGGAATATACAGACTTCCAGAAATCCATTAATTAAAGATAAAATAAGATGCCCCGAGTACAATTCCCGGACAGTTTTCTTCCCACCAACTATTACTCATAATCTTGGTGGAGAGAGGAAGCAGCCACAAGGGTCAGACCTTGTACTTCAGGAGCTCGGTCATTTGTCTAGACCCTCCGCTTTGAGGGCAGTAGTCATTGACCCTCGCTCGATGGAAAGTCTAGCCAACCTGACCTCTTGTTAATGTCCCACGTTAGCCCACTTCTCTTTTTGCCTCCCTGTCACTGCCTTGGTCTCCAGCCTGGTTTTTGCAACTGGCGCTAACTGGTCTTTTCCCTTCCCTTCTTGCCCCCTTCAATCCATCCCTCACATGAGAGCCAGAGTGACCTTTTCAACAATTCCAAGCCGGTCAGGCAGCTCCTGTGCCCGGATCCCTCTATAGCTCCCTATTACACTCAAGATGGAGCTCAGATTGTGTGGTACACAAATCCCTCAGGACCTGGCCGCTGCTTACCTTCCCTTCCTGTCTCCCCCGCTCTTTGCTGGCATCTCGCGGCTCATCTCAGTGAGTTACTTGTAATTCCTCGAAGGTGCCAAGCTCTCACTACCATCTGGGCTTTGGCACACGTAGGCTCTCTGCCTGGAGGCTGCTCCCTCTACTTTGCGCTGACTCATCCCTTCCACGTTCAGTTTAGATTTGCGCCATCCAACACGAACGCTACAGGAGCCACATGTTAATTGTAAATTTTCTGGTAGCCACGTTGTAAGAAGCTGAAAGTACACGAACCTTCCGGCACAATCATAGCTTATGTGACGGAATAGCAAGTGCGGAATTGTAGTCCCACCAAAACACCCGAGCTGTGTTTGATGGGACACTATTTCCCACCGCTTCGGTTTTCAAGTTCAAATTCATTAAAATTAAGCACATTTGAACATTCATTTCCTCGGTCATGCTAGTCACACTTCGAGTGCTCGGGAATCCCGTGTGGCTAGTGGCCGCTGTACTGGACGGCACAACCTGGATGCCACTCTCTCGGGCATCCCCAGGTGCACTGGGTGCCCTCCCCGTGTTGCTACAGGATTTTGCGCTTCACCCCATCAGAGCACTTATTGCCCTGTGATATAGTTGCCTGCTTGCTTGTCTCTGCTTTTCTTCAGACTCCACGCCTCTTGCCAGTTGGATCTCTGTCTTATTCATCTTTGAATTTTCAGCACCCAGCAATCCTGGCCTCAAACGGCGGCTGGGTTTGTTTGAACGAGGTTGGAGGCCTGAACAGCAACAATCTTCTCTGGGCCTTCCAAGCACCACAAAATCTGCTCCCCGACTTGCTCTCACGTCTCACCTCCTACCACCCTCCCCTTGTTTGCCCTGCTGCAGCCACGCTGGCTCTTTGCCATTCCATGGAGGCCCCGTGTTTGTGCTGAGCTCAGGCACTCAGTGCCATGTGCCCTGAGCCTGAACAGCCTTTCCCCGGCAGAGCCAATCAACTTTATTTGCTACCTTGTTGTATGTAAGCGCCTTGGTAAAGCTGCTTTTTCTGGCCAACCTTTCAAAAATAGGCCCCAGGGCACCTGGGTGGCTCAGCCAGTTAAGCGTCAGACTCAAGATTTCGGCTCAGGGAGTGATCTCATGGTACATGAGTTCAAGCCCCACATCAGGCTCATGCTGGCAGGGTGGATGGAGTCTGCTTGGGATTCTCTCTCTCCCTCTCTCTGCCCCTCTCTCTGCCTCTCCTCAGCTCGCTTTCTCTCTCCTTGTCTCTCTCTAAGTAAATAGACTTAAAAAAAAAGAAAGGTGGGCGGTGCCTGAGTAGCTCAGTCAGTTAAGCGTCTCTAGATCTCATGGTACATTGAGTTCAAGCCCCACAGCAGGCTCTGAGCTGGCAGTGTGGAGCCTGCTTGGGATTCCCCAGCTCTCTCTCTCTCTCTCTCTCTCTCTCAAAATAAATAAATAAACTTAAAAAATAAAAAAAAAGGCGGGGGCACCTGGGTGGTTCAGTCAGTTAGGCATCTGACTTCAGCTCAGGTCATGATCTCACGGTTTGTGAGTTCGAGTCCCGCATTGGGTGAGCACAAGCCCTGTTTCAGATGAGCCCTACTTCTCTCTCTCTCTCTCTGCTCCTCATGGGATTCTCTCTCTCCCCGTCTCTCTCTGCCCCTCGCTCACTTGCGCCCTCTCTCTCTCTCTCAAATAAAAAATAATGGGCTCCATTCTGCAAGTCATTTTCTAACTCCTGAACTTTATTTTTTACGACAGTGCCCATCACCACCTCGCATGTTATCAGCTTAATTAATCTGATGCTCCCGACCAGAGTGCAAGTTTCATGAGAACGGGTGCTTTCCTGTGTTGCTCAGTGATGCATTTCCAGAACCTAGAAGAGTCTCTGGCACCCCATAGGAGCTCAATAAATATTTAGGGACTGCAAGAAGGTTAGACTATTGTAGGGGAACTTAGGCAAAGGGAAAAGATAACTAGGCACACAGGAGCAGAGTTCCAGAAATTTCAATATTTCTCCCACTTCCAAGTTTCAAAATGTCTGTTAGAAAGTTACCTAACAACCAGCTTTTCCTTGGTTGATGGCTGTAACAGTTGCTGTGGGACAAAAAGGGAAATCATAAGTTCTAGGAGGCTGAGGGCTTCACAAGTATGTCTGAGTCTCTGCCCCCAGAACCAAGGGACCCCTGATCCTCCACAGGCAGAAGGGCTGGATGGGTGGAATGTGATTGTTGGAAGCTTCCACTGCAGTTGGTAAAGGAGACCACCAGCTGGACTGATGGAAGAGATCCTGCAGGATGCATGGAACAGAAAGGCACCAGGTAGGGCAGCTTCTGGGGAAAGCAGGCAGAATGGATGTCAGGCTGCCCTCCTGAATGGCAATGAGGCCGATCAGAAAATGTAAGGTCTGGGACAAAGATCTAGGTCTCAGTCTGCATAGGGGCAGTCTGGAACATGACTCGGTGATGTGGGGCAGGCCACTCACTCAACACTTTGTCATCACTTGTGAAATGGAGGTAAGTTGTATCTCCCGGGGTTGTTGTGAAGACGTGCCATGATCTCTGTGAAAGTGCTCCTCTGTGAGCTGTTAGTTCTCTGAGAAATACAGGTTATTAGCACTGTGGGCATTTTCTCCTGAGTTCTCTTGTCTGCCCACCCCACATGTTCAATCATTGAGTTTATTGGTTGTATATGACTCAGGGCTCTTGTAAACTTTTATTTTGTTGTAAAACTCAGGCCCTTTCCTCTTGACTGTCCCTCGGGGTTTACAAAAACAAATTCGATGTGGCCTTGGAGAACCACCATAATCTGTGATTTAAGGAGCTACGTTTGGCGTTTCAACAAATACTGTTTTCCAATGATTTCATATGTGAGTTTCTTATCTCCCCGGATGCACCATAAGCTGCTTGTTGTTAAGAACACAGACTTCAGAGTCATTCAGTCCTGGGTTTAAATCTCAGCCTTATTTGCTGTGTAAGGCTTTGGGTAGATTATGCAATCTCTTTAAACTTTAATCTCCTCATCTCCCACAATATTGACATCACGGTGCCATTTGTGAAGCATCGTCGTGAGAATTAAGAGATAATGCATCTAACATTCTTAACGCAGTACCTAGTACCCACTAAAAGCCCAATTAATTGTACTCCCTGGACAACAGCAGCTAGCAGTACGCTAGGCACTAGAATGGGTTTTCCCAAAATGCTTGATTGAGAACTAGAAGTAAAGCAAATGAAGCAAACAGTAACTCAAGGCCATTTTTGGCTTTAAGCTCCCAGCCTGTATCAATAGAACGGAAAGAGTATGGCTTCCTGTCCCAGGCAGAGACTTAAGTGGTAACATAAATGTAATTGATTTTCTTGGGTAGACAACTGATAAATTTCACTTGAACTACGGCAGTAGGTTTGGGTAGAGGAAGGGGAGATTGGTGATGTTAGTCCTGAGAGGCTCCCTTGGTGGTATGGTCATGGAACATGAACACAAGGCAGCATAGTTTTGAGGGTATTTTCCCGTTTTAAATCCTCTGCCCCATATTCAGACCATGTGTCTTGATTTTGTTCAAAGAATTTAATGGACACAAATGTAGATGTCTTATTGTACATCACCAAAAATGATTAGCATTTTATTTGGCTATCTATTTAATTTATCCCACTCAGTCAACAGTCTTTAAGCTACCAAGCTCTGTGCTATGTTCTCGAAATCTAACAGAAGACACAGTTCTCGACCTTATGTTCTGGTGCAGAAGTCAGACACAAAACCAACTGTACCGAAATGCTAACTGTGCTGTTTTCACGGTTATGTACAGAATGACATGGGGTATATTTGCCCTACTTTTGTAACATTTAAAAAATAAAGCATACGTTGTTAGGTAGAATTATTTTTCCTCTCAGTCTTTGCAAGACCTCACACTTCTCTGTCTTGGCTTTCATCACGGTGTTGAGAAGTCAGTTGTCAGGGTAAATATCATTCCTCTGTAGGTGATATCTTTGTGCTGTGACTAGTCTTAACATCGTCTCTTTGTTAATCTGCGGTTTTACTTCACCTGTGTCTAGATTTGTATTTCTTTTACAAGGGATTCATGTAATTCCTTAATTGAACATTTGTGTCTTTTATCAGTTTTGGAAAATGAACTGCTATCATTTTGTCAAGTTTAAAAAGTTGTGGAAGTGCCTGGGTGGCTCAGTCAGTTGAGCCTCAGACTCCTGATTTTGGCTCAGGTCATGATCCCAGGGTCGTGAGATTGAGACTCACATCGGGCTCTGCAATGAATATGGAGCCTGCTTCAGATTCTCTCTCTCTCTCTCTCTCTCTCTCTCTCTCTCTTTCTCCCCCCCCTTCAGCCCCTCCCCTGCTCTCTCTCTCTTTCTTTCTCAAAAGATAAAATAAAATAAAATAAAATAAAATAAAATAAAATAAAGTAAATCAAAAAGTTGTGGTAAAATATACAAAACAAAGTTTACATTTTTAACCATTTTTTAAAGTTTATTTATTTCTTTTGAAAGAGAAAGAGTGAGTGGGGGAGGGGCAGAGAGAGAGTAAGAGAAAGAGAATCCCAAGCAGGCTCCACACTGCCAACGCAGAGCCCAACTCTGAGCTGCGCCGAAATCAAAAGTCAGTTGCTTAACTGACCGAGCCACCCAGGCACCCCCATTTTAACCATTTTTAAGTGTATATTTCAGCAGCATTAAGTACATTCACATTGTTGCATGACCATAACCACCACCCAGCTCCAGAACATCTTTTATTTGTTAAAACTGAAATTCTGTACCCATTAAACCCTAACTCTTCCTTCCCCCAGCCCCTCACGATCATGATTCTACTTTCCGTCCCTATGAATGTGACTGCTCTAGGTACCTCATATAAGTGTGATCATGCAGTATTTGTCCTTCCAGGACTGCCATATGTCACTTGGCATAATGTCCTCAAGTTCATTCATATTGTAGCATGTGTCAGAATTTCCTTCATTTTTAGGGCTAAATAATGTTCCATTGTCTGGATATGCCACATCTTATTTATCCATTCATCCATTGATGGGCACTTGGATTGTATTTCCATCTTTGGGCTACTGTGAATAATGCTGCTATGAACATGGGCAGACAGATATCTGTTTGAGTACCTACTTTCAATTCCTTCACTATATACCCAGACGTGGAATTGCTGGATCATAGAATTCTATTTTTGATTTTTCAAGGAACCACCATACTATTTTCCATAGTGGCTGCACCATATTACATTTCTACCAGCAATGAGCAAAGATTCCAATTTTTCCACATTCTCCTCAACACTTGCTATTTTCTGTCTGGTTTGGTTTTCTTTTTTGAAAATAGCCATTCTAATGGGTCTGATGTGTTATCTCATTATGCTTTTGATTTGCATTGTCCAAATGATTAATGATATCGACCATCTTTTCATATGCTTATTGGCCATTGTGCATCTTTGGACAAGTGTCTATTTGAGTTCTTTGTCCATTTTCTAATAGTGGGTTGTTTTTTTGTTGCTGAGTTGTAGGAGTTCCTTATCTATTTTAGATATTAATTCTTTTTTTTTTTTTTTTAGTTTATGGTGTGTTTGACTTAAAATTATTTTTTTAATTTAATTTTTTATTTTTTAAAATTTACATCCAAATTAGTCAGCATATAGTGCAACAGTGATTTCAAGAGTAGATTCCTTAATGCCCCTTACCCATTTAGCACACCACCCCCCACACAACCCCTCCAGTAACCCTCTGTTTGTTCTCCATATTTATGAGTCTCTTCTGTTTTGTCCCCCTCCCTGTCCCCATATTATTTTTGTTTCCCTTCCCTTATGTTCATCTGTTTTGTCTCTTAAAGTCCTCATATGAGTGAAGTCATATGATTTTTGTCTTTTTCTGACTGACTAATTTCACTTAGCATAATACCCTCCAGTTCCATCCACGTAGTTGCAAATGGCAAGATTGCATTCTTTTTGATTGCCAAATAATACTCCATTGTGTGTATATATACATATATATATATATATATATATATATATATATATACCACATCTTCTTTATCCATTCATCCTTCAATGGACATTTGGGCCCTTTCCATACTTTGGCTATTGTTGATAGTGCTGCTATAAACATGGGGGTGCATGTATCCCTTCGAAACAGCACACCTGTATGCTGTGGATAAATGCCTCGTAGTGCAATCGCTGGGTCATAGCTAGTTCTATTTTCAGTTTTTTAAGGAACCTCCATACTGTTTTCCAGAGTGGCTGCACCAGCTTGCATTCCCAGATATTCTTTATTGGATATATGATTTGCAAATATTTTCTCTTATTCCATGGGTTGCCTTTTTACTCTGTTGATAGTATCCTTGGATGCACAAAAGTTTAGAATTTTTAGATAGTCCAATTTGTTTTTTCTTTTGTTACCTGTTTTTGGTGTCATATCCATGAAATCATCGCCAAATCCTATGGCATGAAGATTTTCCCATGTGTTTTCCTCTAAGAGTTTTATACTTTTAGCTCTTCAGTTTAGGTTTTTGATACATTTTGAGTTAATTTTTGCATATGGTATAAGATAAGAGTCCAACTTCATTTTTTTGCGTGTGAAATATCCAGTTTGCCCAACACCACTTGTTGAAAAGAGCATTATCTCTTGTATTATTGTCCCTCCTTTCTTCTTAGTCTCTCTTTTGGAAAGTTCAATAGACACGGAGTTTGGCCTTCATGTTCCTTAATCTTTGTCTCCATTATCTTTGTGATATTAAGTCTGTACACTTTCTTCAGCTTTGTTTTTCAATTTATGAATTCTTCTTCTGGGTCACTTTACTATTTAATCTGTCCACTGAGGTTTTTTTAAACAAATTTATTTATTTTTGAGAGAGAGAGTGTGTGTGTGTGAGAGCAAGCAGGGGAGGGACAGAGACAGAGGGAGAAAAAGAATCCCAAGCAAACTCCATGGTATCAGCATAGAACCCGATGAGGGGCTCAAACTCACAAAGCATGACATAATGACCTGAGCTGAAATCAAGAGTTGGACGCTTAGCCCATTGAGCCACCCAGGTGCCCCTGTCCACTGAGTTTTAAACTCAGTTATTACATTTTTAGAATATCTCTTTAGTTCTTTTTCACATATGTATGGTCATTTTTAGTTTCTTATACTTTCAATTAATTCTCTTATTTTGTAAACATACTATACATACTTACTTAATATTCTGTAACCATTAATATCTATACTTAAAAACTTGGAAGGTAATTTTTCCCTTATACATTATTTCTGTGTCTCTCACTCAGGGAATTTTATGTCCTCATGTATTTTGTGATTTTTGATTGTGAGCTAACATTCTTTGGAACTTTGTGGGAGTTCTTAGAGGTCTGAGTAGAGAGAATTTGTGGTTGTTTTTGCCAGAGTACTACCAATATTGGACCTCTTTGACTAAGTTTTTGATTTTTTTTTGGAACATAAAGGAAATCTGAATTTAGGCCCCCAACTTATCTGAGGTCTCACATGTGGTTAAAAATTCACAAAAGAGACTTTGGATCCTGTACCAAGTACCATGACTGATATTATTATTTTTCACTATATTCTTTTGAGAGGTATCTGTTCATCTCTTTGAACTATTCACTGAGTGTGTAATCCTTTGTAACTTCTGGATAAATGTTTGGGTCTCTAATCTTACCCCTGAACTCACTTGGACTCCAGACTTATGGTGCTGCCTCCAAGTGGCCACTAAAACAAATGCTTTAGATAGTAATCTAGACATTGCTGTGTCTCAGCAAATGCTCTAGAATAGCCCCTTGCTTTAACATTAACCCTCTTCTTTGGGGTTGTGCTGTGGTTTCACCTTTGACCTTTGAATATCTTTATTTTCTTGTGAAACAGAAGGCTTGTTAAATTTTACCTGTTGGTTTACAGCAGAAAGGGTTTTCAGATGTGAAACCCTCTGTAACACTATGTATTTCCATGGGCTTCCATAGTGCTAAATTCTGTGATGTTTCTAACTTGATCTTTGATGGATGTTTTAGGTGTATTATGTTAATTCTCACAGCAATTCTATGAGATAGTGTTACCATGATCATTATTACCATTTTACATATATATATATATATGTACATATATATATGTATATATGTATACATATATATACATATATATATGTACATATGTATATGTATATATGTATACATATATATACATATATATTTATTTATTTAAAAGTAGGCTTTACACCCAGCACAGAGCCCAACATGGGGCCTGAACTCACCACCCTGAGATCAAGACCTGAGCTGAGATCAAGAGTCAATATTTAACCGACTGAGCCACCCAGGCACCCCTCATTATTCCCATTTTAGAGATGAAGAAACTGAGGCATAGAAAAGTTAAGCATTATGCCCAAGGTCACAAAGTCAATACATAGATATTTTGATCTGGGATTCTGCCTTCAGTGAACATGCACTTACCACTGCGGTCAATCACACTCAATTTCTGCTTTGTGCCCAGCTTCCTGCTCACAGTCAGAATGAGGAGGCAATGCATGCCCATGTAGAACCTCTAGAAAACAGTATTAGAAAATAATATATACTCAAATTCTATGTTATGTGTACAGATTCTTAAGTACTATAGATGTTCACAGAAAGGATGATCAATGGGGATGTTTCCCACTGGTTTTGGACTTGAAACAGGTCTTGAGAAATGGATTTGAGTAGACTAAGTAGGAGGAAAGGGAATGGGGAAGAAATTCCAAAGTGGAGGAAATATGAACCCCGCGTCAGAAGTAGAAACGAGCAGGGCGCCTGGGTGGCTCAGTCGGTTAGGTGACTTCGGCTCAGGTCGTGATCTTGTAGTTCTTGAGTTCAAGTCCTGTGTTGGGCTCTGGGCTGACCACTCAGAGCCTGGAGCCTGGAGCCTGGAGCCTGCTTCAGATTCTGTGTCCCCCTCTCTCTCCACCCTACCCCTGCTTGTGCTCTGTCTCTCTCTGTCGTTCAGAAATGAATAAACATTAAAAAAAAAGAAGAAGAAGTAGAAATGAGCATGGTAATACGTGTTTGAAATTCCTGGCCTATGAAGTAGGTCTTCTTCAGGAAGAGATGGACAATTTAGTTGGAGAGGTATGGAGGAGCCTAAAAGCCAGAAAAAGAAAAAGAACTGTAGAGGTACTAAGTAGAAATTGAGTTTAAGGAAGTATGCCTTGTAACGGCATACTGGATGGAAGTTCTCAAAAGCTGTGAAGGGTTTGACATTTTACCCTACCCACAATGAAAAAAGTTAGCCCCTTGCAAAGATGCTGGCAGAAGACACCAGACTCCTGAGCAGAGACAAATGACTTTCTTAGCCATGGCACAGAGAGCAGCATGAGTTTCAGTTGTACATCCATTCTCTTTGCTCCTCAGGTCCCATAGAGGTGATGCAGAGTGAATGCTATATACGCCATGACTGAGGAACCCCAAGCCTGAGGAACTCAAATCTTTTACAGTGGTCTTCAAGAACCCTTGCCTGACTTTTGTCTGGGGGCAGGGGGGCAGATATTATCTTTATTATGCTAGACGATACACAAACCCATTCTCTGCTCTAGAGGGAGACAGTCGGAAAATCAAGCCATCTGTACCTCTTGAGGCTTGCAAGAAAGGAAGCAACATGAGAAACCCATGAAAAATTGGTTCCTAGCAGAAATCATCTGAAAAATAACAATCTGGGTACAAAGGGTTTGGGATATTTCGTGTAAGTTCTATGAGATCAGGACTCTTACCTGTTGCTATTAATGTTGATCCCTCCCGCCCACCAAAGTCACATGTTGAAGCTCTAATCTCCAATGTGTGATCAGAAGATCTGATCAGAAGACGATGATCTCTCTCCGCCACGTGAGGATACAGAAGGAGGCCATGTGCAAACCAAAAAGACCGTCTTCAACAGACGCTGAATCTGCTGGCACCCTGATCTTGGGCTTGCCAGCCTCCAGAACTGTGAGAAATAAATGTTTGCAATTTAAGCCCCTCAGTCTATGGTAATTTATTAAAGCAGTCCGCGTTGACTGACTGTTGTCAGTCTTGTTCACTGTACAAGTCCTACAGATAAATATATAATAGGACTTCAATATTTACTGTCTAATAAATATTTAGTGTCTAATAGTTTTTTAGTGTTTATTATATGCCAGTTTATTATATGTTTATTATATGCCAATACTTATCACTGGACAAGTGTTAACTCATTTAATCCTCATAACAACAGGTAGTTTTATCATCCCATTTTACAGATGGGGTATACACATAATACACGTAGATACACACATGTAGAACTAGTAAACAAATTCAGCAACCTTGAGGGCTATGAGATCAATATATAAAAATCAGTTGTATTTCTATACGCTAACAATGAGCAATCCAAAAATGAAATGAAAAAAAAACAATTCCAAGGGTGTGTGAGAGGCTTAGTTAAGTGTCCGACTTTGACTCAGGTCATGATCTCACAGTCGGTGAGTTTGGGCCCCGCGTCGGGCTCTGTGCTGACAGCTCGGAGCCTGGAGCCAGCTTCGGATTCTGTGTCTCCCTTTCTCTCTGTTCCTCCCCCACTCACATTCTGTCTGTCTCTCAAAAATAAATAAAGATGAAAAACCATTGAAAAAACAATTCCATGTACAATGCTATCAAAAATATTAAAATACTTAGGGATGGATTATTGTTAAGATGGCATTACTTCACTTCAAACCTACTAGTATGGCTAGTTCCAAAAAGAAAGCCAAAACCAAGCAGAACAACAGAAGGTAACAAGTGTTGGTGAGGACAGGGAGAAGTCGAAACTCTTGTGCGCTGTTGGTGGGAATGCAAAATGGTGCAGCAGCTATGGAAAACTGTATAGTGGTTCTTCAAAAATTCAAAACGGAATTACCCTATGATCCAGTAATTTCACTTCTGGATATAAACCCCCCAAGAACTGAAAGTAGGAACTCAAACAAATATTTGTACACCCATGGTCATGGCAGTATTATTTACAATAACCTAAAGGCGGAAGCAACTCAAGCATCCATCGACAGATGGATAAAAAAGGTGTGGTACATACATGTAATGGAATATTTTTCAGTCTTAAAAAGGAAGGAAATTCTGACACAAGTTACAACATGGATGAAATTTTAGGACATTGTGCTGAGTGAAATAAACCAGTCATAGAAGGAAAAAGGCTCTATGATTCCACTTATATGAGGTACCTAGAGTAGTCAAATTCATGGATGCAGAAAGTACAATGGTGATTGCTAGAGGAGAGAAAAGTTATTGTTCAGTGGTTGTGAATTTCAGTTTTAGAAGATGAAAAGAATTCTGAAAATGGATAGTGATGTACAAAAATGTGAATAACCAAGTGTGGTCTCGCCATCAGTGGAATATTATGCAGCCATGAAAAAGGAAGTGTGAATACATGCTATAACATGGATGAACCTTGAAAACATAATACTAAGTGAAAGAATTCAGACATGAAAGATCACGTATTCTATTATTCCATTTAAAGAAATGTCCAGAATAGTCAACTCTATAGAGACAGAATAAAGATTAATAGTTAAATAGTTAATAATAGTTAACTAGTTAATAATAGGTAATAATAAAGTTGCAAGGGAATGGGGGAAGGAGGGAATTGAGAAGTACATGATTTCTTTTTAGGGAGTTGGAAATGTTCAGGAATGAGATAGTGGTGATGGTGTACAACATGGTGAATATACAGAAAGTTACTACATTATTTACTTTAAAATTGGTAAAATGCTAGATTTTATGTTATGTGGATTTGAGCTCCATTTTTATTTTTATTTTTTTTTTTATTTTTATTTTTATTTTTTTAATTTTTTTTAACATTTATTTATTTTTGAGACAGAGAGAGACAGAGCATGAACAGGGGAGGAGCAGAGAGAGAGGGAGACACAGAATCTGAAACAGGCTCCAGGCTCTGAGCTGTCAGCACAGAGCCTGACGCGGGGCTCGAACTCACAGACCGTGAGATCATGACCTGAGCCGAAGTCGGATGCTTAACCGACCAAGCCACCCAGGCGCCCCTATTTTTATTTTTATTTTTTTAAATTTATGTTTATTTTTGAGAGAGAGAGAGGGACAGAACGTGAGTGGGGGAGGGGCAGGGAGAGATGGAGACACAGAATCCAAAGCAGGCTTCAGGCTCTGAGCTGTCAGCACAGAGACCAATGCGGGGCCCGAACCCACGAACCGTGAGATCATGACCTGAGCCGAAGTGGGATGCTTCACCAATTGAGCCACCCAGGTGCCCTTGAGCTCCGTTTTTAAAACAGAATGAATCAAAAATGAATGAATTCCCTTCAGGTTTCACATCTGGGTAACTAAGAGAATAATTTCATTGACAAAGATAAGTTAGGAACGGGACCCTGATATTTGAGGAAAAATGGCAAATTTGCCTTTTTAATTTTTTTTTGGCTAAATAGTCAATGTTATCAAAATGTGGCAAATTATCTGCAGGAAAACAAATACAAAATGTATAATTTTCAAATTTATTAAAAAAATAATTTATTGTCAAGTTAGCTAACATACAGTATATACAGTGTGCTCTTGGCTTTGGGACTAGATTCCTATGATTCATTACTTACATACAACACCCAGTGATCATCCCAACAAGTGCCCTCCTTAATACCTATCTCCCATTTTTCCCACCCTCTACCCCCACCCCAACCATCAACCCTCAGTTTATTCTCTGTATTTAAGAGTCTCTTACGGTTTGCCTCCCTCTCTGTAACTTATTTTTCCTTCCTTTCCCCTATGGTCTCCTGTTAAGTTTCTCAAATTCCACATTTGAGTGAAAACATATATCTGTCTTTCTCTGACTTGTTTCACTTAGCATAATACCCTCCAGTTCCATCCATGTTGTTGCAAATGGCAAGATTTCATTCTTTCTCATTGCCAAGTAGTATTCCATTGTATATACAAACCACACCTTTATCCATTCATCAGTTGATGGATATTTGGGCTGCTATAAACATTGGGGTACATGTGCCCCTACGAATCAGCCCTCCTATATCCTTTGGATAAATTCCTAGTAGCGCTATTTCTGGGTCATAGGGTAGTTCTATTTTTAATATTTTCAGGAACCGCCACAGTGTTTTCCAGAGTGGCTGCACCAACTTGCATTCCCACCAGCAGTGTAAGAGAGTTTCCCTTTCTCCACATCCTTTCCATCATCTATTTGTTCTTGTTCTGTTAATTTTAGCCACTCTGACCGGTGTGAGGCGGTATCTCAATGTGGTTTTGATTTGTATTTCCCTGATCGTGAGTGATGTTGAGCACTTTTCATGTGTGCATTAGCCATCTGGATGTCTTCTTTGGAAAAGTGTCTATTCATGTCTTCTGCCCATGTCTTCACTGGATTTTTTTTTTTTTCAGCTGTTGAGTTTGGTAAGTTCTTTATAGATTTTGGATACTAACTCTTTATCTGATATATAAATATATAAAAAGTGTTTATATATTTGTAAATATCTTCTCCCATTCCATTGGTTGCCTTTTAGTTTTGTTGATTGTTTCCTTTCCTGTGCATAAGCTTTTTATCTTGATGAGCTCCCAATTGTTCATTTTTGCTTTTATTCTCCTTGCCTTTGGAGACGTGTCAAGTAAGAAGTTGCTGCAGCTGAGATCAAAGAGGTTGTTGTCTTTAACATGCTGACTTCAAATTGAAGACTCCACATGTGGTTGGATATTATGACCTTTGACAGATGTCTAAGGGTTCAGGGCTGGAAATAAGATTTGGGAACCTTCAGCATAGAATATGGTAAAGACTGGGAGAAGGAAGTACTCCCCAAGAAAACAGTCCCTTCTTTGTAGACCATAGTCTATTCTGTCTAAGAAGGCCCAATGCTTTAAAATAAACAAACCCTGGGGCACTTAGGTGGCTCAGTGGGTTGCGCGTCTGACTTCCTCAGGTCATGATCTCACAGCTTGTGAGTTCGAGCCCCGCGTCGGGGTCTGCACTGACAGATCTGATCCTGGAGACTGCTTCGGATTCTGTGTCTCCCTCTCTCTCTGCCCCTCCCCTGTTCATGCTCTCTCTCTCTCTCTCTCTCTCTCAAAAATAAACAAACATAAATAAATAAATAAATAAATAAATAAATAAAATAAACAAATCCTATCACCTTCTGAAATGGCCCACTCTGGGTTGGCAGGATGAATGGTAATGTGAGAAAAGGCGTAATTCTATTTTTATTTGAAGCTTTCCAATCTGCACTAGGACCTCTTCCCCACTCCTTCTCAAGGCTGGGCCTGGTCTTTCAACGAGGAAAATCCACTTTTCTTTTCCTCAGAGCACTGAGACACCAAGAAATGACCGTGTTTACATTTCGATGAGCCCTTTCCAGCGGGAGTTTTTTTTTTTTTTTTTAATGTTTATTTATTTTTGAGACAGAGAGAGACAGAGCATGAACGGGGGAGGGGCAGAGAAAGAGGGAGACACAGAATCGGAAGCAGGCTCCAGGCTCTGGGCCATCAGCCCAGAGCCCGACGCGGGGCTCGAACTCGCGGACCGCGAGATCGAGACCTGAGCCGAAGTCGGACGCTCAACCGACTGAGCCACCCAGGCGCCCCTTTAATTGAATTATTTTAAATTGTAATTAAATTACTTAAAATTTCTGAGTAAATTCTACTTTCTGTCTCTCCATGTACCTCTAGTGGTTACCTATTTAGCCCACCCCCACTCCCACAACCCCTCCAGCAACCCTCTGTTTGTTCTCTATATTTAACAGTCTGTTATGTCTTGTCCCCCTCTCTGTTTTTATATTATTTTTGCTTCTCTTCCCTTATTTTCATCTGTTTTGTATCTTAAAGTCCTCATATGAGTGAAGTCATATGATTTTTGTCTTTCTGTGACTAATTTCACTTAGCATAATATCCTCCAGTTTCATCCACGTAGTTGCAAATGGCAAGATTTCGTTCTTTTTGATTGCCGAGTAATACTCCATTGTATATATACACACCACATCTTCTTTATCCATTCATCCATCGATGGACATTTGGGCTCTTTCCATACTTGGCTATTGTTGATAGCACTGCTATAAACATGGGGGTGCATGTGCCCCTTAGAAACAGCACAACTGTATCCCTTGGATAAATACCCAGTAGCACAATTGCTGGGTCACAGGGTAGTTCTATTTTTATTATTTTTTTATTAAAAAATTTTTTTTGACGTTTATTTATTATTGAGAGACAGAGCACAAGCAGGGGAGGTGCAGAGAGAGAGGGAGACACAGAATCCGAAGCAGGCTCAAGGCTCTGAGCTGTCAGCACAGAGGCCAACGTGGGGCTTGACCTCACAAACTGCAAGATCATGACCTGAGCTGAAGTCAGACACTTAACCGACTGAGCCACCCAGGTCCCCCGGTAGTTCTATTTGTAACTTTTCGAGGAAACCCCATACTGTTTCCCAGAGTGGCTGCACCAGTTTGCACTTAAAGTTCTATTTTTTTTTTAGTTTATTTATTTATTTTGAGAGAGAAAGCATGAGTGGGGGAGGGGGAGAGGGAGAGGGAGAGAGAGGGAGAATCCCAAGCAAGCTCCCGCTGTTAGCACAGAGCCCGACGCGGGGCTCAAACTCACGAACAGCGAGATCATGACCTGAGCTGAAGTCCGGCACTTAACTGACTGAGCTACCTAGGTGCCTCTCACTGAACTTCTAAACTTCTAAAGCTAGGTATCTGAATTCATTTCTCTTCATCCTCACCATTCGTCACTCACCAAATCTTGCTCATTTTAGGTCGTAAATGTATTTCTAATATGTATGTTCTTCAGCGGTGAACTAGCATTTCCCTAGTCCAGACTTTCCTTATCTTCTGGCTTTCTGCTGTCACTGTCTAACCAATCTGCCTGCCTTTCATTTAGTCCTGCTGAAATCCATCCTTCTTTCTCTGCTGCCTCAAGCACAAATTGAATCACATCCTATATTCTCCCATTTACTACTCCAGAGTGTTATAATTGGTAGGAACAGGGGGATGTTGTGTATCGTTATGAGTAACTTTCTAGCTTTTCTGTGTTCGTAGGTGGGTTTTTTTGGTGGTAAAATTGAAATAACATAAAACGTAGCATTTTTTATGCCACGTAACATTGAACCATTTTTAAGCCTACAGGTCAGTAGCATGGAGTATACTTACATTGTCATGAAACTGTTATCACCATCCATCTCCAGAATTTTTTTTACCTTTCCACATTGAAAGTCTGTACCTGTAAAATACTAACGCTTCCTCCTTCCTTCCCCCAGCTCCCGGCAGCCTTCATTCTACTTTCTATCAATGAATTTGACTATTGACTCTTCTCCTCGTACTTCATGTAAGTGCAATCATACACTCTTTGTTTTTTTTATGACTGGCTTACTTCACTCAGCATAATACCCTCAAGCTTCATCCACGGTGTTGTGCATGTCAACATTCCCTTCCTTTCAGGGACCAAATAATATTCTGTTGTGTGCACACACCACATTTTGCTTATTCATTTTTCTGTCAGTGGACATTTGTATTGTTTCCATCATTTGGCTACTGTGGGTAGTGCCGCCGTGAACATGGGTGTATGAACGTCTCTGAGTTTCTGATTTCAGTTCTTTGGGGTTATACCCAAAAGTGGCATTTCTGGATTTTAGAGTAATTCTATTTTTAATTTTTCGAGGAACTGCCATGCTGTTTCCCACATTTCCACCAGCAGCGGACTTCCTAACTTCTCCACACCCTCACTACCCTTGTTCTTTTCTGGTTTCTTCATTTGTCTGCCTTTTTCTGTTGGTTTTAATAATAGCCATCCAAAGGGATGTGAACTGGTATCTAATTGTGGTTTTGATTTGCATTTCTCTCATGGTTAGTGACATTGAGCTTCTTTTCATGTGCTTATTGGCCATCTATTTATCTTTTTTGGAGAAATGACTATTCAACTCAGTTTGCCCATTTTTAATCTGGTTGTTTTTGTTGTTGTTGGGATGTAGGAGACTATATATAGGTATATGTGTGTGTGTGTATATATATATGTACGTATGAACATATATGTATATACATAATTTATTAACCTCTTATCAGATATGTGATTTGCAATGGTCTTCTCCAGTTCCATGGTTGCCTTTTTACCCTATTGGTAGTGTCTTCTGATGCACAAAAGTTGAAAATTTTTTTAAAGTTTTAAATTTTGATTTTCTCTTGTTGCCTTCACTTTTGATATCGTATTCAAGAAACCACTGCCACATCCAATGTCATGAAGCTCTTCCTTGTGTTTTCTTCTAAGAGTTTTATAGTTTTAGCTTTTATGTTTAGCTCTTTGATCCATTTTGAGTTCATTTTATGTATAGTATAAGGTAGGGATAACTTTATTCCTTTATATGTGAATATCCAGTTTTCCCAACACCGTTTGTTGAAAAGACTGTCCTTTCCTCATTGGATGGTCTTCAAACCTTTGTTAAAAATCATTTGACCAGGGGCACCTGGGTGGCTCATTCGCTTAAGTGACTGACTCTTGATTTCGGCTCAGTTCATGATCTCACACTTTGCGAGATGAAGACTGTTACGGGGTTCCTGTGTGGAGTCTGCTTGTGATTTCCTCTCTCCCTCTCTCTCTGCCCCTCCCTTGCTCTCTCTCTCTCTCTCTCACAATAAATAAACATTTAAAAAGTCATTTGACCATATATGTGGTTTATTTCTGGACAGTCTATTCTATCCTATCTATCTATATATTTGCTTTATGTCAGTACCACATTGTTTCTATTACTGTAACTGTGTAATAGCTTTTGAAATCAGGAAATGTGATGCCTCCAGCATTTTTTTTCTCTTTTTTTTTTTATTTTCAACATTGTTTTGGCTATTTGGGATTGTCGTTCCTAGGGTTTTTTTTTTTTAATAAAATGAATATTAATTTCATTATAATAAAACATGAAAAGACAAATTTAATAAAATATCATCTACCCAAACAACTCCTTACATAAACAAAGCAAAACTTGTCAATGGTTCCTCACTTTGTGCTGAATAAAGTCCAAAATCCTTAGCAGGCCATTCAAGGTTCTCCACATCCTATTTTCTATAGATTTATCCTCCCTTGTCTCACCCCGTCCCCACCTTCCACCTTGTACTTCTTTAATAATTTCTGAACTAATGTCTAATTGCTTGTGCTTCTTATCACAGCCCATCTCCATGTACCTTTGCTTATACTGTTCCATCTGCCAAGAACATCCTTCCTACTTTTTGGAAGTGAGTCCCCGTTATTCTTCCTGGAGGAATTAGGTTATATGCTATCTTCTTCAAGAAGCTTTTCCCAAACCCCCATGTTGGGCTATGACCCTCTCTTCTAAGTTCTGATGGTCCCCAGTTTGTGTTGTTTGGTTAAGACATTTTATCATACAGCACTTGTTTCTAAGCTTTTTAGGATCAGTGGCTAAACACAATTTTTAACACCTAGATTACATTTGTTAAAATTAACAGAACCAAAAGGAATTATGGTGAATGTCTGTCACTAAGGGCAGGATATCACTGCCATTGGCAAAGGGAGACCCAAGTGGGACAGATTTTCTCACATTCGTCCTGAGGATCAGGCTCATTGGGGTGTAGAATATATGAAATTTTGTGGAGGAATAGAAGTATCAGATTACTTTCATATCATAGATTGGGAAACTTCTGTTGCCAAATCACTACGCAGGGCATCTATTTGAAAAAGCATATAAAGTTCACGTCATTCCAAAGGCTACTAGGCAAAAATCCAATTCCTCTGTGGTGTAGTTGTCCTTTCCTGGCGGAATGCCAGAGGTCCTGGGAACCTTTTTATTCTTCAGTGCATTTAGATGGAAACATGTTTTCCTCAACCTTACTTCTTTAATTCTTTTTTTTTAAATTTTTTAAGGTTTTATTTATTTTTGAGACAGAGAGAGACAGAGCATGAACGGGGGAGGGGCAGAGAGAGAGGGAGACACAGAATCGGAAGCAGGCTCCAGGCTCTGAGCCATCAGCCCAGAGCCCGACGCGGGGCTCGAACTCACGGACTGCGAGATCGTGACCTGAGCTGAAGTCGGACGCTTAACCGACTGAGCCACCCAGGCGCCCCTTTTACTTCTTTAATTCTTGACAATGTTTCTCCAAATGCATTCCAATGATTGCAGAAATTGCAATTATTTTGTAAACAATATGGTTCTAAACCCAAAGGAGATTCTGTGTGCTTGGTTTCTGGGACTTCAAAGAACAAATGCATTTACGGCAAAATACGTAGTAGTTGGTGCCCACTATGCAGGGCCAGATGCTGAGAGCAGGCCGATTCAGCAGCCACAACAAGAGACACACACTCATCAGGAACTTCCTGCTCTTGCCTTACTCATAACCATTAGTCATACACAGACATGGTGTGTCCAAGCAATGAACTTGTTAATGGAAAGACCACAATATGTGTAGACATGTGAAGGGTATGGGTGATGAACTTCCCAATTCCAGTCTTTCTACTGTATTTGGTTGAGAGCAAGGAGTTGCTGGGGCAGCATGTAGTTTTCTGCACAGTATCTTGTCCATAATACGTACTTGATAAATGTTTGATACAACACCTAATTCCAGAAGAACAAATTGTGTTTTTCGGTGAGCTTTCTGTAGTTTTCTGCATATCACAGGAAGGGTATTTTTAATGGCTGGTATCATCTGTGACATCATCCTGATGTGCTCAGTTTTGTAATGCAACCATTCTTTTAAAATTGTGTAAATGCCGTATGAGCTTACAAACATCAAAGAAGTGATCTTTAATTTTAAACGCTTAGGTATTTAAGGAGAGGACGAATAAGAGGCCCCATTGTTGTAGTAAGGGCGTGGAGCTAGGGGAATCCCCTTGAATAGTGAATAGTAATTAAAATGGTCCAGCAAAAAAAGATCACATCTATTTTGGGGCACCTGGCTGGCTCAGTGGTAGAGTATGAGACTCTTGATCTTGGGGTCATGAGCTCGAGCCTCACCTTGGGCGTAGAGTTAAAAAAAGGGTCACATCTGTTTTAATCTTGGTTCCCATGGACCCTATGTGTCTAATGTTGCTAATTATATTGTTTTAATTTTCCTTAAAGTTTCTTCATTCCAGATTAGGTATGTCTCGCTTAGTTTCGGTAAACTAGGATTGTTTCCCTTAGAAACATAATATTTTTATTCCTCAGCATTTACAAATGAGTTCAAACTACCTTCTTTCTAATTCTTTAAAAATCATGTGTCAGGAGCGCCTGGGTGGCTGTCGGTTGAGAGTCCGACTTCAGCTCAAGTCATGATCTCACAGTCCATGAGTTCAAGCCCCGCGTTGGGCTCTGTGCTGACGGCTCGGAGCCTGGAGCCTGCTTCAGATTCTGTGTCTCCCCTTTCTCTCTGCCCCTCCCCTGCTCATGCACTGTCTCTCTCTGTCTCAAAAATAAATAAAAACATTTTTAAAAAATCACGTGTCAGAAAGGGAAGATTCCTCTTAAAGGAGAACTCTCTGGCATCCGAGGACAGCTTATGCCAGGGACAATTTTCAAAGTACTGTTTAGACTTTAAGCCTCTTTGGTCTCAGTTACCCAAATAGGGAAGTTTCCCCCTTTAAACAACAATGCTGCTAGGAATTTGTTTTTTCTGTCATGATAGCCATTTACATCCCTGCCTCCATGACTGGATGATGAGTGCTGATGTCAGATTACCTTCAGGTGCTCAGCAAGCCTTCACTGTGCACCTGCAGGGAGCTCAGCGCTGTGCTAGGAGCTATTCATTCATTCCGCGCAGGACATTTACTGAGCACCTACCCTCTGCTGGACATCGGAATACAAAATAGAAGGGATCGCTCCTGGGTTCGAATTGCTCAGAGCCCAGGTGAGGAGAGAGCTGATGAACACAAAAGCATACAGCAATCCAAGCAGTCCTGTGCCAGAGGTAAGTGCCCAGGGTAACCCAAGAGGAAACGATTACTCTAGTGTTGAGAAAGAAGAACTCTATGATGATACTTGACCCCACGCCCTGAAGAATGAGTGAAATTTTACCAAAGAAGACTTAGGTGAGAAGAGTGAGGAAACGAGTTTGGGTGGATAGGGTGGTTGTAGGAAAACTTGAAAACCAGGGGGAGGAATTTGGACCTGAATTAGTGGGTAATAGGAAGAAATCAACCATAGGCAGAGGAGCAGAAGGACAGCATGAGCGGTGAGCTGTTCAAGGAGCATTCCTCAGGCATGACATGCCGGAGACAAGAGAGGCTGGCTTGGAGGCACCCAAGTAGTTCTTGAAGATGCCAGTCACTTGGATGGTGATAAAGCCTAGGGCTGAGGTAGTGGCAGAAAGAATGAAGACGAAAGGAAGGTGTCCCAGTGGAAAGGGACATGGTGGGAGACAAATGAATGTCTGTTGAGAGACTGATGGAATATTTAAATGGGTAACTGACAGCACTGGATGTATAGAATAGGAGTGAACATAAAACATGGCTAGGACTCTGAGGATTTGAACCAAGGTGACAAAAAGAACAGTTTATCATTTCATTGGCAGGGATGAGGAGTCTGAGAGATGAAGTGCATTCAAAGAAAAAGAAATTAACTAGTCATTATAAATGCCTGAAGGGTAGAGCTTTGCTTCCCTCTCCTGAGCACAGCACTTAGTATACAGCAATTTATCAGCAGGGGTTAATAGGAAGTTAATAATGCAGGTAAATAGGGGAAACAAGGGCATGGCTCTCAGCCTCTCTGGGGTCCTTAAGATGGCTTGTGCTGGGGATACTTCTCAAAGTGCTGCTTGGGCCCTTAGCCTCTCTGTGTTAATAATCAGTGACTCTGTTCTTTTGGCTGATATTGGTGTTCTTTCTGCTACAGAACAACTTAGAAAATGAGCCTCAACTTCTCAGGCTTATCCCTTCCCTCTGAAGTGAGCGAAGGAAACTGATGTATGAGGTAGAGAGAGAATCCAAAGGACTTCTGAGCTGAAGGGTTATTTCTCGGTTTGAAGGATCCCATTGCCAAAAATGGAAGTGGTGTTTGGAGTGTTGTTTTTGCCATGTCCCCTGGACTTAAATGGAGCTAAATTCTCTTGCAAAGATGGAGAGGAGAGGAGGGGGTGCTTTGGCTGGAAGCTGGCTGCTAATCTATGCACTGGAGGTCCAAGTTCAAATATGCTTTCAGGAAAGCTTCAGTTCAATTTTTCTCCATGCACAATGGGGCTGTTGTGCGTTCAGAAGCTGGGAGAAGGCAGCTGGATCTCTAGAGCCCAATGGCCATCATCTTTTTGATTTCTTTCTGATTCTCTTATTTGGAGACACATCTTTTTGATTCTCTTCCTTTGGGACACATTGGTCTTGAGAATAAAATACTAGTCAGTCATTATTATGAAGGCAAGAAAACAAGCACATCCTGAATGGGAGTTATCAGGCCATCGTTAGCACTTGGCCTCGGTGAATCATTCAGCAATATGCAAATAATGACTTTCAGTAGAACAAGGAGCATCAAACACTTTGACCTCACCTTAATTATTTGCCCTGCCTATGCTGACCATTTTAGGTAGGTGAGTTCCTGGACTGCTGGGTTCTTTTGCTGTGTTCATTGAATTTTGTAAACTACCCCATACAGGAATGTGTTGAATAAGTGCCCATCTGGTTTCCAAAGTCCAGAAGGATTTCTGTGCCTACTGCTTACAGGATCTAATCAGGTCTAATCAGAGGGCTCTGGCCCTCTTTCTGGGAAAATTTCAAAAATGATAAATTGTTTTTTTCTGCTAAAACTCTGTGTGACAGATTTTGTGTGTGTGTGATTTCTCTTTAAACAGATGAAATGTAAGGGATTGGCACAAAAGGAAACTGAAGTTTAGAGCTAGGGGTAGGTGGATGCCTTTAGATACAATGATAATAATAGTTGATGTTTATTCAACTGGTCTACTCTGTGCCAGGCTCTGATAGAGATATCTTATGAGTTTAATTCATTTAATCCTCAGAGTGAGTCTATCAAATAGATATCATCTTTATCAGCCTAAATATGAGGAAACTGAGGCACAGAAAGATGAAACCACAAAGCTGATTGGTAGTTGAGCCAGGCTCCCAAATGTGGTACGTAGAGCCACACACTATACTAGTTTCCTGTGAGGAGGGTGTTGCCTGAACTTTCATGCCTCTTGGCTTTACATTGTGTTATGTTCTGGATACACATGTGTTGTATGTGTTGTGTTTTAGTTCTGGGTACAGTTATTGACTATTCAATGTCTTTATACTCTGCTTCCCAGTCATAAGATGAGCAGGAAGTAATAGAAGAGTAAATAGGGGTGGAGAGCAGGGAAGAAGTTGTGACATTGAGTCCATACACTCACGCACACGGATGCATACACACACACTCACACACGCGCACACAGACACACACACACACTCACAAGCCGACCCACTTATTTATTTTATACTCACTCACATCCCTCATGTGCTCTCACAAGCTCCTTTCCTGCCAGGTTATACATAGTCCTTCCCTGAGGGATCAGCCCTTTCCAGTCCAGGTCGTGGGAAGGGGCAGGAAGGCGATCACTTCCCTTCCAAGGGCCTGCCGGAAAACCATGTTTGGACAGGGTCACGTATAAGAATGGATCAATAAGAATAGTAGCTGTGAAGGCCAAACCTCTGTGGGTGAGAAGTGCAATGCCAGCTCTTAGAACATGGAAGGAAATCAGGCCCGTCCTTCGCAGCTCTGCATTGACAGAAGCAAACACAGGTTCTGACACATCCCCAACGTGTGCCCGCAACCCAGGACCCCACGATTAATACCTTGGGACACATTCTGTGATATGCTGTCATGTACTCTATAGTTTCTTGTGCCCTGGATTTAAAAGCAACCCCAGCTCTTACAACCATACAATCAAATCCTGTGTCATTACAATGAACGAGGTTAAATTAATATCGAAAGATACCCATGGGATGTTTCTTAGGTGAAATACTCTTGCAGCGCTGTATGCATGGTATGATCCCACTTGTGTAACAAAGATTAAAATACAGGCATAATAACAATCATAAAAATGCACAATAATAATATCCATATAGTGTTTATTATACACCAGTCATTATTCTAAGTGCTTTACCTTTATTAACTTACTAGTCTTCAAAACAATCCTATAAAATGGATACTAATATCTCAATTTTATATGAAGAACTCAAAGAAGAAGTTAGGTCACTTGCTCAAGATCACCGAACTAAATGGCAAAGCCAGAATTCAAACCTAGGCATTCTAACTCCAGAATCTCTATTATTAACCAGTATGCTGTACTATAGGCATGTAGGCATGGAACAATTCTAGACAAACACACAGCAAATGCTAACAAAGTTTAGCTAAGAGTTGTGGAAATGATGGGTAGGATAAGGGACAGGACAAGAGCACTTATTTTTATAATACGCACCTTTGTATTTTGGGGGCATTATTCTTAAACTATCTTACTATTTGTTTAGTTTTAAGAATCCTTTAATGGTTGCAGACAACCATTAAGTCTGTGGTAAACCAGTCAAGGGAAAAGATCAAAGAGATTCTTTTCTAGGAAGAGAGAATTGAGACCTGGGTTGGCTACAAGTAGAAAGAAAAGAGCAGGATTTGACTAAAAGAGAGTAGGGAAAGTGGGGTGCCTGGGTGGCTCAGTTGGTTGAGCATCCAACTCTTGATTTTGGCTCAGGTCATGATCTCCCAGTTCATGGGATCAAGCCCCATGTCAGGCTCTGTGCTAAGAGCATAGGGCCTGCTTGGGATTCTCTCTCTACCTCTCTTTCTGCCCCTCCCCTGCTCCTGCATGGTCACACACACTCTCTCTCTCAAAATAAATAAATAAACTTAAAATGAAAGAAGAGGGAGATATGAGGTACTTGGAGTAGAAATGGAAACTGTGATGGTGCCTGCTCGGGTTGGGGGTGGGGAGAATGGAGAGTTAGTGTTTAATGGGTACAGTTTCAGTTTTATGGGACAAAAAGAGAGATGTAGGGCTGGATGGTGGTGGTTGGACAACATGAATGCATCTGAAAGCACTGAACTGTGCACTTAAAAATTGGTTAAGATGGTAAATTATGTATATACACACACACACACACACACACACAATTTATTTATTTATTTATTTATGAGAGAGAGAGAGAGAGAGAGAGAGAGAGACAGAGCATGAGAGGGGGAGGAGCAGAGAGAGAGAGAGAGAGAGAGAGACAGAATCTGAAGCAGGCTCCAGTCTCTGAGCTGTCAGCACAGAGCCTGATGCAGGGCTCAAACTCATGAACTGTTGATCATGACTAGAGCCAAAGTCAGAAGCTTAACTGACTGAGCCATCCAGGCACCCCAAAGATGGTAAATTTTATGTTAAGTGTATGTTGCTATAGTAAAAAAGAAATTGAAGTGGAAAAAAAAGGAGAGAGAGAGTAGGGAAGAAGAGGACAGAGGAGCCAGGGGAGGTAACGAAGATGGGAAAGGAGCTGAAATCGGTGCATGAAGTGTGCTGAGGACCTTGGATACCTAACACTGCCAACATTAAGGACCTACACTTAAATACAAAGTCTCAGTGGGAGGAAAATTTACGTCCTCCATGTACATATATGAAGTATTTTGCACACCTTATAAACTAGTGTAAGTAAGTGTAAATTGGTATAAGTAAGTGTCCTTTTAGGGAATGGTTAGAGGGTCCCCGGGAGAATTCCAATCATAACTCACTTTCTTGTCTCCATCCTGAGACTAGGTATTCTGGTTTGGAGGAAAGGTTGCTGTTTTAAAGCAGAAGTGGGCTCCCTGTCTCTGAAAAATGCAGATACAGATAGAGCCTCTCTTCTGTGGAGCATTATGGATAAACAGGGTCACCCACAAGCACACCAGCGTGGGAAGGCAGCAACCAGGTTTAGCCATTCAGACACCTTGCTGGCTTGCTGATTGGCCTCTGTGAGGTGGCCCCATTCCAGCAGATCCCAGTAGCTCCTTTGCCAGGTCTGCTATCAGCTCACCCACCTTTGCCCTTGAGCGAGAGCCAAGGTCTCTGGAGGAAGGAGTGTGCTATTACCTTTCATTTCGGGGCCTTCCCAGCACGCACTGAGGTCAGGCAGCACTCAGCACTGAGTGGCTCCCAGGGTCTCGTGCATGGAACATTGTCACTGGAAAGACCGAGTCTCTGGAAAACACAGCCTTTGAAGGACTGTCAGTCAGGGCCAATAGTTGCCATCCTCACTTGGGACTTCTCTGACAATTTTGATTTTTTTGGAGTATAAATGAGATTTTCTTAGTTTCTCCTAGGCTTGGATGGACTCCACTTTAGAACACAGCATGTTTTTCATTTGGGCAAGTATGAAGAGGTACCACCTTCCTGTCTCTTTCTTGTGGTCACTGTTTCATCTGCATATAGTAAATATAGCTATATTTTCTGAGTGAATATTATGTGCCAGGAATCATACTTGCATACTTCTCACGAAAAAATGCTGCAATAGGGAATATCACCACCATTTTATAAATGGATGAATCTGATCATCAGAGAAGAGATAATTGAGAGCTTGATCCAGGGCCACTCACTTGTGGCTGAGGTGGGATTGGAACCCAGGTCTGTGTCAACTCCAAAGCTGGTAAACGTATACATTACATTTGTGCATTCTATGTTATGCTAGATTGCCCTTCCAAGCGCAAATAGGATCTATTTTCTATTCACGTCGCTCCCTAATAAATAGGTGTCCAGAGCTGTGGCATAAGCACAGAGCTCTACCTTGTCGGATCTAAGGTCTCAGATTCTCCTCTACCTTACTAGGTGCAAAAGGCATTTGCATATGGAAACTTTGGCAGCTACATTTCCTCAGCTACTAAGCACCATGAGGTCCTAGAAGTGGGTTACTATATCCCCAAAGTGCCTCATTTATGCTGAGGGTGTAACTCTAGCGCTAAGAAGGATTTGCTCTAATTGTGTTCAGAGGCCTGCGGAAGGAGCCAAACTAATCCACTTCTCTCCCACTGGAAGGCCAATGGCAGTCTCTCCGAGCTCATCACTACCCACAAGGGAGGTAGGTTACTACTGTTTCAGTGCTTTTGGCTAGGTCTCTGAGGAAGAATCATCGATTATCAGGGCCGATTGGTATCTGAGGATTGCTTCTCTGCTGATGGTGTCTCCTCATGGCGAGGCCATTCTGTACAGTTTGTTAGGGCTGGCCTCAATTTCCAGTGTCTCTTGTACATGATCTTAATGATAGTCTGTGCTACTTGGATTCAAGCTCTCAATCTTTACGCAAGTTTATAACTCCTTTGTAAAAATACGACTCAGGATGGTTCTATTAACGAGGTTATTTTCTAAAGCTGGTTGACCTTTGCATGACTATACCCTGCAACGGATGGAATTTTATTACTCATGAAAATGTGTCTTTAAAGGCAGTGTTTTTTATACTCACACACACACACCCCACACTAAAAAAATACATTTTAGACTTTTAATTCCAGGCAAGATGGCATAAGAAGATCCAGATTTGCTTTCCCGGCTAAAACAAGTAATAAACAGTGTTTGGACACTGTCAGGCCCTGAAGACGGTACTCCCCGAAAGAGAGAAAAAGATGATGTTAGCCCCACAGTCACCCAGATTACTTCTGGAAGAATGTCTAGGTTGCAAAGCAGAGCGGAAGGAGCGAGGCAGAACCTGGTGATTGAGGAAATGGACACGGGAGTCTGGCGAGCTGAGGTGGCCAGAGTCTGCAGAGAGAAAGGGCTGGACACCACACAGGGTCTCCTCCTAGTTGTCAGCTGAGTGCTGGTCAGCACACGCATGCAAGGAAACTGTCTGCAGCTGGACAGAAGCATCAAAAGGCAGCAGAGGACAGGACCATAATAGTTCATGTTCCCCCCAGCCAGGGTGGAAAACTTCACAATTAATGGGATTTGGGGTAGAGATCTTATAAAGATACCACCTCGGTTATAGGACAGAATTAGGCCTAGACTAAAGGCAGCTCTGGTCTCACCAAACAATGTTTGAAGCAAGCCTGGAAAGGGTAAAACTGTTTCCAAGTAACTTAACCATGCTCCAGAACAGAACTCAAGAATATTTGCAGGAATACAAAAATATCTAGCACTAACAAGGTAAAATTCACAAGGCCCGGTGGCATCCAGTCAAAAAAATTACCTGTCATGTGAAGAGCCATAATATGACCAAGAATGAGGTGTAAAATAACAATATAGTGAAAGCTTTATCACATTTATAGAAGTAAAATGTATGGCAATAGCACAAAGTCCAGGAAGGGGGGTGGAAATGGATGTATACTGCTTTATGGGCTTATGCTTTGTGTGAAATGGTATAATACTGGAAAGGAGACTATGCTACAAACTCATGGTTATAAAATAATAGTTATAGCTAATGAGTCAACAAAAGGGGATAAAATGGAATCATTACAAATATTAATATAGAAACAGAGCAAGGATGTCCCCTCCCACTCTTCTATTTCAACATTGTACTGGAAGTCCTAGCTACTGCAATAAAACAAAAGGAAATAAAAGGTATACAGATTGGGAAGGAGGAAATAGAACTGACGGTTTTCTTAAGATGCCATGATTTTCTATGTATAAAATTCCAAAGAATCAATGAAAAGCTCCTGGGATTAATTTGCTACTATAGCAAGTTTGCAGGATACAAGGTCAATATGCAAAAGTAAAATGGTTTTATTTGTAAAACAGCAATAAACAATTGGAATTTGAAATTAAAAGCACAATGTCATTTACATTAGCATTATTATGTAAATATGAAATACTTGGATATAAATCTAATTAAATACACATGAATTTATGTGAGGAAAATGGCAAAACTCTGATGAAAGAAATCAAAGAACTAAATAAATGGAGAGATAGTCCATGTCCACGTAGGAAGACTCAATATTGTCAAGACATCAGTTCTTCCTATCTAGAGCTATAGATTCAACACAATCCCAGTCAAAACCCCAGTGTTATTTTATGGGTATCAACAAAATAGTTCGAAAGTTTATGTGGAGAGGCAAATGACCCAGAATAGCCAACACAGCATTGAAGGAGAATAAAGTTGGAGTACTGATGATACCTGGCTTCCAGTAAAGCTACAGTAATCAAAACACTGTGGTATTGGTGAAAGAGTAGACAGATCAGTGGAAGAGCATAGAGAGCCCCAAAATAGACCCATATAGATACAGTTAACTGATCTTTAACAAAGGAGCAAAGGCAGTACAATGGAAAAAAGATAGTCTTTTTGACAAATGGAGCTGGAATGATTGGACATCCCCGTGCAATAGTAAATTTAGACATAGATTGTGTGCCCTTTACAGAAATTAACTTAAAACGGACCATAGATCTCAATGTGAAACGCAAAATTATAAAATGACCAGAAGATAACATAGAAGGGAATCTAGATGACTTTGGGTATGTCGATGACTTTTTAGAACAACATCAAAGGCACAATCCATGAAATAATAATTCATTTATTTCTGGACCTCATTAAGTTGAAATTTTTCTCTGCAAGGTCCATTGCCAAAAAAATGTGAAGATGAGCCACACAGGGAGAAAATATTTGCAAAAGGCAAATCTGATAAAGGACTATTACTCAAAATATACAAAGAACTTTTAAAACTCAGCAGTAAGAAAATGAAAAACCAGATTTAACAATGGGCCAAAGACTTGAATAGACACCTCACCAATGAAAATATGCAAATTTTCAAATAAGCATATGAAAAGATACCCCCCTCATGTTATCAGGGAAATGCAAATTAAAACAACAATGAGAGACCACTATACACACCTGGTAGAATGGCCCAAATCCAAAGCACTGACATCGCCAAGTGCTGGCAAGGATGTGGAGAAACAGGAACTCTCATTCATCCCTGGTGGGAATGCAAAATGATACAGTCACTTTGGAAGACATTTGGTAGTGCCTGACAAAACAAAACGTAATCTTACCATATGATACAGCAATCACACTCATTGGTAGTTATCTAAGTGAGTTAAAAAAAAAAAACATATCTATACAAAAACCTGCACATGGATTTTTATAGCAGCTTTTTTCATAATCGCCAAAACTTGCAAGCAACCAGGATGACTTTTAGTAGCTAAATGAATAATAAACTGTGGCACATCCAGACAATAGAATGCTACTGAGCATGAGAGATAAATGAACTATTAAGCCATGGAAAAACATGGAGGGACCTAAAATGAAAGAACCTACTAAGTGAAAGAAGCCAATCTGAAAAGGCTTTGTACTATATTGTTCCAACTATATGGCATTGTGGAGAAGGCAAAACTGGAAAAAGCAAACAAACAAAAACCACTGGGTTGCCAGAAGTTGAGGGGGAGGGTGGGAATAATAGGTAGAGTACAGAGGATTTTTAGGACAGTGGAACTATTTTGTGTGATACTATAGTGATAGATACATGTCTATACACATTTGTCAAAACCCATAGAATGTACAACACCAAGAGTGAACCCTAATGTAAAGTATGGACTTGAGTGATAATGATATGTCCATGTAAGTTCCTTGATTATAACAAGTGTACCACTTGGTGCAGGTTGTTGATAGTAGTGAGACTGTGTGTATGTGGGGCAGAGGGTGTGTGGAAAATTTCTGTACTTGTCACTCAGTTTTGCTATGAATTTAAAATTGCTGTAAGAAATAAAATCTTTTTAAAAAAAAATTCTAACAGGGGCGCCTGGGTGGCTCAGTCGGTTAAGCATCTGACTTCAGCTCAGGTCATGATCTCACCTCTCATGAGTTCAAGCTTCGTGTCAGGCTCTGTGCTGACAGCACAGAGCCTGGGGCCTGTTTCCAGTTCTGTGTCTCCCTCTCTCTCTGCTCCTCTCTTGCTCACACTCTGTCTCTTTCTCTCAAAAATAAATAAACCTTAAAAAATACGAAAAAAAAAATTCTAACAAATACTCAGTCCAAAAGAAGGCATACAAAGAGGAAAAAGGAAACCCAAAACAAATGGAACAAATACAAACCAAATAGCAAGACAGTAGATTTAAATCCAACTATATTGATAATTACATAAAATACTAGTTAAGGCAGAGATGTCCAACTCACATAAAAACCACAAGATTCAACTATATGTTGTTTCAAAGAAATCTACTTTAAATATAAATGCATGAATAGGATAAAAGTAACAGGATGGAAAACAATATACCATGATAACACTAATCAAAAGAAAGCTGAAGAGGCTCTATTAATATCAAAGTTGATTTCAGAGCAAAGAATATTATTAAGGATAAAAAGAGTTATCTCATAGTGATAAAAGGGTCAATTCATCAAGAGGACACATTAACCCTAATTATGTATGTATTAATAGAGTTTCAAAATAAATGGAACAAAAATTGATAGAACTGTAAGAGGAAACAAATCTACAATTATATTGGAATTTAACATCTCTCACTCAATAATTATTAGAACACATAGACAGAAGTCAGCAAGTATATTGAAAAATTGAATAACAACCATCATTTAACTGGGCCTAACTTGGTATTCATAGAACTATCCGTGCAGCAACAGAAAATATATTCTTTTCAAGTACACAAAGAACATTTACCAATAAAACATGAAATAAGTCCCAATGTACTCAAAAGGATTTAAATTATACAAATGGTTTTCTAGCCACATGGAATTAAATTAGAAATAAATAATATAAAAATATTAATAAATTTCCCAAATATTTGGAAATTAACACACTTACAAATAATCTGTTACGTCACAGAAGATATAAAAAAGCAAATTAGAAAAGTATTTTGAAATAAATAAAAATAAAAATATAACATTAAAATTTGTGGACCCAGCCAAAGCAGTGCTTAGAGGGACATTTATAGCACTAAGCATTACTAGAAAAGTCAAATCAATGACTTCAGTCTCTACCTTAAGAAAGCTAGAAAGAGATAAGCAAACTAAACCCAGAGCAAGCAGAAGAAAGAAAATAATAAAGGCTACAGCAGAAATCAATGAAATAGAAAACAGAAAAATGATAGAGAAAAATCAATGAAATCAATGCTGGTTCTTTGAAAATATCAATGAAATTGACAACCTTTGTAAAAAGAGAAGACGAAATTGCTAAAGTGGAGGACATTACTGCAGCTCCCGTACAAACTGAAAGGATAATAATAAGTGGATGTTATTTATAACTTTGCTGATAAATTCAACAATTTAGAGGAAACAAAAATTTTTTTTAAAGACACAGACTGTCAAAGCTAAATAAATTGAATTTCTTGTTAAAAAAAAATCCTCCCATAAAGAAAACTCTGGGGCCAGATGGCTTCGCTAGTAAATTGCATCAAACTTTAAGGATAAAATATCAATTCCACCAGAACTCTTCCAAGAAAATTGAAGAGAATACGTCCCAACTCAGTTTATAAAACCAGTATTGATTTCATATCAGTATCTTTCATGAAATAGATGCCCAAAAAAATCCTTAAAATTTTTAGTAAATTAAATCTAACAACACATAAAAAGGATAACACATATGTCCAAGTGGAATTTATTCTAGAAATAGGATGTTGGTTTACCATTCAAAACCTAACCCATAATTTGTATATTAACAGACTAAGAAAAAATAAAAACCATATAATTACATCAATATGTAAAATCATATGTAAACTCTGAACACTGTAAACTATAAAACATTGCTGGAGGAAATATGAAAAGGCCTACTAAAATGGAGAGATAGATCATGTTTGTGGATTGTAAGGTTCTGTGTTTTTGAGATGGCAATTCTCTCCCAAGCTTATCTATACAATACTAATCAAGCTCCCAGAGGCTTTTTTGAAGAAATTAAAAAGCTGATTTTAAAATGTGTATGAAAATCCAACAGACCTAGAATAGCCAAATAAACTTTGAAAAAGAACAAAGTTGGGACTCCAACACTACTTAGATTTCAAGACTGACTATGAAACCACAGCAATCAAGACAGTGTGGCATTGGTATAAAAACAGGCAAATAGATTGATGGAACAGAATATATAGAGTCCAGAAATAGACTCACATACATATGGTCAATTGATTTCAAGAAAGATGTCAAGGCAACTGAATGGGGAAAGGACAATCTTGTTAACCAGTGGTGCTGGAACAATTAGATACCCATATGAAAGACAATGAACTTCAACTCTTACTTCATGCCATATGCAAAAATTAACTTGAAATGGTTCATAGACTTGAATATAAGGCTAAAACTATAAAATTTCTAGGAGAAAACACAGGCAAAAGCCTTAGTGGCCTTGAGCTTGGCAAAGATTTCTTAAATATGACACAAAACCCACAAACTATACAAGCAAAAATAAGTAAACTGGATATCCAAGCAAAAAAATATATACATATATGTATATGTAGTAAATCATTTTCCCTTCAAAAGGCATTATTTAAATAATGAAATGGTAAGCCACAAACTGGGAGACAATATTTGCAGAACATATATCTGGCAAAAGACTTGTAACAAAATATGTAAAGAACTCTAACAACTCCTTCAGAAGATGAGTAATCCAATTAAAAATGGACAAAAGATTTTTTTTTTAAGAGAGAGAATGCGAGTGGGGAAGGGCAGAGGGAAAGGGAAAGAGAGAGAATCTTAAGCAGTCTCCATGCTCAGCAAGGAGCCCAACGCGGGGCGGGGGTCGATCCCATGACCGTGTCATCATGACCTGAATGGAAATCAAGTGTCGGATGCTCAACCGACTGAGCCACCCAAGTGCCCCAAAAATGGACAAAAAGTTTAACAGTAATTTCACCAAAGAAGATGTATAAATGTCAAATTAAACATGTGAAAAGATGCTCAATCTCATTGGTCACTGGGAATATGCAAATTAAAACAATGAGATACGACCATGTAACCACTGGAATCACTAAAACTAATGTAATTGACTATTCCAAGCATTGGCAAGGGTCCATTTAGAGAAACTGGAACTTGCCTTCACTACCAGTGGGAATGTAAAATGGTATAATCGTTTTCCAATGTGTTTTGGCCGTTCCCGAAAAAGCTAAATATACACCTACCGTATGATTCAGTCTTTCCATAACCAGGTGTTTACCCAAGAATACATATTGTCCACACAAAGGCTTGAATGTGAGTGTTTATGGATGGCACTTTTAAATGTAGTAGCCCCAAACTGGAAACAATCTAGATGCCCATCAATAGGTGAATGCATAAGTAATTTGTGATAGATTCACACAGTGGAATCCTATCCAGCAATATCAATGAATGAACTATTGAGGCACACAGCTACACGGCCGAATGTTAACATAAGCAGGCTGATTGCAAGAAGCCATGTAAAAAAAGTGTGCGCATTTTTTTGTAGATACCATTTCTACACTTTTCTAGAAAGTACAGACTATAATGGCACAGAGCAAAACCAGTAGTTAGTGGGAAGGAGTGGGGAGGAGTGGGGAAGAAGGAGAAGAAGGGATCACAAAGAGGCATGAGGAAAGTTTGGGGGGCAGTGGATATGATATCTTTTTTAAAAAATAGAATATATTTGGGGGGATTCATTAATTTTTTTAAATTAATCTCTATGCCCAATGTGGGGCTTGAACTCATAACCCTGAGATCGAGAGTCACATGCTCTACCAACTGAGCCAGCCAGGCACCCTGGATATGTTATCTTGATTGTGGTGATGGTTTCACCTGTGTATACATATGCCAAAATTTATCAGATGGTGTGCTTTAAATATGTGAAGTTTAAAAGGGTGACTGCGTGGCTCAGTCGGTTAAGTGTCCAACTTCAGCTCAGGTCGTGATCTCACGACCTGTGAGTTTGAGCCCCGCGTTAAGCTCTGTGCTGACTCAGAGCCTGGAGGCTGCTTCAGATTCTGTGTGTCCTTCTCTCTCTGCTCTTCCCCCGTTCACGCTCTCTCTCTCTCTCTCTCAAAAATAAATAAACATTAAAAAAAATTTTTTTAAATATGTGAAGTTTATTGCATGTGAATTATATACTTCAATAAGGGTGTAAAACAAAAGGAATTAATTTTAGAGTACTACCCACCATACACTCAAACATATACCTGATGAAAAAGAATTGTCTTGCTATGTGCCCTGTCATCTGATACACCCATTCCATTTCATTCCACTCCATTGAAAATACACTCTGATCGTGATCTACTAAGCTGATTTCATAATTCACTAATAGGTTGATGCCTGTAGTTTGAAAAACATTGCATGGCTTGAGTCCACAACAGTCCCTCAGTTACATTGACAAGCCCCCTCCCCCTCGTGTTAGTTTCTATGTCTTTATCACCAATGGTCATCTCCCCTTCTGTTAATGTGGTGACAAAATTTAGAGCCTTAAAGTAAAAGACCTTATCTTTCAAATTCTTGCATTGGCGCCTGAGATCGACCCTTACCCTTTGCTACCATCTCCCCACTGACTTGTTTGGAGATTGTTAATTTTGTGATCTCATAATGAAGATTCTTCTGTGATGACTCTAGGAACACTATGGGGGCCTTTTGGGGGACAGCGAGATGGCAGCGACTGGCCACAGGGTTACTCTGGTTACCAAGGCGTCTGGACATCACTAACATAAGTAACAGCTACTGTTAGCTATCATTTCCCTCATAAAGGAAAGCAAGGTGGCTCTGACACTGAACCTGCTCTTTGTGATGACTTATTTAGCTGCCTTGAAGAATTTACTTTTAGTTGTTGTTTTATCTATGCACAAAGAGGGCCATATGGAAAGTGGTTCCTCTTTCCTAACACACAGTGCGTTAACAGTGGTAAGTACCTATGTCTGTGCCCAGCAGGGTCCAGCAGAGAAGAGGAAAAGGCTAGAGAATAAAAATGATGGAAGAAACCTAGGCTTGGGGTGGTTTCAGTTCTGCTATGAATTAGAGCTCCTGTATGCGACTTTGTATTGATGTATCTGTCAGTCTGTCTTCAATGACACATCTTTCTGTGTCACAGGAAGCGGTGTCATTTGCAAATTCAGTTCCTTTTATGTCCATAAAGATTTTAATAAATGAATTCGGAACCAGGGGGAGATGAAACTCAGGCAGAAGTTGTAAGTTGTGATTCTGTCCCCAGCATTTTTCTAGACAGTAGCCAGAGACAAGTAACAGAGAGCCGCCCTTATTTCCCAAGACCTCAGCCTTCCCAAGGCTCCAGAAGAACCAGCGTGGCATACGCCCAAACCAAGCTGCGTGGCATACTCAGGGGACACAGGACTGTAAAGGAGAGCTTCAATTCCTAGGCTCAGCAGAGTGGCCTAGGTCTCAGTTGATATAGCTCCAAAAATCTAAGATCTAGATTCCGTTCAGATAAGTAGCAGCCGGAGGCTGTAAGTTCAGAATTTGAACAGTCTTGGGGGCGGGGAGTCAGAGTATATTGACGCTATTGCTTCTGGGCAAATAGATTTCGGTATCAGGTTCACACCTTCCTTATTTAGAACCCGGAGAGAGCACGATACAGTGACAAATACGTGGTCGTGGTATCAGGCAAACCTTGGTTCAGATCATGTCTCTGCTGCCTGCCAGCCTTGTGACCTTGGGAAAATCATTTAACCTCTCTGAACTTCAGATTTCTCGTTTAGAGCAGTAGTTCTCCACTAGGAGGGATTTTGCCCCCACCCCCACCCCGGGAATATTTGGTGACATTTAAGACAAGGGGTGAGAAGTGCTTAGTGGAAACGGCGGAGGATACTGTTCAACATCCTACAATGCACAGATAGCACCCCCACAGCAAAGAACTATCTGGCCCCAAATGTCCATAGAGCTGAGGTTGAGAAAATCTTAGAGATAACATATACAAAATGTCTGGCATAAAACAGGTAGGCGCTGCCTCAGTGGTAGCTATCATTACCAAATCATGCATTCAGTGTGGCTAATTGAAAACCAGATTGTAGGGAAGCAAGGATCATGCAAGTCTATCTGAGGTTCAGGAAAAGCCCCCAGTGGTGGTATCAGAGGCCCACTGAACCAGTTACAGATGTTGTGGCAAACAGGTTCAAGGTGGTGGTTCTGGAACCAGTCTGCCCACGTCCAAACTCTGCCTCTGCCATGCACTGCACGTATAACCTTGGGCAAGTCACTTAACCACAGTCTTATCCCCACTTAACTGGGGATAATAACGATATACCTGCCTCACAAAGGATGGGTCTGCATAGATAGCAACCTGCTCACCTAATATTTTCTCTTGTTACAAGGGGAATAAATAGAGAGCCAGTGCCCAGAGGAGCCCTGGTTTTAATAAGAAACTCTGAATTTTTTGATAGGAAGTATGGAGAGGAACATAAACCAAACATAAAATGGGTAATTGACACAGCAATAGAAAGTTCATCAACCCACTAAGGACCCACTATGAGCGGCTGGGCAAGGTGCCAGATGTTTATAAATATCATCTCACTGAATCCCCTCGACAGCTCTTTGAAACGGCTTCTATTAACCTATTTTGATCTTTTTTTACAGACATGGAAATAGGCTCTAAGCAATTAAAGTACTTTGCCCAAACTCTCCCAGCCATAGGGGTAGAGCTGGGGTTTGGAATCTAGGGATGACTCCAGCCTGTGTTTTGGTGAGCTGAAATTCACAAACACTTAACTCGGGGCAATTCCAGGATGTACAACATTCAACCAGCTGGGATTCTCTGTATACAGGAAAGGAAGCAAAATGTAAAGCCAGGCATCTATCTCTAGTACTGGCTGGGACTGATGGCCCAGGGCATGTAGGGACGAGGAAAGAGGAGCAGGACACCAGTGACAGGTGCAGTCCTTGCTTTTCTCCAGGGATAACTGCTACATCCAGAGAGCCACCTTGCATCACCACTGCAGCCTGAAGCCGCTTCTGGGAACATTTCCTGGTAGCGGCTTAGGTCTGGCAGGTTGGGTTACTCAGCGTTGGTGCTTCCTGCCACAAGGAGATATTTTCTAGAGGAGTCCTGAGATGCCCCTCCCCTCTATATGTTTCATGAGGCTAGTGCTGTGTGTGTGTGTGTGTGTGTGTGCACGAGTGCACGTGTGCATTTTCTGTGTGTATAGTGGGATGACAGGATAGCCTGGGACTGAGGAGCCAGCAGAACCAGGAAAAGGTTCCTGGTAGAAGCTGTGGCCCTTCCTCTAAACAAACAGCTGTGTTTGGAGAAAGACGGAAATAGTGCCTAAAAATAGCCAAGAGGCCTGAGTATATCCCAAGACTGGCAGTACTAAGGGGTCTCACACACTGACGCTCAGGACCGAGGCTGTGAAGTAGGTGCTGTTTTGTGGATCTCTGCTTTTCCTGAGGGTCCCCTTCACTCTGTCTGGTGCCGGAAGGCATCGCACCTGCTCGCGCCCAGAGAGCCATCTGGGCAGACCTCCCCAGCTGCTCGCCAAACTCTGGGCCCCGTTCACTCAGCAGAAGCTGAGGAGGAGCAAAGCACAGGCCACAGGGCCTCATATCATCCTGTGCCCTGTGTGTTCTGTGGAGGGCTGTGTTCTTCCCCTGGGCAGAAATGCTCTCCCAAGTTCACTAACCTGGTTGTTTAAATATAGGAGAGGAAACAGATGCTGGCTGGGCGGAAGTCCCTTGAAGACAGGGTTTTGGCGGTGGCTTGCTAGAGCTGATAAGGACACGGGGTGTGCTCCCAGATGGGCCTCTGCCAATTCGCTTTTGGGTCTTTCTGAGGCTGCCCTGAGCCACCACCATCAGAACATGGCTCCTCTCCAAGCTCCTCCTCATGGCTGACAAGGAGAGGAGGGTTATTTTTAAACTGATCTTTGTGACTTCCTCTTGGCCTTCCTCCTTGCTCTCCTCTCTCCGAGGCCCTAAGAGCAGCTTCCTGGCCAAGCCAACTAGAACTCCAGTGATGGGGATGTGTGCAGGGTCCTGGGAGGCAAAGGCTGGCTGTGCAGGGCAGGGACCCAGCCCAGGGGGTGCCAGGGCAGGCGGGAATACTGGGGGTACAGGATACACCCAGCAGGGGTCATGTGGAACCCACAGTTCCTGGACTCTCCAGGGCCACGTAGATGGGTACCAATGCCCTGAGCCAGGGCATCACCCCGCTGATCCCACCAGGGGACTGACCCTTCCTGGGCTGGGCTGGGCTGGGCTGACCAGGCCAGCGCACCCCTGCAGTCTGCGGGGAATGCCCCTCCAGCGGCCCTTGGCTCGCAGAGTTCTGGCAGAGTGCGTCTGGCCGGCTGTACCACCAGCATCCTCAAATTGTGTCGTGGCTGAATCATAGTGACAGCCCCACCCCAGCATCCCCCGTGGAAAAGGAGGGGAGCTTTGCTGCTGGCATGGGGACCTCTGGGGGCTGCCTGGGAACCACATCCCTGCACAGATGCCCTGGGGCTCTGTGGCTGCTGTCCCTGGCTCCCTCTAGCTCCCACACCCACAGCCAGGCAGCTCATGTACAGCCACGGAGCCCAGCAGCTGCCCCACAGTGGGCCTGTTGCCTCTGGCCCAAGCCACAGTTCCTCCCAGGGGGCTCCTTCCTCATGGCTGCTGGGAGGAGACTGACAGCACTCCTAGCCGCCACCAGGAAACCCACAGCACCTGCCCTCTCCCCACTTCTTGGCCTGGCCCCACAGCCAGGACCTGAAAACACCTCTCAGCTGGTGACTCCTTCATCCAAGAAGCAGGGCTGAGGACAGGCATGTAACAGTTTGGGAAACTGATGGTTCCTCTCCAAGACACAGGGGAGCCGAGGCTCAGTCCTTCCTCGAGGGGACTCCTGGTTCTGCAGCCCCTTGTGAAACCAGGCAGGAAGAGCCAGGCTGTGTCTCATGGGCCAGCATCCATGTGATGCTCAGAAAGGCCTTTCCAGGTGAGAGTCTGGGTCGAGAACTAGGCCTTCACTCTGGGTTAGAGTCTGGGTCAAGAACTAGGCCTTGACTCTGGAGATTCCCTCTTTCGGGGAAGAGAGGCCCCTGGGGGCATCTGTCTGTTGAATTCAGAATTCTAGACGCTCAACCTCCGTCACTCATCTGTGGAGACTGGCAAAACCCAGACCCGGGGCTGAGGCGGGCCGGGCAGCATGATGGCTGGGCCAGTGACTGCCGAGGGGGACGCTGGTTCCGCATTCACAAACAGGGCCATCCTGGGAAAGCTGCTTCACCTTCCTAAATATCAACTTCCCCACCCTGCGAACAACAGATGTGATGAAAATGACGGACGCTATGATACGGCCATGGCAAGGGTCAAGCGAGATAGGGCACTAGGCGTCGTGCCCAGAAAAGCCCACGGGAGGGCTGTCGCTGTACCGCTGCACGGGAAAGCCCCCAGCGTGGCTCCTGGCACACGGTCCGCGATGGATACTTGTTACTGTTTTCCCTTCCTTTCTTCCTCCTCAACCTGACTTGAGGGGAGGTGACATGGAAAAGTGTGTGTGCGTGTGTGTGTGTGTGTGTGTGTATGCACGCGCGTGCCCGCCCACACTGCACACACACTCGTGGTGTGTGGGACCGGTGCCGGGTGCTCGTCACTTATTACACCTGCTGCCTCTGTGGGCCCTTGGTGTCACCTGTGGAACAGGGAGTTGGACCCATTGGTTTCCAAGATCCATCCACGAAAGGGTGGATCCACGAAAGGGTGGGCACGTGGTCTCATTCCGCTACCACCCAGCAGAGTCGGGGCCTTCCTTCCACCACAGCCTAGTGGCCTGTTTGCCCTTCTCTGATGCACGTGCCCTCAAGTCCGTGCATCTTCCTCCCACGGCCTCTCCTCCCGCGTCCCCACACCCCCACCCTAGCCAGCAGCTGCCCTGGCCTCCCTGCAGATGTTTCCAGTTTACAGATTGCATGGAGGGCACGTTGGTCATTTGTTCCATTTGCTCAGAAACAACAGCCAGCATTATGGGCAGGAAATGCAGAGGTCGTGCCAAACTGCAGGATGACACAAAACGCCCTAGTCATGGGCACTGGGCGCGCTGGGGGTGGGGGGAGGGAAGGAGCGCAAGCTGGCTTGTCTCGCAGTGACCTGGAGCTCTGTTGTCGCGGTCACTGAAGCAAGGTCCGGCTCCCCTCCGGGAATGGCCCGAGCGGCCCGTTGACTCATCGTGGAGGGACAAGGACAGAGCGAGATGCTATCTTGGATGCTGGGAGCAATTGGGGCTCGGCTCCGCAGCCCGGCCCTGAGGCTGAACCTCGACCAAGAACAAATTCTATTTCTTTGTTCCTGCAAAATCAGGAAAGATTGCAGGGGTAATGAAAGATTAGATGATGTTTGGTGTTGAAGGTCGAGAGCAAACACAAATAAATGTAATGCAAACTAAATTGTGGGCCTCACGGGCCCCGGATGTTTGCCATGCAGCTATTCTGGCCGGAGCCGGCTGTGTGTTCAGCAACCCTCACACCCTGCTCAGGCGGGGGCCCCTTCATAGCAGCAAGTAGTGCCAGAATGAATGGCACACGAGAAATGGGCACTATGATTATTGCTCAGCGTCATCTGGCTCTCGAGACCCAGGCTGGAAGAGTTTCGCTTACAGCAAATTGGGAGCCCAAGCGGCTTTCAGGGGGTAGTGAGCTGGCAGGCTGCCTTTCCCCAGGCCCAGAGGAGTCATGGGTGGGACTGCTGGTGAACCCACCGGGCAGGCCTGCTGATGCTTTCCTGGGTAAGCAGGTGCCACCTCCAGTGTAGACAAACCACTCAGAATGGCATAAGCAAGGGACTTCCTGGCAAGTGTGAAGAAGGGAGAGAGGTGTATTGTAGCCTCTGGAAATCTCCTTTGCACACTTCTCATTTCTGAAGCCTGGGACACATCAGGTGGAATTGGAACTGAGAAGAGCCCCTTCAGTGAGAGACCGAGCATCCGCACTGGAGAAACACAGGATGCAGGGGGCACATCCTTAATGGATTCCCAGTAACCCTGTATCTCACAGTTTGTGGCAGGGTGGTAGGTATGGAATGTGGGGTTTTTTAATGTTTCTTTTTTTTTTTTTTTTTGAGAGAGACAGAGACAGAGCACGAGCTGGGGGAGGGCAGAGAGAGAGAGGGAGACACAGAATCTGAAGCAGGCTCTAGGCTCTGAGCCATCAGCACAGAGCCCGACATGGGGCTCGAACCCATGAACTGTGAGATCATGACCTGAGCCGAAGTCAGATGCTTAACTGACTGGGCCACCCAGGCACCCCAGTAGGTATGGAATGTTCTAATTCAGGGTTTATCAGGTACCTCCTAAGTAGAGCTCCCGTCTGGGTGCTGGAGAGGCCCTGACAGTAAAACAGCTCACCCCACCCCACATCCCGGAGCCCTCACGCACACTGGGGCAGAGAGTGGAGAGCCAGCACCATGGACCAGTTTCCGTGACACCTGCTGTGCCTATGTCACTTCACTTGGTCTTCACTCAAGTGTCTTTGTTACCTATCAAAGGGGCAATTGGAGACACAGAGAATAAACAATTTGTGCAACATCATCCATGTAGAAACAGAACTGACAACAAGAAAGACGGGTGTAGTTTGAAGCACATGGCTGGCACTGATAGCACGCAGGCAGGAGCACAGTGGAAAGGGCCTGCCCCCGTGTGAAGAGGTGTCTGGCTGTGGCTGAACACCCATTGGGCGCATCTGGGGTGCTCTGGTGTGGAAAGGCACTGTCGGTGTGGGACAATGTAACTTGCAGCACCCACCATTCCCCCGTTAGCGAGGACTGACAGGAAGACCGTCAGGAGTCAAGCACGGTGAAAGACCAACCCACCCGTGGGCTTGGTTGGAGGCTCCCAGGCTGTGTGGCTGGGGATTCAGAGAGTTGTGGACCAGGATGACCAAAGAGCCAGCAAAACAGAACAGGTATACAGCCCCTCCAACAAGTCACTGAGAGAATCAGCCCTGACGAATCACAGGAACTGGGGAGGGCATTTTTATGGATTCCCAACCGTAAAGGTCCCTAACCATTTCCTGGCTGCTTCTCCAGGTCTGACCTTGAACCAACCACTCCGGGCATCAGTTTCCCACAGTGCTCCATCCCTCCCCAAATCCCCGTGTCCTGGGACCCCTACACTGAGCACAGCGATCCAGGGCCAGTCCCCCGACTTCCTGAGTCCTGTTACATCATGTGTCAGAATGAAGTGGCCAGCCAGGGCCAGAGGGGGCTCTGGGTCCTGCAGACAGAGGAGTGATGAGTAAGGAGGGGATGAACTAGTTGTGATGTGAAGGGGAAATGAGCAGAGTGAGACAATGAAAAACACATGTGTGAGCTTGTGTGTACGTGTGTGTGTGTGTGTGTGAGAGAGAGAGAGAGAGAGAGAGGACACACCTTAGATCTACCACAGAGATGAGAGAATGACACAGGCCGTTGCACGTACAAATGCGGAAACCACAAAACGCAATGCAAATATCAGACATTCTCTCCGAAGGTCCCTTTCACTAGAGCTAACTGGTCACACTCTATTTTCTATCTGTACTGGTTTGAGACTGAAGTTAGATGCCAAGAAAACTATTTCTGCTGAGGAGGAGGGCTCCCTGTATGCCTCCTGATTCCTCACTGGACGTTGAGAGGTGCGGTCAGCACTCTTGCGGGGCGAGGAGAAGACAGGCTCGAGACTAACATGTTATATGTGCCGCGAGGATTTATCCCAGGTCTCGTTTGGGCCGGGTTCTATTTTAGGCTCTTGGTACGTTGGGGAGAAGGGGAGTGGGAAGGAGATCTAAAGAGGAGGAAGGCATCATTTCTTACAGAGTTTGCTTAAGGAGTTTACTAGCTAGTGGGAGAACAGTCATATAAATAAAATCACTACAAATGGTGTAATACAGGCTCGAATAGAGAAACGTGTCAGCTGGCTTGAGCGTACAGAGGAGGAAGCTATTAACTCAGTCTGGTAGTGACTTCAATCCTGTGTGGAAGTGGGTGGGGTGTACATAAATAAAAAAAAAAAGTGTACCTGGGAGAATCATAATATTAGACCCTGTACAGCACCATTCCTAAGGGAGTGTTTACTAGATAGCATTTGCTGGAGAGCGATGCTTCAAGAGTTGTACTGATAGCTTTTCTCCAAGAGCTCAACTAACCCCAGGGAGCATTTTCAGCCCCATCATTTTTTTTTCCCTTTTGTCCAAACTGATCATCTAAAATAATTGCGGGGGCGCCTGGGTGGCTCAGTCAGCTAAGTGTCCGACTTCTGCTCAGGTCATGATCTCGCGGTTCACGAGTTTGACCCCCGCGTCAGGGTCTGTGCTGACAGCTCAGAGGGTGGAGCCTGTTTCGGATCCTCTGTCTCCCTCTCTCTCTGTCCATCCATCCATCCATCCCTCTCTCTCTCTCCCTCACACAAAAAATAGACATTAAAAAAGTAAGTGAAAATAAAATAAGATTGTGGACCACCTGTTGAGGAAAAGAACCTCACTCCAAGTCATGGAGGGACTGGCGAGCATCTTTGTACAACAGCCTGGAATAATCACCCTGCAGACCTGCCTCCGAAATGAACGCCAGTGCTCCTTCTAATGTTCTACGTGTTTATTATTAATACTTAGCCCACTTCCAAAAAGGATGGGAGGTCGCTCCCAGTAAACGAACAGGGTGTGACAGAATCACTCTCACACGGGGAGCCCAGGGATGACGTGGGACCTCAAGATGCCCCGGGAAACCACAGCCAAGCATGGTCACGGAGACAATACCAGCTCCAGCCTCTTCGCTGCCCCTGCACACCTGAGTTACACAAAGCTACCCCAGTAGGCAGTTACACAAAGCCAGCTAGTTTATTAAGAAAAGCCCCCTCCTGGCTAGCACTCAACTCCTCAGTGAAATTTACCCTAAGAAACTTTCTACAAGGAACAGGGCAGCAGACCATCCCCCTCGGTCATGATGAAATGCTGAGACATACTTCTGATGACAGCTTTCTATATTTACCTTTAATAAGCAGCGGAGAGAATCAGGTTATCTGGGAAGGCGTTTAGCAAGGAACAAACGTAATATGGTTTCACGACGCTGCTGTCTGATCACGGGCTGGGTGCAAGAGAGGCACACGGAGAACGCAGAGGAAGAGAGGTCGGCTGCCCACAGCGGTCCCAAACCGCCGTCTTCTAAGCGGAGCTGGCGGGGGGTGGGAGCCAGACGGTTGGTGGGATAGCACACTGCCCCTGATAGCTGGCCTGACCTAGGACACGAGACTTACCCCATTGGGACACTGAAGAATTTCTGCCTCAGATGACAAACTGGGTTTTGGCATAACTGATACCGTATTCTTCTTGTGGGGTTCACTGGGAAGAGCCAAGGCTTTGAAGCCAAGACAGATTTGGGTCCGGGCCACGGTCCTGTCGTTCACTGGCTTTGTTGCTCAGGTGGCTCACTGGCCAAGTCACTCAGGTGTCACCGCGGCTTAGTTTCCTCCTCTGTACAATGGATCCAACAGCACTTACCTCCAGGACGGCTATAGAATCGGAAGCGACACCTGGCAAAGTGCCCAGCCCGTGGTGGTTGGCGTTGTCTCCATGGCGGCTGTCATGAGAATAAACACGAAAGGCCTTGTGGAGTAGGAGGGGGAAGACACACGTCAGCAGGAGAGGGAGGTTGCTCATCTCCTGCCATGGCAGGAGGGTTTGCACCCGATTCGTTAAGGAGTGGCGCCACATTTGTTAGGTGGAAGGTTAAAAAAAAAAAAAAAAAAAAGAGGGGTGGGGGGCAGGATACGGCCCCGCTGTAAACATTTAGGATCAGAGTTCATTCCTGCACGTTCTGGTGTGTAGATAAAGGGCTTAGGGGTTGACATCAGGATGTACAGTTGGCTTCTGAGTCCTGCCCGCTTTGGGACTTGGGGGTGACACCCCGCGTGGGTGATTAGAAGAAGCCGGGGGCTGGGGTGCCTGGGTGGCTCAGTCGGTTAAGCGTCCGACTTCAGCTCAGGTCATGATCTCACGGTCCGTGAGTTCGAGCCCCGCGTCGGGCTCTGTGCTGACAGCTCGGAGCCTGGAGCCTGCTTCGGATTCTGTGTCTCCCTCTCTCTCTGACCCTCCCCCGTTCATGCTCTGTCTCTCTCTCAAAAATAAATAAACGTTAAAAAAAAAAAAAAGAAGAAGAAGAAGAAGAAGCCGGGGGCTGAGTTGCGAAGACACCCAGAAAGTTTTGAGAAATCACGGGACAGGAGGCTCACCAGCAAAGGCCAGCAAAACTGCCCACAGAAGGGAGACGACTGGTCAGAGCCTGGCAGGTGCCAAGGGAGGGACTGGTGATATAGGTATGGCGGGGAGCGAAACATCCCAGCGGGACCTCACCTGACAAGCCCTCTCCCCGTCTTCACTGTCCTCTCCTGAGGTGAGGAGGCCGGTGAGAGGCTCCTGTCCCCGAGTCCCCTCTGATGTTGGTACAGGGACAGTCCTGAGCAGACCTCTCCAGCCTCCGGGCCTCAGTTTCTTCTGCTGTGAGCAGAGATGAGTAAGACGGGCCTCTCGGGTGGTGGTTTTGCTAACTGAGTGAAGCAGAGTGTGTGAGCGGCGTGGTGCACCCTACAGAAAAACACAGATACTGTTTTTCTTGGAATACTCACAAGCTTGAATAAGTAGAAGCAGCTTCTCAACCTTCTTGAGTCAAGAGCATTGAATTTAGTGCGGCCCAGAAATATTCCATGGGATCAGGTTGAACTTAAGCAGTTGGCAATCTATCCCTGTCTCCTTTGCCCTTCATTCTCGATTCCTTCGTGTTCGGCACCATCTGAGGTCACTCTAAGCAGCGCCGAAAGGGGGTGCCACCAACTCCTCCCAGCTTCTCGTTTTCTCGCTCAGCCTGCAGCCTGGGAGGCAGTGGGAACGTGCTGCCACCTGGTGGTCACTGCTGAGCACACAGCCCCTGCCGACGCTCGGGAATAAGCCTTGTGGACACTTGAAGCTGGTGCGGGGAAGACTCTGCCCTCGCTAAGACTCTTGTAGTATGAGCATCTCCTTGCTTTCTGAGTGCCTAGAACCTGGAACAAGTTCAGAGTTAGCTGAACCCTTCCCTGGACTCTCCATTAGGGCCTGGAGGCCTCCTGACACACGAGGTGCCGCGGGGTGTCTGGAGGGTGGGGCGTACACCCCCAAGGAGTTTCCCTTTGTTGAGCAGGATTTCCGGTTGCTCCGAGTGAAGGGACCTTGACCTCCCTCCGCCCCTTGTACTGGTTCTGAGTATCCCGAACTCGGGCCACAGTTCCTGGCTCCTTGGCCAAGCCGGTGTGGCTCAGGTCAATGGGTCCTAGTAGGAAGCCCCCTGGGGACAGTGCCTCCAGATCAGCCCCTAGAGGAAGGCTTCTGGAAAGGCCCAGCCTCCTCCTCCTGTGTTGACTGAGAGCAGGGAAGGGAGGGGTGCTGGGAGAGGCCACCTTCTTGGCCACCTCACTCTTTTTAAGCCTCCACTGCTGGCTAGCAAGCAAGAAGCTTTATAAAAATATAAGGTTTTGGGGAAGTGGTGATGGGGCCAAGAGGAAGCGGACAAACTGATTTTGTGCAATTCTGCAGGCAGCAGTGGAGTCCATGTGAGCCAACCTCAGGCGGGAGCCCCCACCTCCCAGCTGCCTGACATCCTGTCTCAGCAGCCTCCTGGACCAGTTTCTAGGACTCCAGAAGCCCCCCCCCCACCCCCACCCCGGGCTCCTGCTCAGACAGCATCTTGCTGTGAGTGCAGGGTGGTTGCTGGGGCTTGTCAGGCTTGTCTGGGAAGCTGCAAAGGAGCAGATGAACATCTGTCTGACCAGCCTCTCCTGACATTAAGCAGAACCCCAAGGGCAAGGTTGCAGCCCTGTGGCTGAGCTGTGTCCAGGGGTGTCGGGCCAGGGTTTGGGACAGGTGAGGCCTTTCCCTAGGACTCAGATGCTTTTCCTGTGGTTCAGGTTGATGGATTCCCTCCCCGATCCTTGCCTCTTCCATGGAGTCCATGTTCTTTTAATAAAACCGAAACAGACATGGCCCTTCTTTTAGATGGGGAAATTCCCTAAGCCACATCTCACTTATAATTTATTATTTAAAAAAATTTTGGTCGGTGGCGGGGGGGAATGGGTGGCTCAGTCAGTTAGATGTCCGACTTCAGCTCATGTCATGACCCGTTTGTGAGTTCGAGCCCCGCATCAGGCTCAGAACCTGGAGTCTGCTTCAGATTCTGTGTCTCCCTCTCTCTCTGTCCCTCCCCTGCTCACACTCTGTCTCTCACTCTTTCTCAAAAATAACTATTAAAAAAATGTAAAAAAAAATTTTTTTTTGGCACTCTGGTCCAACAAAAGGTTTTCTTTCTATTCCAGATCTCCCCCTGAAGCCCTGCCAAGTGCCCTGCTCATTCTTTCACCTGTCCGTAATTCAGAGCAGGTACCAGACCTACACTATGTTGGTGCTCTGTTCCCATGATCTTGGTCGCCTCTTTTCCATGCATTGAGGCTAGAACCTCCCAATGATAATATGGCAACGTCAAGTTCAGGGACACCTTGTGCTTGTGAAAGCTTCACATGGCTATTCACTTGCCCACTCATTTACCGTAGCCAGGAGCCTGGGTTTGAATGCCGGCTCTGCCACTTTCTAGCTGCGCAATCCTGGGCAAGTTACTTCACCTTTGTTACTTTTTTAATGTTTACTTAATTTTGAGACAGAGAGAGACAGAGCATGAACAGGGGAGGGGCAGAGAGAGAGGGAGACACAGAATCTGAAACAGGCTCCAGGCTCTGAGCTGTCAGCACAGAGCCCGACGCGGGGCTTGAACTCGCGAATCACGAGATCACGCCCTGAACCAAAGTGGGACGCTTAACCTACTGAGCCACCCAGACGCCCCAAATTACTTCTCCTTTCTGAGCCTCAGTTTGTTCAGCTGTGATTACAGTAAACATTTCATCAGAGAGCATTGAATGAGACCATGAAAGTAAAACCCTCACCGTGGCAGGTGGTATGAGGGAACATACTCAACCGGTCCTAGCTGATTCTATACTTAGTGCCAAGCTGATGCCCTCTGGTTCACTGAGGAGCTTTCCTATTCATTCATTTAACAGAAATATTCTTGAGCACCTGCAACCTGCCAGCCATGATGGTGGGGCTAGAAATGATGAGTGGAGACCCCTATGCTCCAGGGGCGTAGATAGCAGGGGAGGGGCTTAAAAACACAGCATGGTGAGGGGATGTCTGGGAAATTCTCTTCAGGGTCCTGTTAGAGAATAGTCTTGAAGGAAAAGTGCTTGTGTTCTAGGTGGACACAGGGAGAAGGGCTTTCTAAGCTGGGCACACATGGGGGAGGAAGAGAAATCATGGTGGTGCTTGTGGTTTTGGAGAAGAGGGGGATCCAGGCACCAGGAGGCTGCAGGGGGCTGGGACACCCCACCTCGAAGGGTCTCGTTCGTCATTCCAAAGGGGCCGGACTTGATCCTGAGGGCCGTATAGAGGCTGTGGGGAGACTTGCTTCTGGGGATGGCTCAGGGGGCTGAGACGGCGTGTCCATGAGAAATGAGGGAAGTTACCCAAGAGCAGTTGTGGGGCGTGTGGGGGGGGGGGGACAAGATGACCATCTGTCCTGGCCTCTCTGTCTTCTTTTCCAGCCTGCTCTCTCTTCTTTTCCAGGTTGCCTTCTGGCACTCAGTCTGGAGTGAGAAGTTGGCTCAGGATCCAATACTAGGCAAAAATGCTAAGTAATGTGGAAACCTCTCTCCTCATCCCTCCAGTCACCCCCCTGAGCACGGATGGGTTCAGTCTTCCCTTGGTTCCTGGACAGGAAATGTCCAGAAAATTCAGGAGACACAATTCCCAGGTGGGAAGAGGGGTCTAGGTCAAGGTGTCTCAAGTGCGGCCCCAGCCGCACTTTTCCCCCTAGATTATTCTCTCCCAGGCTATTCTGCACCCACCTCTCTGCTCTTGTTACAGGTGCGGGGACACAAAGCCCTCTCCGTGGCTTCTCTAACACAGCCGAGATGGGCTGGTTATAAAAGGACTCTCTCAGGTCCTAAAGGAGGATGAAAGGGGTAAAGATCAGGTTTCCAGCTCTAGCTGTGGAATCCATCCCCAAAACCTTGCCCACTTTCTGTGGCTGGATCCGTGGCTCAGGTACTTTCCTGGCCTCTGCCACCTTCTCCCTCCCCCAGCTTCTGGCTCATAATGACACAGCCCCCCTCACACCTCTCTCTCTAAATGTGGAAGCTGTCTGTTGCCTGACCAGCTCTCGAATGCAGAGCAAGGCAGACCTGGGTGGCCAAGCACCCCCCTGGAAACCGCTCCCTTACTATACATTCGCCCCAACGTAGCAATATGACTGATCCTTACCCCAGAGTGTCTTGCTCTCACATATTGGCTGTTTGGTCCTACCGGGTGGCAAGGGGCCCGCAGAGAGGGTACCTTTTTTTTTTTTTTTTTTTTTTTTTACACCCTGTCACCAAAATTCAACCATTGCTTTAGGGCGAGAGCAACTTCTTTCGGTAGCACACAGCCTCCTAGAAATTGCTCTCTGTGACTTCCTCCCCTGAAGCAGAGATAAAGAAAGCAGTTGCAGTAGATACTCTTGTGAGAAGCTGCACTGGAGGCTGGCGAAGCTTCTCAAGTTCCCACGGTGCAGGGATGTGGGCATGGTTACCACTGGAAAACGCTGGAAAGGCGGCGATGCTTACTGCTGGAGAGGGCCGCCGCCCCTTAATGTCTGGGGGGTTGGGCCAGGGTGAAGTGGCAAGTCCAGGAGGCATGGGCAAGGTTATTCAGACTTGGGCCAACTTGAGATGGGGGGAGGGGGTGTGGGGGGAGCAGAGGGTGACGTGGAAATGCCACGGCCCCGAGGCGTCTCACTGGTGCCCTGGCAAGGATGTGAGCAACGCTGTTGTCGGTGTTGAATTTTAGTTCTGGCTGCGCGTAGATTGGGGTTATTTAAGGCAAATATTATAAACCTTCCGATCCACTGTGTGAGCTCAGGTCCACCCATCCCTTCTTGCTGGGTCTCTAAATAACCCCAGTGGGCAGGACTGGACCTTAAATAACAATTGCATTTGAGTGTCTGATTTCCAGAAGCTTCAGACCAGGTGATGAGCAACTTCCAGGGAAGCAGTTTGGTTCCTCTTTTCATGCGGGTGGGGGTGGGTGAGTGGGAGGGGTATGCTGTGTGATTATGTACATGCGTGGCCCTTTCTCTCCTTTCTGCCTGGCCGGTCATCCTGTTGTCCTGTTGTTCCTCAAAGAGATTTGTCACAGCGGTGGTTGCTGGTGTGAGGGCATGTAAGACATTGGTGGGCGTGTGGGCTGACAGGGGGAAATGTGGAGTCAGCAGATGTGATGCTTGTGGGAGGTGCTGAGTGTTTTTGCCCTTCTGAGCAGGGGATCTTAGCTTGTCCTTTGGCAACGGGTCTCTCTCTCTCTCATATGAGGGAGACCGACAGTGCCAGTGGGGGAGGGACAGAGAGAGAGGGAGACACAGAACCCGAAGCAGGCTCCAGGCTCTGAGCTGTCAGCACAGAGCCCGACATGGGGCTCGAACTCACCGACTGCAAGATCATGACCTAAGCCAAAGTCAGACGCTTAACCCACTGAGCCAGGAGCCTGGGTAAAGGATCTTTGATGCAAAAGCTGGGTCCCAGCTGGCCTCAGTGCTTGCTGTCTGCACTGTCTTAGTCTGTTCAAGCTACTGTAACAGAATACTGCAGACTGGGTGGTTTATAAGCCATAGACATTCTGCTCTGGAGGCTGGGAGGTTCAAGATCAAGACACCGGCAGATTTGGTGTCCAGCGAGAGCTAGCTTCCTGGTTCATGAATGGCAGAGGGAGTGAAGGAGCTCTTTGGGGTGTCTCTTATAAGACACTAATCCCATGCCTGAGGGCTCTATCCCTAAGACCTAGGCACCTCCTAAAGACCCCACCTCCTAATACCATCACTTTGAGGATCAGATCTCAACATATACATTTTGCAGGGACACAAACAGTCAGTCTATAACATACGCTAAAAAAAAAAAAAACAAAAAACAAAAAACAATAAATTCTGGCTAAGGCTGCCACCACAATCTATTTCTTGTTCCCCTGTGGCTCCCGTTTGCTTCCTTGTCACGGGATCTTTCTGCTAAGTCAGCAGAAAGCCAGAATAGAAGAGTCTGTGTTTCCACTGCTCTCCCACCCGGCACTACACTCCTATCCAGTCCCCCCGTGAATGAATTCAGAACCTTCTCCCTGACATTCACACCCCTCCTCTTCTCTTTCCATCTTCTGGCTGAATGTCCCTGGTCTCTGCTTCCTCTTGGCCCATCTTACTTCCTGAAACACCCCTGAAGAGGGCTGCTTATCTCGATGGAGCTCAAGTGGCCCCCTGGGGGCAGGAGGCAGAGGTCTTGAGCGTGTCTGTCTGGGGAACTAAGAGCCGCAGCACTTTCAGATTCAGCCCACAGAGAACTGTCCTCCACGCTTCCGGGAGCCCAGGGATGTGTGGCCCACAAAGAGGCAAGAAGTGATTGCCCCTAGATGGGCTCTCTCTAAGAAAAGGTGGGGGCGTCTCCAAGGGAGTGTCCCATCGGAGAAGAGAAGGAATGAGCGAGTTGTGAGTTTCAGACTGCTGCTGCTGCCCCTGAACCTCAAGTGAGGTGCCTGGCAAGAGCTCGACTCACCGGGCTGCACGGATCCCGTCAGCACGCCTGCTACTAGGGAGGCTCCTTGGCGAGAGCAAGATGGCTGTCAACAGCACTGCCCTGTTGTTGGCCAACGTGACCTACATCACCGTGGAGATTCTCATCGGGCTCTGTGCCATAGTGGGCAATGTGCTGGTCATCTGGGTGGTCAAGCTGAACCCCAGCCTGCAGACCACCACCTTCTATTTCATTGTCTCCCTGGCCCTGGCTGACATTGCTGTTGGGGTGCTGGTCATGCCTTTGGCCATTGTCATCAGCCTGGGTATCACAATCCACTTTTATAACTGCCTCTTCATGACCTGCCTACTGCTGATCTTCACCCATGCCTCCATCATGTCCTTGCTAGCCATTGCTGTGGACCGATACCTGCGGGTCAAGCTCACAGTCAGGTAAGAGGGGAGGTGTGATGGGGGCGCCTGGGGCACGGGGCTACAAAATTCAGATCCCAGACGATTTTTCAGTGAAAACAAATCCAGACTGAACTTGAAAGAGGACACTACATTTCTTTGCACCATTTGGTGTGTGAGGGGCTTAACGACGCTGAGCTGGGACTCTGGAACAGAGGAATGCTCGATCATTCTCCACTGACTGTGGGCGTGTATGCTCGGGTCCCTGGGGCAGCTAAGGATGATGAAAGCTTGATGCATCTTTAATTAGTAAAAACTGTTCCTGAGTTTTAGAAATGTTGGAAACCTACCAGATAAAATAAGGAGCGAACAGAAAAGAATAGGCAGGGATAAATGGATGGTTCTGTTCTTTGCAGATGTAGGTTATTTTAAAGTTACTTTAACTTTGCTTCCTCTTCCATGTAGAGACGGGGATCAAAACGTTCTCCACTGCAGAAAGCAGTAACAACCTTTCCTGTGACCATGTGAATAGAATAGGCCCACCAGTGGAGACATCTCATTCCCCAAGAGTCCTGAATAGCAATTGTCTCATATTCCTCCTGTCTGGTCTTGGGGAAGAGACGTGGGGAGAAACCTGCAAATCTGCAAACAAGCCAGGGGTCAAAGCCCAGATCTTGAGCTCTGAGCTGGGGCAAGTTGTTTAACTTTCTCAGCTTTGGTTCCTCGTCTTTCCACGGTGGTTAACTTTGGAACTCTGAACTCAGACTTACCTCGTTTCCATTTTTACCTCTGCCGCTTCCAGCTCATGCAGGTTACTTGCCCGTTTCTTTTTTTCACCTATAAAGTGGGGACAGTAACTGCAACTTCCTCATGAAATTCCATAGGTCGGGGCGCCCTGGGTGGCTCAGTCGGTTAAGCATCTGACTCTTGGTTTTGTCTCAGGTCATGATCTCACAGTTTGTGAGTCAGAGCCCCCATCAGGCTCTGTGCTGCCAGCTGCGGAGCCGGCTTGGGATTCTCTGTCTCCCTCTCTCTCTGCTCCTCCTTCGCTTGCACTCTCTCTCAAAATAAATAAACTTAAAAAAAAATATCTTTCTAAAAAAACGAAATGCCTGCCCAGTCTGTGCTCGATCAATGGTAGTTCAAATGACTGTTATCCTCACCCATCACCAGCAATGAAATGGACATTATCATAGGGATAGCTTTTGTTTGTTGTGAGTTTTTTTTCATTTTATTTTTTTAATGTTTATTTATCTTTGAGAGAGACACAGAGCACAAGTGGGGGAAGGGTCAGAGAGAGAGGGAGACACAGAATCCGAAGCAGGCTCCAGGCTCCGAGCTGTCAGCACAGTCCAACGCGGGGCTCTAACCCACGAACTGTTGAGATCATGACCTGAGCCGAAGTCGGACGCTTAACCGACTAAGCCACCCAGGTGCCCCTGTTGTGAAATTTAATTGAGCTAAAGTCTCCTGAGGACACAGTCGGTGCTTAACAGAATCAGTTTCCTTCTCATAGTCTGTGTGGAATATTGTCAGGAAGGATGCTGGAAGAAGAGATGGTGACTCTTGTTGGATGAGTCGTTTTAGGTCCTAGAAGCACTTGAACCTGAACTCTACAACTCCACAGACCCATGTGACTCAAACACCAAGTGTGGATGCCATTGCAAAGAGAGAAGCAGGGGCAGGCACGGGTGGGGGGCAGTGTGGGAGAGGCAAAGTGTAATTCCTGGACCAAACAAAACATGGCCGGAAATGCGCTTTGAGGAGATAATTTCTCACGAAGTAGGCGATGCCAGGAGACTTAGAAAACTCTTATCCTCCCAGGAATCAAAGAGTTCTTGAGCTGCGAGTGTGGCAACATATTTCTAATCCATTCTAGATGGTATTTCTTTTTTTTTTTTTTAATTTTTTTTTTAACATTTTATTATTTATTTTTGAGACAGAGAGAGAGAGAGCATGAACAGGGGAGGGTCAGAGAAAGAGGGAGTCACAGAACCTGAAACAGGCTTCAGGCTCTGAGCTGTCAGCACAGAGCCCGACGTGGGGCTCGAACCCACAGACCATGAGATCATGACCTGAGCCGAAGTTGGCCATTTAACCGACTGAGCCACCCAGGCGCCCCGTGGTATTTCTTGAAAAAAACAAAAAACAAAAAAGAAGTCCCTGGAGAAATTTGCAGGAATGCCAGCACTCTCCAGCCTCATCTTCCCCTCCCCCACTCCTTTAGCAATTCCTACTGTAAACTCACCCATTCTCTTCCATTCAAACAGATACAGGAGGATCACCACTCAAAGAAGAATATGGTTGGCCCTGGGCCTTTGCTGGCTGGTGTCATTCCTGGTGGGACTGACCCCCATGTTTGGCTGGAACATGAAACTGACCTCCGAGTACTACAGAAATGTCACCTCCCTTTCATGCCAGTTCCGTTCTGTCATGACGATGGACTACATGGTCTACTTCAGCTTCTTCACGTGGATTTTAATCCCCCTGGTTATTATGTGCGCCATCTATCTTGACATATTCTATGTCATCCGGAACAAACTCAATCAGAGCTTCTCAAGCTCCAAAGAGACAGGCACGTTTTATGGACGGGAGTTCAAGACGGCCAAGTCTCTGTTTCTGGTTCTCTTCCTGTTTGCTTTGTCCTGGCTGCCTTTATCCATCATCAACTGTATCACCTACTTCCATGGTGAGGTGCCGCAAATTATACTTTACTTGGGAATTTTGCTCTCCCATGCTAACTCCATGATGAACCCTATTGTCTATGCTTACAAAATAAAGAAGTTCAAGGAAACCTACGTTTTGATCTTCAAAACCTGTATGATCTGCCAGTCCTCTGATTCCTTGGACCCAAGCACTGATCAGACTTCTGAGTAGTTATCCATGAAAGACCCCTCTTCACCCCATTGACCTTCGGATTCGGCATCAGTAAACACTTGAAGAACCACCCATCTGAGCCAAAGGCTTTCATGTCCTTAATTCCTTCTACTGAGTGGGGAGCATTTGACTGGCTGCCCCCAGTGGTACCTCCCTAACACCCCCTTTCTATTATCCAATTTTTTCCTTGTCTTTCTTTGATTCTATGTTCCGGATGACTGACTTGAAGAAAGCGTTCTACTGTTACTACTGCCTCCTGTTTGGGAAGGAGGAGAAGTCAAGGTATCTGAAGGATGCTTTGTTGACTTACTGATGAAAGGTCCCGATCTGGATGTGTGTGGTGGTGACTCAGTTCCTTTCTGTCGTGGAACCAAGCAGAGACACCTACACCATCAGATGCCAGGGAGATGGTGGGAGCAGAGTTTAACAAAGGGGGATTTAAACTGCTGAATTCACCAGTATTTGAATAAATGTATTTGAGTAAATAAAAGATGACGGCTAACTGTTGTGTAGCTCTCTGCTGGGGGTCAGGGTCACTTGGGGTTGCAGACCCCAGCTGGCTGCTCGTGGCACTCAACCTGCTTGCCATGTTCACCTGTTTGGACTCTGGGGCCCTCACTTCTTGCCTAGAATATCCTGTTCCTTTTTCCTGGGCTGATCGGAGCATTTGCCAACTTTATGAACCATTCATCAATTGTTAGAGAAGGGTCAAAAGAGGCAAAGAGAGAGAGAGAGAGAGAGAGAGAGAGAGAGAGAGAGAGAGAGACAGGATAGCTATTCTTTGCTGAGCACTTTCTATGCACTATGTACTTTGCATACATTTGTCCGGACACCCTCTGGGGTAGGTCCCACCATTACTATCCTCTTCTCTGTGCAGAAGAAAATGGAAGAACAGAGAGGTTAAATAACTTGTCTATAGTCAAACAGTTAACAAGTAGTAGAGCCAGGATTGAAACTCAGCCCTGCCTTCGGAGATCCCAAGCTCCTCTCTACCTATTCTCAGACACGAAGAGGGGCTTGTAACTTCTCCAAAGTCCAAACTGTCAAGTTCATCTAAGGTACAATCAGCAGACACATGGATACAAACTACAGCTTGTAGGGGCGCCTGGGTGGCTTGGTCGGTTAAGCGTCCGACTTCGGCTCAGGTCATGATCTCACGGTCCGTGAGTTCGAGCCCCGCGTCGGGCTCTGTGCTGACAGCTCAGAGCCTGGAGCCTGTTTCAGATTCTGTGTCTCCCTCTCTCTCTGCCCCTCCCCTGTTCATGCTCTGTCTCTCTCTGTCTCAAAAATAATAAACGTTAAAAAAAAAATTTTTTTTTAAATAAAATAAAATAAAAAAACAAACTACAGCTTGTATGCTCGAGCACGGCCGTACTTAGGTACGCCAGGCAGGGACAGAGTTCCAGCCACACCTTTCAAACACTGAGCGTGGCTCTAGAGATTCAAGGGCACATCTCTGGTGTGGTCCGTGCACACTTGCAGCTGTGGACTTTCCCCAGACAATGAATATATAAACTTGATGAGAGCAGCAAGATGGGGTTTCAATTAAACCACTTCCAAGAGGATAAGTATACCGAAAATGGTTTATTATTATCATCATTAGTATTAGTTCTTAGCCGATTCTGAAAGTTTATCCCGACCGCAATCTTGGGCCAGGGCATGATAACCATATTTATCTAGTTAACATTTCATTTCAGTAAAGCCCCGCTTGTCTCCCCCATCACCCCAGGAAGAAGAACACTGTCTGGGAAGTTGAAAAACTTCCGTCTACTTTCCTAACCCCAAACTGAGCTGGTCACCCACCCACCCACTTCCCTGCACCGCTCACAATCTATCTTAAAGGCAAATGGCTGGACCACAGCGCCACTGTCCCCGGAAGTGTGGGAGGCTACCTTCAACCCAGCAGCCTCCCCTTCAACATTTGGGGATCTATTTTCTTTAAAAATCCAAGCGCCGGCCCCAAAACCTCCACCAAATTTTCCCCTTAATGGCGTCCCTTGTTTGATTTAAGGCTTTCCCCCCTGAATTAGTTTTTGTGCTGAGTTAAAACGCCCCTCCAGGATGAGGCCCCGGGTTTACTGTGGGATTTTCTGGTGACCCTGTTGCATTCTGCTGGCCAGAAACCACCTCCGCCCGTCGGACCCTTGAGGGAAGGGCTGATCAGTTTTCAGTCCCAGACACAGGCGCTTCATAATTTACAAACAATCTGTAACATTGCAGTAGCACACTTCACACCTACTGTTTTTGAAACTTGAGGGGCGCCTGGGTGGCTCAGTCGGTTAAACGGCCGACTTCGGCTCAGGTCATGATCTCACGGTCCGTGAGTTCGAGCCCCGCGTCGGGCTCTGTGCTGACAGCTCAGGGCCTGGAGCCTGTTTCAGATTCTGTGTCTCCCTCTCTCTGACCCTCCCCTGTTCATGCTCTGTCTCTCCCTGTCTCAAAAATAAATAAAACGTTAAAAAAAATTAAAAGATAAAAAAAAGAAAGAAACTTCGTTTAAGGGGACTACTTCCCTCAAAACAAAGCAGCAATCTGTCCTGGGTCATCGCTGTGGGAAGATGAGTTTTCTGAGTTTCAGAAAAAACAAACTTTTCTTCTTTCTTCTCCCTTTCTCCTCCTCCCCACTCCCCCACTCTGAAGTCCACTGCTTAGCAGATCCACTGAGGGTTTGCAGGGAGTTCAATTTTTTTTTAATAATTTTTCTATATTTATTTTTGAAAGCGCGAGAGAGAGAGAGGGCGCGAGCACAAGTGGGGGAGGGGCAGAGAGAGAGAGAGAGAGAGAGAGAGAAAGACAGAATCCAAAGCAGGCTCTAGACTCTGAGCTGTCAGCACAGACCCCGATGTGGGGCTCAAACTCAGGAACCTCGAGATCATGACCTGAGCTAAGTCGGATGCTTAACCGACCGGGCCACCCAGGCGCCCCAGGAGTTGCTTTTTTTTTTATGTTTTGTTTTGCTTTGTTTCAGTGAAATGGGAATGTCCTGAGCTAAGATGTTCCACCAGCCCAGAAGAAGCCCTTACAATGAGAATGCCTTTTAGAGAGGACTCAGAAAAGATGAACTAAGAATCCCTGGTGAGGGGCTCGGGTAGAAGTGGTGAGCTCCACCCTGGTTTCAGATTTAGAGATTAGTGTCACCGGCGCTTCCTCCAGGCTGTCTCCTGGCTAGCTCCCTTCAGCTGAACAGTTGAGGGTGGCTGTTGGGCTTTTGTTCGCAAGGAATAAGGAAAAAAAGACTACCCAGACAAGACCAAAGTTTGCTTCCTCCTCCTCCATATGAATTCGTTGGAATGAAGGTAGGCGCTGAGTAGCTGGGTTTATTAACCCATTTATTATTATTATTATTATTAAGTCAACTGTGGAAATAAGCTAGGACCAGATGGGAACAGGCAAAAGCTATCCCAAGCTTGCGGTAGCCAGGGAGTCAGTCACTGCTACTTGGATTTCGGCAGAGACTTAAAGGCGTGCAGAGGAGGGGGGCAGGCTCTACAGGGGAAACTGGGAGGCTTTAGTTGTGCCCTGCCTAGAGGCTGCTGGCCTGGGAAAGCTGCGGGTGGGCTAAGTAGCAGTGGGCATCCTGTGGGATTGGTTAGGAGAGTGTATTTGGCTTTCTCTGGTTGGTCCCAAGTTGGAAGCAGGACAAGAATTTGGGAAGCTGTCAGTTATCCCTGGCCATTTGGGGTTGATGGTCACGGGGATTATCAATTGGCGTTCTGGACTTCTGCTAGAGATTATGGTCTGACTTCCTACCAACTGGACTTCTGGCAGGCCAGCTTCCCCGGCCATTTACTGTAGATAAGATGCTGGTTTCCCCAGCCAGAAATTCTGTCCAGAGGTCTATTGTCATATGTGATCGGGCCATTGCCCATTGGTGTATTCAGTTTCTTACAACCAGATGCGTATTTTCTAGAGAAACTCTGCCCTTTGATGCCACGCTGGGTGTGGTGGGAATGGGAAAACAGGCTGCCTCTTGCCCTGACCACTCAGGTGATATGTGTAGGTCACGTCCCCTTGTAAAACGTAAAGTATCTATAATTTTGCAGTGTTGTTACTGTTGAGGAAGAAGAGTGTGATGGAAAGAACTGTGTGTGTGTGTGTGTGTGTGTGTGTGTGTGTTTTCCTCCGGATTTAGCATCAGATTATCATGGCTGTACTTGGGCATGTGAACTTGGGGCAGTTTCCTAAAACTGAACCTTGTAATATCTGAGTTTATTTGTTTGTTTGTTTGTTTGTTTTACTTTTTATTATGGAACACTTCAGGCACACAAAAGTGGAGAGATCAGAAAAATGACCCCTCCGATATCTATTATGCTGCTTTAATAATGGTCCACTTACAGCCAATCTTGTTCCCTCTATGCCCCTACCCACCCGCTTGCCCTACCCTGACTATCTTGAAATTTGGGGACATCAATTTATTTCCTCTGCAAACATTTCGGGTTTTATTTCTAAAAGGTAGTTTTTAAATGATCAGTGGGCTTCTGCTTCTTACCCATTCATCTTCTTAGTTTGCCCATCTAAGGAGCAAAAATTAATTCTACCCTTATGAGGCACCGGGAGAACTAACTGCACCACCTGGAAGTCAGGATACTGATAAGACACATCCGTCCATTCTCTATAACTCCGGGCCTCTCATTTGCTTTAGAACGTCACCTTTTCATGACTTGCGCACTTCACTGACGTCTGGGCACAATCCATTTCTCCTTCTGTTGGTGCTTTTCTTTGGTTTCACGGCACTTTCTCCGAGCCATTCCCAGTGCACGATTTGCATGCAGCTTTCTCAGAAATAATACTGATTTTAAAAAATATGACCACACAAATTATCAATTGCTATCTAATTTTCATTGGTTTTCTTGATCACACAGGCCAGCCCTGATTCGGCTGAAGAGGGAACAACAGCATGAATGCTGGGAGCCATCGGAGAGGCTGGTTCTTGACGATGTCAGGATCCCCTCTGAAACAACGTAACCATAATTTCTTAGCATCATCAACTATGGAGCCACTGTCTACACTTTTCTCAACTGTTTGCTTCAATCAGGATCCAAATGAGTTCCATATATTGTGATTTGTCATTATTTCTCTTAAGCCCCTTTTAAACTATAGATTCCTCCTTCCTTTCTTCCTTTTTTTTTTCCTCCACCTTGCGGTTTGTGTGTTGAACTCGTAGAGGTTTGATGAGGTGTAAATGAGGCAATATGGATAACACAACCAACATGGTGCAGGTGAAACTCGGCCTAGAGCTGGCCGACATGCTGACTTCGTGTGGATGAGAGAGAGGTCCCCCTCCCTCACAAGAGGACATGATTGAACACCCTGGACGCTCATCCACCTCTGGCCATTGATGGGAAGTATTGGCTCCAGGGTGTGATAAGTAGTGCTCGGTCTAAATTCACCTGGGAGGTGGTTCCACAATTCAAACCCTAAAAGTCATTGGTCGGGGGGCACCTGGATGGCTCCGTCAGTTACGCCTCTGACTTCAGCTCAGGTCATGATCTCGTGGATCATGGGTTCGAGCCCTGTGTCAGGCTCTCCGCTGCCAGCACAGAGCCCGCTGCAGATCCTTGGTATCCCTCTGTCTGCCACTCTGCCTCGAGTGCACATGTGTGCTCTCTCTCTCGCTCGCTGGCTCGCTCAAAAATAAATAAAAATCAAAATCAGTGGTCAGGCCAGGAGTCCCAAAAGGAACCAAGAGAAGCTTCTACCTCTGCATGGACAGATACCCTTGGTTTGCCCCAGCTCTGCCCGGAAAGCTCTCAAGAGTTCTGGAGGCTGCGGCCCTGCCTGCTGACACTCAGACACTCACACCGACACCACTCCATGCTCCAGACACCAGGCACAGCTCATAACAGCTTCGTGCTTTGCCCCTGACCCCGCTCCCTGGGTGAGGCTTCATGGTCCACGCGGGAGTCAGGGGAGGTAATTTCCTTACTGGTCTTCCTCTCAACTAGACGAGAACGTGCCTCTGAGCGTGTCGTCCTCTGGCAATAACCCGGTCCGCTGGCGGGACAGGGCACAGTTGGACACCTGAATGTGTGTCCGTGCTGATGTGTGTGCCTGTGCCGGTCTGCGTGTGTATAAGGCTTTGTTGTAGCAGGGTGGATTTATCCAGGAGGGGACTCTCCGTTGCTGTTTTGGGGGTGCCAGAAGCCCACAATTTTTTTCAGTTGCCCATATTGTTATAAAAGTAAGTTTATGTCCACGAATGGCATCCCTCTGATGAGGTACCCTTGTGCAGTACACAACCTGGATAACTATACATAGTAGCACTGCTTGGATTGACTGGTCGTTTTGCCCTGGTCTCTTCAAACAGGATCAAACCGGCTTAAGCTCAAAGATATCTGTTTCCTTTAAACAGATCCAGGATTCCTGAAACCCTGGGGGGTATCTTACCATTCCAGGTGAAGGTTCACTTCCTTCCAGTCATGGGGCTCTTCATTCTGCTTCTCTTGACTGTCTTTTCAGGTAAGATATGGGGAAAGAACATCTGCAGCCTCCAAACTTCCCAGACACCTTGCATTTCCTTCTCCCCTCCTGCTTAGTAGCTCGAACCACCCAAGAAGTGGGATGGGAAAATAAAAGGAGAAAAGAGATCCTGTCCAAATTCATCCTTGCTCTTTGCTCTGTTAAGAGGGTTGTGAGGAATTTGAAAGCCTCAGCGAAAATGTGGGGCTCTGTACTCTCCCTTTCAGTGTAAGGTCCCCTTCCCTCCCCCTTCTCTTCCTCAAAGTGTTTGAGCACATGGACGAGGCTGGGACTTTCCACTGTCTGCCGGTGCCTGAGCCTGAAGGTGGGACTCGGGGGACCAGTCCTGGCTCTGCTGCCCCCTACCCCACCCCCGGCGTGCAGACCTTGATGGCTGTTGTGCCTCTCCCTGGGTCAGGGTCTAGCCCTGTAAGCTAAGCATCACCCCATCTTCCTTGTGGGGTTGATAGGAAAACAAGATATCAAGTCACATCAGTTGACATCTGCGACGTGAACCTGCCGTGCAGGCTGGTTGTTGGCAGCATCTGAGGGGACCTAGCTGAGAGATGCCTGCTGCTCCCATCTCTGCTCCTTGTTCAGATACTTCCCCAGCCACCTTCTAGGGGGACACGGAGTACATGACTTCCTCACTACACAACACGCTGAGATGATGGGGCTGCCCGCGCAGGTCTTGTCCGGAGGGAATAGGAAGCTCTCGGCACCTAAGAACAGAACGTGACTCCTTCTGTTCCCAGCCCTCTGCAGCCCGCAGAAGCCTCCACACTTTCTCGGTTTCTTCCTGAGGGGTCCACGGTGGCGTGGACACAGGGGATCTGCTAACAGTGATCCTCGGGCTCTTCCAGCCCCCCAACAAGCAATGGGGAGAGGCCTCCTAAGTTCTTGATCCCCCGGCCTCAGGCCAGGAGACAGGATTTCTCCAGGGTTGCTACATTAGCTTGCTAGGCCCGCCGTAACAAACGCCACAGACTGGCTGGCTTCAGCCAGCCAGAGGTTGGCTCAGAGGTCCAGTCCAGAGCTGGACTCAGAGGTCCAGCCAACCACAGAGGTTGATTTCTTCACATTTCCAGAGGCTGGATAGTCCAAGATCAAGGTGTGGGTGGGTTTGCCTTCTGCTGAGACCTCTCTCTTTGGCTTGCAGAGGGCTGCCTTCTCACTGTGTCCTCACAGGACTTTCCCTCGACCTGTTGTCTGTGTCCTAAACTCCTTTTTCTTTTTCTTTTTTTTATTTTTTTAATGTTTTATTTATTTTTGAGAGAGAGAGAGAGAAAGACAGAGTGTGCAAGCAGGGAGGGGCAGAGACAGAGGGAGACACAGAACCCGAAGCAGGCTCGAGGCTCTGAGCCATCAGCACACAACTTTGCTGATAGTGGGACTTGAACTCACCAACCGTGAGATCATGACCTGAGCCGAAGTCGGATGCTCAACTGACTGAGCCACCCAGGCGCCCCCTAAACTCCTTTTTCATAAGGACACCAGTCAGGTTGCATTAGGGCCCATTCTTAATGACCCCCTTTTAACTTAATTACCTCCTTAAAGGCTCAATCCGTCACACTCTGAGGTACTAGAGTTAACACTTCAATGTGTGAGTTTTAGCGGGACCTCTTTCTGCCCAAAGCAGTTGCTAACCCAGAACAAGCAAAATAAAAAATCAGCCCCCAGTGCTTAAACTGATTTTGCTCCAGTGTGGTGGGAGCTGCAACATGTTTAAAAGGACCGTGGTGTGTGTGTGTGTGTGTGTGTGTGTGCATGCGTGTCATGCCCTGAGGGACACAGGAAGCCAGCTCATCATCACTCTGTCCTGCCTGACCAAGGAGGATACAGGCTGGTACCCGTGTGGCATCCAGTGGGACTTTGCCAGGGACGACTTGGATTTTACAGAGCTGGTTGTGACTGACGACAGAGGAGGCCTTGCCAGTGATTTTTGGTCTGGGAAAGGTAGGGACCCTGTCAGGGGTCTAGTCAGGGGTAACCCGCAGTTGTGCATGTTTGTTGGTGTGGTACATACTCGCTGAGGCCAGTGAGCACCAGCTCAGGCCCCCCTTAGGTTCCTTGGGGTACCCTGGTATCTCCTTCTCTCCAAGGTAGGGTCGTTGCTGATGGGCAGGGTTGTTGCTGACGGTTGTGCCGGGGATTAACTTGGAATTTGGGGAAGAGGAGGGTGGGTGGGCGCAGGGGTGCTCTTGGAACCTCCCTTCCCTCGCAGCGATCTGGCCCATGGCATTTGGAGAGGCTCCCGGGGGCTAACAGGTGGGAGAGCTTCGTGTTGCTGGCCAGGAAAGGCTCAGAGGTTCTCATTACACGTCTGTGCTCTGTGGCCAACCTAGTAGGTCTAGAATCTTGAAGATCCATTTCTTGAGAGGTGAGTGAAGCTGTAAAACATGACCCAGGTGTCTGGAAGAGGACCTTCAAAGACCGTCCGCTAACTAGTTTCCTCATCCACAGGCGTAACTATCACGGCCAAACTGGTTAGGAGTGCAGTTTACACGGGGAGGCCACTGGGTGGGTGTAGGTTGAACTTGAGCCTGTGGTGGGAGGAGGTCTGGCTAAGCCGGTCAACTGCTCCTTTGGGCCAGGGCTGAGACACAGCTCTCCAGATGCTCACCCAAATTCTTCTGTCCAATGCTGAAAACCTCTTTTTAAATCAGAAAGCCTCTGCTCAGGCAAAGAGCTTATGGAAAGTACCAGCCTTCCTCTTTTTCCTTCTGTGGCTTCTCAGTGTTTCCATTTCTAGAAGGGATGCCTTTCTATCATAATCCAGAACACAATGCCAGTAGGAAAACAAACCGAGGACTTAAGGGAAGCTATAGGAAGCCTCCTGGGGCTAGAGAATCTTGCTCACACTTGACCAACTAGTAATTTGTTTAGGAAGCATCTTATTGAATGTGTGGCATCCTTCACACCTAAAATGTTTCTACTGCACTGTTTTAGGCTCGGGATGAAAGCGGCCTCGCCTAAATGTGCTCCTTAGTTTCAGTGAAACAAAGACCCCTGCCCCTCCCCAATGAGATTTGCCAGAGACGGCAGTGTGGGTGGGCCATGGCAGAACTTCCCCCATTGGGTTTCAGTGGCTGCCACGAGCACAGTGTGGCAATGATGCCACCTATCCATCCGTTCCTTAAGGATTGGACTGGCCCTCTTGTGCCTCTGGTATCATAGCCTTCAGCCTGGGACTCTCTAACCATGGGCCACATCTAGTCCACACAGGGCTTTGGTGCACCTCTGGAAAGGTGACCCTTCCTCGAGGTGCCTGGAGCCCAGTGGCAGGGCATATGGCTTGGCCAGCAGAGGGTGGGCTGGATTTCAGCTCCTACCTGTTCCCTCCAGCCTGTGTCCTGTGCAGGGCGCATTTATACAGCTATGCCCCGTGCCTCTGCTCGACCCAGCAGAGTTGCCCAGAGCACTCGTTCTCTGGGGATTGAATGATGGGCAGAGACGCGGAGATGCCGAAGGCAAAGGGCAGGCCTGGGGCTGGCCTCACTTGACCCCCAACCAGTCCTTTCTGCTGCAGACCGATCAGGCGACAGGAACCGGAGCTGCAGGGCTTCCAATGTGGCTCACAAGGCCAATCCCTCCAGGTGAGTCGGACCTTGGGGAGGACAGACCGGTGTTGGGGGGTTGGGGGGGAGGCAGGCGAGGATAACACAGCGTGGCAACTGATTTGCACCTGCTGCTCTTTAGCTGCATGTCGTTGGTTCTTGTTCTCCACCTGAACTGTGTAGCTTCAATGTGACCACGTGGTTTCTTTCAGAACAATATAGTTTAGGACTCTTGAACGTAAATAGCAAAAATGCCCTCTCATGATGTTAATTGAAAAGGAGGATCTACCCTAAGGGGAGAGCAATGTTGCATGCATGAAGGGTGAGACATGGCACCCTCAGCAATAGTCCGGAATGTCTTTGGGACTTTGTCTCTGTCTCTGATCCACTGCTCTCATGTGTGTTTGCTTCCTCTCTCTCTCTCTCTGCACTGCCCTTTTCTGTTTCGTTGCAGCCACTTCTAGCTCCGGAGTTTATGTCTCCCCTGTTCAAGAGGCCATCCAGTCTGAACACTGGATCCTCCTGCTCTGGGTCCATGTTAGTTTCTGAGGCAAGGGCTCAGCCCCGCTTGGTCAGACCACCAGCCCGGGTCCAAACAGGCGTGGGCTGGAGAACACGGGCACTCTGAAGGCACTTGGTGGCCAGGAGCTACTGGGACTAGGTGGGGTGCGGGCAGGGCAGAGGGACAGATCCCAGGAATGGGGATCCTGAGCACGGAAATGAAAGGTGGTTTCTTTTCAGTCGACATGAAGTCTGTCTGCAATTCCTTCCAGGATGTCCATTCTCATAATCTGCATACTGATCACAGGCTTGGGGATAATCTCTATAATTAGTCACTTGTCCAAAAGGCGGAGAAGCCAGAGGAATAGAAGGGGTAAGTGGCCATTCGGGGTGGGGATTAAGGAAAATGAAAGGGCCAAGGAACAACTTTCACACGAGTGAACGTGCCCCTCATCTGTTGCCTGGACCCATGGAGGCCAATGCAGTCAGCCCATAGACAGGGGTAGATTCTGCTTCATGGTGACAAAGGCCCTGTGAGAGGTCGCAGAGAGGACACAGTAGCCTTGGTAAGTGGAGGTATGTGTAGACTAGGGAGGAGGGAGGCCCGGAGATGGTCACACCACGTGTCCCAGTGTGTGCGAGGGCCACCTGCCCCCCAGCACACAAGCTTTGGGAGGCAGCCTTACTCTTTGAAACTTTTTGTTCATCTGGAGGGACTTACCAAAGGACCTCTGGGGCCACTGGGTAAGCATAGAAAAGTCTCCTTGAAAAGGGTCAGGAGCAGAAGAGGACAGGCCCATGGCCTCAACTGTAGTCTTAAGCCAAGGGAGGAATAGCCCTTAAGCTTTGTGTCTCCTGCCCTTGGGCAATTACAGGTAAAGGCCCAGCTAGAAGCCAGAGAACCAGTCAAGCTCCTTCTGTGATCCCCACACCTCTGGTAAGTTCCTTCCTTGGCTCTTCCTGGGCCCTGCGCCCCACAGCCACCTGACTGAGGGATCTCCCTTCCTAGACAGAGAACAGGAAGTTTGTTCAGCAGGAACTGTGTGGATCTGGGCACCTTTCCTTTGGGGCAGCATCAGAAAAACCAAAATTCTTAAGGCAACCGTGGGGTGGTTCTGCTAACCCCTCAAGTGGACACAGGCTAGAAAGAACATCGTATACAAGTGCCACTGCTTGGCCAGTAGGGTTTCTTTATTTTAATTTTCTTTAGGTTTATGCTCAGAAGACACAGAAGTACCTTGGGCAGTGGAGAGACTGTAGGCATAGGTACAAAATAGACTCCCCCCTCCTGTGGGTGTGGAAGTGCAGAAAAACATTTCAGAGAATGATGGAAAACACAGGCGCGCACACGCACACACATGCATGTGTGGCAACACCTGCTACGGAAGTACAAGGGTAACGCCAGAGGAATCTGAGAGTCACAGTTAAGGCTGTGAGGTCTCCTAGTCTCTCTGTGATAACGTGGCCCCAGGTGGAGCAGGAGCCCTAAGAAATCAAAGCCATGGCTCCATTTTGTCCTCTTAGAGCTTTGGGAACCACGGAGGTGAAGAATATAGACAAGACAACATCTTTCTCAGTTCTACCCAAGACTGTTCCCTTCGGGACCCAATTGTATTCTAGGTTTTTTGCTAAGACAGACAACGTCACCGCCTTAAGGCATGATCTTGGGTAACTTGTCGTTTCTCTGGGCCTGTTTTCTTCTCTAGCGATTGAGGACTCCATTCTCATACTCCCCACGAGCTTTTAATTCATACATTCATTCATTCTTTCAAGCACAAGGACCGTGCTAGATGCTGGGGATACAAAGATGAGCGAAAGACATAGCATCTGTCTTCATGGCACTTATAAGGTAGAGTGGGAGGAAGACAAACTATCACACAGATGAAAAATGTGTCCGCTAGCATAAGGACGGTATGGGAGAAGCACATGGTGTCGTGGAAGTTGAGGCAGCGGAATCCAACCCCCTTCCCTTGTAGCCAGGGGTGGTGCAACCTGTTTTAGCCCCAGCCTGCTTCCTCACACTCAGCCAGTTGAAACATGGAAGCTGGAATCAAGGGCCCTTCTGGCTTTGACGTTCCTGGGCTTTGAAGGGGTCCGGTTGCATTATATCACTGAAGCTCGGTGGGAGGTGAATGCAGGCCCCATGTGCCAAGCATCCCTACTGACTGACCAATGGGCTTTGAAGCAATGACAGCTGATTTCTTCCCTGAAGACATACTTTGGTGTTTAGGCCCCGTAAAGCCACCAGGAGAGAGTTTGCAACTTCTGTGGCAGAAACCACTCGGCAGAGGTAGGCAACACATCTCAACTCCATTTCCTTTGTCTATTCCCCACAAAATAGACGACTCTTTGAAGCCCTCCTCCTGGTGTCCTGGCTCCAAAGAAAATGGCTCGTCCTGAACAGACATGACTGAAGATCTCTTTCATTTAGTTTATAAATAAAGTGATGCTGCCAGAGTCACCATGACGACTGGCCCACACCTTGGGGATGGATTGTGATCTCTCAGGTGTTCCGAAGGCCAACCCCCCACCCCCCCCCCCCCCCAGGTTGCCGGCGCTGGCTTGCAGCTAGGTAAGAACAGTATTAGCCACGGGAGCTGTGCTAGGCCATGCAGGAGCAAGGCTGCCCCCGTGGTCAACAACATCTCAAGATCTTAGTTTCCACACCCTCGGCTAGCTGCCAGGTGAAGAGAGGGCAGCATCTTGGTCAGGGGATCAGGAGATCCCTTGTGTTTTATTGGTTCACCCATGAACTCCTCACTGGTGTTGAATAAACTCTGAGGCATGACTAACGTCTCCTGGGATATCACTGGAAATGGATTTCTGGGAAAGTTTAAACTATGACATTGCAATATCTGCTTCTACATTGGTATTACACCCTGTCCTACCCCCATGAGGCGAAATCAGCATTTCTCAGATCTTCTTGGTGAAAAGGTGGTCCTCTGTGGGAAACCGCCACCAGACTAAACAGATGCTGCCCTTGACCGGTGAGAAGCCGAGGCGTGGTGGGTGAAATATTCGGTCAAACCAGGAAACACAAATCAAGACCAAGGCATTGGCAGCCGTGGGTGCAAGTGAAGCTATACCGTCATTAACGGCAGAATTACCTAAGCTCTCAGCAACACCTGCACGTCTGCACCTTCTCTCCCCATATAAAGTCTTTTCCTACAATTTCAGGGGGTTCCCAGGGGCTCCCCATCACCGCCTCTGCTGCCCTCATAAAAACCCCGCTCTTCTGGTATCTTGCAGTAGGGTGCCGGCCAGTGTCAGCGCTCAGGGTAATCAGCAGTTCTGAGGTCAGTGTGGGGCGGGGGCAGGGAGAATGGCTCGTGCCACGATTCTGCACGTGCCCCGCACATTTAGATCCAGGCTTTCACGGTGTCTTCCACCCAAACCCCTCTGTCGGTGGGGAACTCAACGCTACCCAGAAGCCCGATGGGAAGGGGCAGGGGTGTGGGGACCATCCGTTTCCTGCCATCCTCCCTGTGTCCTTGTGGCCAGACCCCCTCCCTCCCAGAGTCTCAGAGCAAATAGTGGCAAAAGCGTTGCCTTTTCCCTCATCTACAAAACAACTCCAGGCCCTCCTCCGTGGCCATGTTCAAGCACAAGCCTGCCGATTCTACAAATAGCAATCCAGTCTGGGACCCATGGGGCCTCTTACTGCACGAGGCAAGACAGCAGGCATCAATCTTCCGTGACAGATGAAGACATCTATCGCTATTCTTGGAAGATGTATACTTATGAATCTGGAGAGCCATTTCCCTGAGAATCCTACAGGTTGGCTCTGATTCCATGAACCAGGGTTCTAGAGCCTTTTTTTCCCTCCCGTCCCTGGCACTGACCTTTTGAATCTCTGGTCAATTACTTAATGGCTCATTTCATCCAGCAAGACCCGGTGCACACCAGTTTTCACGACAGGGAGACAAAACCCAAAACTTTGTAAACGTATGGCTCTGCTACTAAGAATGGGGAAGCTTCAAGAAAAAAGCAAGAGCAATTAATGTGATACTTCATGTCCAAGTGGGTGGCCCTGGGACAATGCTTACTCCTCCCCTTGGAGCCATGTAAAAAGCACTGGCTCTTGACTGGAAAGCTGAGGTGGCTTCTAGCTTCACAGGTCTGTAGAATTGTTTGCTGTCAGCCCCGAGTCTGGGAATGGGTGACAGCTAGAGAGACCTCCCTGAGGTGCTCCCCACAGCCAACGACAGAAGGGCCTCGACTGCCCTCCCGGGGCTGGCCACTCTGCTGTGCTGTGGCCTCTGCACAAGACTCGTCCCCAAACCGTCTTTCTCCTCGGTTTGTTTGCTCCCAAACTGGGCCCACTCTTCCACTGCCTTCTCAAAATCCAGCTGTCAGTGGATGCTAGGGTGGCTCAGGTGAAGCGTTCGACTTCGTGGTTTGTTCGTTCGAGCCCCGAATCAGGCTCTATACGCTGACAGCGTGGAGCCTGCTTCAGATCCTCTGTCTCCCTTGCTCTCTGCCCCTCCCTCTCTCTCTTTCTTAAAAATAAATAAACACTTATTTTAGGGGCACCTGGGTGGCTCAGTCGGTTAAGCGTCCGGCTTCAGCTCAGGTCACGATCTCGCAGTCTGCGGGTTCGAGCCCCGCGTCGGGCTCTGGGCTGATGGCTCGGAGCCTGGAGCCTGCTTCCGATTCTGTGTCTCCCTCTCTCTCTGCCCCTCCCCCGTTCATGCTCTGTCTCTCTCTGTCTCAAAAATAAATAAAACGTTAAAAAAAATTTTTTTAAAAAATGAACGCTTATTTTAAAAAATCCAGCTCTCAGGAGCCACTGCTCCATCTCAGAATGCACACGCTCTCAATTAGGTCACCTGACTTTCCCTTGCTAGTTTCTCTGCCATTCTATCTGCTCTGGGTGGGCCAGCTTGGCGTGCAGGCAAGATGTCAGGAATCGGAAGTTGGAAGACTTGGATTTAAATGTTGCTCTGCGGGGCACCTGGGTGGCTCAGTCAGTTAAGCGTCCGACCTCGGCTCAGGTCACGATCTCACAGTCCGTGAGTTCGAGCCCTGCGTCAGGCTCTGGGCTGATGGCTCAGAGCCTGTTTCCGATTCTGTGTCTCCCTCTTTCTCTGCCCCTCCCCCGTTCATGCTATGTCTCTCTCTGTCTCAAAAATAAATAAACGGTAAAAAAAAATTTTTTTTTAAATAAAATAAAATAAATGTTGCTCTGCCGCTTACTAGATGCGAGACATTGGCTAAATTGATTTCTTTGAATGTTAATTTTCCTACCTCAGTTTCTTACAATATTACCTAATGTATTTTTTAAAGCTTATTTAAGAGAGAGAAAGAGAGCAAGGGAGGGGCAGAGAGAGAGGGAGAGAGAGACAATCCCAAGCAGGCTCTGCAATGTCAGTGCAGAGCCTGATGCAGGGCTCAAGCTCATGAAACGTAGATCATGACCTGAGCCAAAACCAAGGGTCAGATGCTTAACTGACTGAGCCCCCCAGGCACCCCTTACCTAATGTTTTTTTAAAAGAGATTTGTGGAGGCTGCTTGCCTCCCATTCTTGCTTCCTTTGCTGCAGACTGAACTCCATTAGGGTAACACTCCTCAATGATACCCCAACAGAGAAGAAGTGACCTATCTGACGTGAGTCTATGGGTGGGACGCTGGGTGTACCCGCTCTGCCCTTCCTCTTCTTTTTTTCTTTTAATTTTTTAAGTTTATTTATTCTTGAGAGATAGAGAGAGACAGAGAATGAGCGGGGGCAGGGGGGAGAGAGGGGGAAACACAGAATCCAAAGCAGACTCCAGGCTCTGAGCTGTCAGCACAGAGCCTGACACGGGGCTCCAACCCACAAACCGCGAGATCATGACCTGAGCCGAAGCCGGACGCTTAACTGACCTAGCCACCCAGGCGCCCCTTCCTCTTCCTTTTTTAACCGGCAAGGGAAAGTCTGGGTGCAGCTTTCAAAGAGCACATGATCTCTTCTGCAACTCCTGGGGGCAGCTGAGCCACTGGTTGGGATGTGGGGAGGGGAGGGGACTTGCCCAATTCTCTGACGACACACTTTCTCTGTGTTCTCCAGCACTACGTTTGTAATAAAGGTGGTACTTTGTTCTTTCTCTGCTGAGTCCTCTTGTTTCTCAGTTGGTTCAGAATTCAGGTGGAGACAGGAGCACTGGGTATCAGGTCCCCTGAAGATCCTCATCAAGGTAAATGAAGAACTTCAAAAGTCACAGAAAGGATCGGCCACCTGGGTGGCTCAGTCGGTTAAGCGTCCGACTTCGGCTCAGGGCATGATCTCGAGGTTCAAAGGTTTAAGCCCCACATCAGGCTCTGTGCTGAAAGCTCGGAGCCTGGAGTCTGCTTCGGCTTCTGTGTCTCCCTCTCTCTGCCCCTCCCCTGCTCATGCTCTGTCTCTGTCTCTGTCTCTCTCAAAAATAAATAAAAACATTTAAAAAAAAAAAAAAGGTACCGAAAGGCTTTTAAGGGACAATACCTCCTCCCACCCTTACCCCTCGGTCCCTCAGTTATCAAGCTCCCAGGGGAGCAATCACTAAGACCAGTTCATGGTGTTTTCTTTCAGAGACTAGATGTGCACAAATACAGGTGCGCACCCGTGCAGGCACACATGTGCATACACACACACACACACACACACACACACATGTTCTCTACTGGACATGAATAGAGTGTATTCAGAATTCTGTTCTGCAGCTGGTACTTTTCATCTAACATAACTTGGAAATCTTTTTTTTCTTCAAACATAGAGTGGCTTCCTTCTTTTTAATGGCTACGTTGTACTCCGTTAGCCAGTCCCCTCTTCAACAGACACTGAGGGTTTTCTCCAGCTCTCACTATTTCAGATCATTGATGATAATGGAAAAACGGGCAAACTCCGGAGCCAGCCTCTGTAGGTGTGAGCCTCAGCGCCCCTACTTACTTAGCAGTGTGAACTCGGGCAAGTTACTGAGCCTCTCGGAGCCTCCCTTTCTGTTCTAAAATGGGAACAGTAAAACTGTCACCTCCTAGTGTTTTGTGAGGCTTCCATGAACACGTGCCAAACACTTAGAATACACTTCGAGTATAACAAGCCTTGCTAAGTGTTAGGCGATCTTATGAACTGCAATTTCAACTACATAGGCGACTTTCCATAGGATGTGTTCGCAGCAATAGATTTTTTTTTAATATAAAATTTGTTGTCAGATTGGTTTCCATACAACACCCGGTGCTCATCCCAACAGGTGCCCTGCTCAATGCCCATCACCCGCTTCGCAGCAGCAGATTTTAAAATGTCACCAGCTCTTGCCAAATTGCCTCCGTAGCAATTGTATGTGTGCCTTGGGTCTCCACAGTCCTGCCCAAGCTGTTTGTTAGCAAACTTTCTGAAGGTCGCCAACGTCACTGACAGAAAAGATCTAATTGTAGTTTTAACTACTGTTTCTCTCATTACGAGTAAACTTGCGTACCTCTTCATATGTTTAAACAAGCCACTACATTTCCTTTTCTGTGACCAACAGACCTATCCTTGGTCTTCTATTTTCTCCTGAGTTGCTGATTTCTTCCCTGTTGACTTAATATATTAGGAGCCCTAATATATTCCGGAGCTCTTAATATATTAAGAAAATTAGCCTTTTGGCTATAAGGTGCTTTGCAAATATTTTCCAAGCTTGGCATTTTGAATAGTATTTTGTAAGCCCAGTTAATCAGTCTTTTCTGGTTTACTGGCTCCAGGTCATACATTTGAGGCATGCACCACTATGTTTTAAAAATTCTCCTATATATTCTTCTAGTACTTTAAAATTTTTTATTTATTACTTTAATTTTTTTAAATGTTTATTTATTTTGAGAGAGAGAGAGAGCGTGCACCTGTGTGCGAGCAGGGGAGGAGCAAAGAGAGGGAGAGAGAGAATCCTAAGCAGCCTCCACACGGTTAGCACGGAGCCCACGAACCATGAGATCATGTCCTGAGCTGAAATCAAGAGTCGGACCCTCAAACGACCAAGCCACCTAGGCGCCCCTCTTCTAATACTTTTATAATGTTTTTACAGTTAAATTTTTGATGTATCTTGAGTTTATTATGATTTAAGAAGGGAGGTGTGGATTCTGGTCTTACTTTCATCCATATGGCTACCTACCTGTCTAAACACCGTTTATGAATTAACCAATTTCCCCCAAATGACTGGATATGCTATCTTTGTCATACTCTAAATTTCTTCATGGATTTTGATCTTTTTATGGTCTTTTTACTCTATCCCATTTGTTTATTCATGAACCAGGAACATGTTTTAGTCCGTCATGCTTGATAAAATAATACTTTTAGTTAGCTGTGAGGACTAGCCTTCCCAGATTACCTTTATTTGCTTCTTTGTATAGATTTTCCTGGATTTACTTTCTTGTTTATTATCTATACAGGAACCTCACTGAGTGAAAAATAATCTTATTGGTATTTTTACTGGGATTATATATGGGATTATCCATTAGGATTTAGGGGAGTTAACATTTTATCCTTAGTTCCATGTAATATTGCTTGGCATATCTTTTATGCTATAGCAAGAAGGTGGTTTGAATAGCACTTTACACAACAGGGACTTTGTATTTATGTAAAACTGGAACGTATGAAGTACCTAAGTAGATGCCATCTCACTTATTCTCACACTAAGAGGTAAGTATTATTCTGTTTTCAAGATGAAGCAGTTGAAGCTTTGAAAAGTTTAACAACACACTTGGGGCACTTGGGCGGCTCAGTCCGTTAAGCATCCGACATGGGCTCAGGTCATGATCTCAGGGTTCATGAGTTCGAGCCCCAGGTCGGGCTCTGTGCCAATAGCTCGGAGCTTGGAACCTGCTTCGGATTCTGTGTCTCCCTCTCTCTCTGCCCCTCCCCTGCTCACGCTCTGTCTCTCTCCCTTTCAAAAATAAACATTTTAAAAAATCAAAAAAAAAAAAAAAGTTTCACACACTTACCCAAAAGAATGCAGCTAGTTGGTGCAGAGCTTGAGACCTGTGCCCCAATCAATCCTGAACTTGATCTAGAGTCCCGTCACCTCTGTTAGGCTTCTGGCTGTGCATGAGCTCTGCGTCTTTGGAGGTGACGAGGACAGACAAATGCATGATGCAGGAGGGGCCGGCTTTGCAGGGGGTTTGCTTTTATTTGTAATTCTTGCTAACTTGCCCAGTTGGTTGACTTCTCCCAAACTGATCAGCGGCCCCGAGTGAACACTCTTTGTGCCATGAGCTCTGTACTACCACACTCATTGAAAGGGGACGAGCAAGGCAGTCTCAGCCCTTGAGGGGCTATCAGACTGTCCGTTCAAGCGGCTGGGCCAGCAATCTTTTCTCAGGCCAAGGGAAAGATGGGCCCTTGGTCTTCAAACATGCTGGCTAACATGGCCAGATCACACCCCAACAACTCCACTGTAGTCTGGTCAGGCTGTGGTCCCAAATTTGTCCAAAGGGAAAGTGATTATATAAAGACAGAGCTGAGATAAGAGGGACTGGCGTCAAGCCTCACTGGAAAGGTCGGGTGAGTTTGTCACTTTGATCTGAGAGTAGACAACCGGATCCAAGCCTGCAGAATGTTTCTCGGTCAGGTAATGATTCTTTTCTTCTGCGATTTGGAAAGTCATGCTAGCATAGGTGAGTGCTTCCTCTGGGGATGAAAGCTGCAGAGGAAGGAGGAGGAGGCAGAGGAGTGAGTGAGTTGGATTTGGAGGAAGGTGTCTCTTTAGAAGCCATTTGGAAGCTGTGGTCACAGAGGACCAAAGAGATCAGAAGAACCCTTCCAAGATGCACTTGCCCAGGGTCCCGGAAACAACGTGGTCATCTTACCTTGGCCGGAGGATCTTGGCCAGAGTGAGGATCAAAGGGAGGATCCAGGGCGCAGGGACTAGAGTGACCTGCCTCAGGTGCCAGGAAAGAGAGGGACAAGTCTCAGCAATGGGGTCTGGAAGAATGGGAAGGCTTTCCCTGCAGGCTGGGGTGAAGGCTGGGTGTTGGAGGTGGGAAGCGTGGAGGGTGGGAGGGCAGGTGGAGAAGTTTGGGGATTCAGGTCCTCAGTGTGCAGACAGGGTGAGCTCCCTGGGTTCTACTCCCCCCTCAGAGCCACGTCTGTTCTCAACGGCTGGGCAGTGAGAGCCGTGCCGTCTCTCAGAGACCACTTACGTTTCCTGTAGCTCTTTATGACGAAGAAGATAAGGGCCAACAGCAGCAGCGTGATCAGGACCCCGGCAAAAAAGGCCAAGAGCAAATACTGTATGCTGTTTTGGCAAAGAAAGGGAGGAGACGGACCACTGGACCTTCCGAAGGCCTTTGCCAGAGGCCAGAAGGTCCTCTTTCCCACCCGTGCATAAATCCCTGCAATAGCTGCCATGTTGGTTAGGTGACTTTCACTCTTACCCACTGCTTTTCAGCATTTTGCTTTTGGGTTCCAGAACTATTTGAGGCCTCAGTGAAAACTGTGGGCTCTCTTCCCTCCCTGAAATCTTCATAGGTACCCCCCCCAGAGCAGATTTCATGTATCCGCCGAGGGGATTCATGGATCTCTTGAGGGATCTCCCCTCCCTGGGCAACCTAGGGTTAAGAACCACACTCTGAAAATAAAAAAAACCAGTTCAGTTCTTCAGCTGTTTCTGGTCCCTTTTCCCCAGACCGCCCTCCTAAGTTCCTCCTAAGTCACCCTCCCAAGCTGGCAACGCAAAATCCGGGGCCTTGGGGTTCCAGACGAAATGGGCGGAGCACTTACTTGGTGCGCTCCCAGAAGGAGAACGGAGGTGTTGGGGCTACTGTGTTGGTGTTTTGTTCGTCTGTGAGAGAACAGAAAGGGGATTAGTGTCCCTGTCCCGTCTCATGAATGTCCCCAGGCGCCCCTCCCTATGCAAGCAACCCGTGGAGATAAATGCTGGGGGTGCTACACTCTGCAATAGGGGAGGGGTGCCTGAGCGGCTTAAGTGTCCGACTTTTGGTTTCAGCTCAGGTCACGATCTCACAGTTCAGGAGTTCGAGCCCCGCGTCCGTCCGGCTGAGCGCAGAGCCTGCTTGGGATTCTGTGTCTCCCTATCTCTCTGCCCCTCCCCTGCTGATGTTCTCTCCCTGTCTCTCAAAAATAAATAAACATTTAAAAAAAAAAAAGAAGAGAACAGTGTTTCCTAGATCCTCGATCCTTTCATGTGAAAATTAGAGTTGGAACTTAAAAAACAATCAGCTTAGGGGCACCTGGGTGGCTCAGTTGGTTAAGCCTCCGACTTCTGGTCATGACTCACAGTTTGTGAGTTCGAGCCCCGCGTCAGGCTCTGTGCTGACAGCTCGGAGCCTGGAGCCTGCTTCAGATTCTGTCTCCCTCTCTCTCTGCCCCTCTGCCACTCATGCTGTCTCTCCTTCTCTCTCTCAAAAATAAACATTAAAAAAACAAACAAAAAACCCCATCAGCTAAACCAATGAAAGAGAAGCCTAGCGTTTTTGTAGTCCCATGTGTCCCTTTGACAAACAAACAAACAAACCTCTCCTGTGGCCCCTCAAAGATTTAATAGGACCCCTAGGAGATATGCTCCCTGGGACTTAAGCCAACAATCTCAAGGCCAGGGAGTAGAGAACCAAAAGCAAAACCCAGAACTAGCATTTCCCAATGTTTTGGGGAACTTGGCCTTGTAAACTGCTACCTATTTTAGTTTGTTCCTTTGTTTGCAGGGCAGCTTTTAACAGTGACTAGCCAAAGGCAGCGACAGGGCAGGGTGTTAATGCCTGCACCATAAATAGGGGACCAGGAAGAGAAGGGAAGTGTATTGCCATAAACTATCCAGCCCGTCTGGTACTGAGCACAGAGACATGCTTTACTCAAATTGGGAGGACCAGATTGTTCTCTCTGGTTCCCCTTTTCTCTCTTCCTGTCATTAGATTCTGCATCAAGGTAAAATTGATGGTGGTGATGCCAGTCCAGATTAACTCAGCAGTGGGGCAGGTAATGCTTCCTGCCCTGGACTTACCGTTGTTGCATTCAGGTTTGGAATGACCTCCTCCCATGCCGTCTTCCCCTGAGAATAAAAAAGATTCCTCTTAGAAAGCCTGGAAAGGAAAGGCAACAAAGGGGCAAACTCTGAGAGTGTGATTTTAATATCAGAGCGGTAGCAATGAGAGAGAGGCAAGTCAGGGTGGGTGTTCTGGTGAGGCCAGGGGTCACAGACTTCATATGGTATGGTTACCACACCTCAGCAACTAGTCCTCAGCTTTGCACGTCCGGAATTAATCTTAGCGGAGCGCCAAGAATAGGCTGATTGGTCCAGAACTGACTCACAAGCAAGTAACTCACAGGAGACTGATGTAGACACTGAAACGACATAAGGAACATGTTGTGTCACTAGTGTGTTCTAACAGAACATATAAGAAAGTCCGTTAAAACCAGTTTTTCTTGGTAAACATTGAATCGAACTAAGTATGGGAGAAGATGAAAGCATGACTTTAAGACTGAACGTCATATAGGTCTGATGTATTTGCCTTACTCCTCCCTGGCGGTGCTGGGTAAGCTTGGACCCATTTTTTTCTTCAAGGTCCTTCCTCTAGGCTGTATCAGAGCTTTTATTCTGTCCACATATTGTCTTTCCAAGTGTGTCAGTGTCCTTATCTAGGCTATGGTTCTGCTTGTTATGTGAAACTTTCTGTATTTTCTCTTTTATTTATTTGTACTAAAAAGATAAAGTACCTAAAAGCAGCAGAGTAAAATAACCCCAAATCCCACTACCAATTATTAATATTTTAGTGTATTCTTTTTAGTTATACTTCCATGCATTTGCCTAAAATCTGGTTGAGCCTTCTTCATGTCTCCTTTTTTGTTATTTTTACTAAGTTTTTTTTTAATCATAAACATCCCTCCCATGCCACTCAAAACTCTCCATAAGCATTTTTAGTGGTGATAGGCCTTTCTGCTACAGCTATGTACTATAGTGTGCTTAACCAGTTTCTTCGCTGATAAAAATGGTTTCCACTTTTCTTTATATAAAATAATAAAACAATTTTAGAAGACCACAGTTCTACTTCATATTGAGACATGCCCTGACAAGAATTTTTGGCTCTCCTTATACCTGGTGTACTTTAAGATCATGTATTTAGACAACAAATGTCATCAATTATTTGTGTTTAATTGTTCAGCTTTCAAAAATGAATGAATTTCCAAGTCCTTGAACATGGGGAGGGTCGGGAGAAGGATACCTCATCGCCATGTACCAGTTACAACCGCAACAGCAACATTAAGTGCCTTACAATTGGCCAAATAACGTAACCTAGGATAATAAGAAAAGTGCCGACAGGAAAATTTGGTGAGAATTCTGAGACACGAGATATAGGAAGCCCACTATTACAGCAGAATCACCGGTGATAACAATTTTTCTAGCATTTGTTGCTCCTCTTCTAATTTAAAAGTCAACAGTGCTTTTTGTAGAGCACCATAAAATATTTAGTACAGAGTATTTTTGAAATATTGAAATATGTGTCTGCCCTAAAAAGACTCTGATCCCCTAGGGATTTATACTGAACCTTACCACTGGGGAGATGAGAGGGAGAGGATCCGGATCCGTAGGATTCTGTAAAATCTTAATCTTCACTTGAATGGCTCTCAATTTACCACCATCCACAAAGAAATGTCCCTGTTGCCACCTTTAAAATATTTTGGGCCACCCCACCCTGAAAGACAAAACCCTCACACACAGTGCCGCGGGGAAATAACTACTTACAGATCCAGGCCAAGAAAAGCAGGAAACACATTTCCATTTGAAAACAACACTCCAAACAAACATTTGACAGAGCATAAATTAAAATAGAAACAGCTATCTACTTTCCCACATTTTCCCCCGGGGAAGAATCTTACTGATTGCCACAAATTCTACCAACTAACTGCAGCTACTCAAAATACAACCCTTCCCCCACCAAATAAAATTAAACAGAAAAAAAAAAAAAAAAGGATAGCAACCACTAAAAATTAGATGACATTTTCTTTTGGTGAATGATTATTTCATCTAGATTAAAAGCATGGGAGTAAAGGCATTACCTTCTAAGAAAAAGTCCGGTCACAAGACGCCAATCGTGTAAGACTGAACTTTTCATTTGTTTCCGTGACTTAGTACTACTTTTCAGAAATGACGAAACGATTACTGCTATTGCCGCCATCAGGCTGTATGTCGCAAAGATCTTATCTGAACCTGAGGGCAGACTTCCTCTTTGAGGCCAACACTATATATATATATAAACTTTTAATTGTTTTTTATAAGAGCATATATTTTTGAATCCCATAAACAGCTTCTTTTGTATCTTTTGACACACGAACACCAGAATGTAGGGGATTAAGACAAGTTTATTTCTAATGAAGTGTTTCTTATGTATGTAACCACCATGCTAGATAAGGTGGAGGTCACAGCAGGATGATATTATCGCTGCCACCAAGCATCTTAAAATCTCATTTGTTCTAACCAGAAAGATGAGGTCGATAAGGAGAAACGGAGAGCACTATCAAGGGTGAAGGGCCGGCTGGCTGGGCACACATGAAATGTGTTGACAGTTATGGCGATCCCTTTAAAGGGAAGACGAATCATTTATTTCTTTTTAAAGTTCACTTTTTTATTTTGAGAGAGAGAGAGAGAGAGCACAAGCGGGAAGGGGCAGAGAGAGAGGGAGAGAGAAAGGATCCCAAGCAGGCTCTGCACTGTCAGCGCGGAGCCAGATGCAGGGCTGGAACTCACAAATCGTGAGACCATGACCTGAGTGGAAACCAAGAGTCAGATGCTTAACCAACTGAGCCATCCAGGCACCCCACGAATTATTCCTTTATAAACATGCATTCATAACATAATGTTAATAAAGTACCCTGCCTCTTATTTTTTTTTACATTTTTTAATGTTTATTTTTGAGAGAGAGCACAAGTGGGGGAGGGGCAGAGACAGAGAGAGAGGCACAGATTCTGGAACAGGCTCCAGGCTCTGAGCTGTCAGCACAGAGCCCGACGTGGGGCTTGAACCTATGAACTGAGAGATCATGACCTAAGCCAAAGTCGGATGCTCAACCAACTGAGCCACCTAGGCACCCCTAAAGTACTCTCTGCCTCTTAAAAGGGGTAGTAAAAAGTAGAGGGAAGATGAATTTAGAAAAATAAACATAAGGATCTAGAAATATTATCCAAAATGGAAGTTATGAAAGATGTACTATTATGAATTCACAGATATTTAAGAAATTTGGAGCATGGCAATTTCTAAGAACACCGCCGAGGTTCTGGTCACTCTTGTATTTTGTGTTTGACATTATAAGAAAACAACACCTTCAGAGTGAAATCTGATATTTAAAGGGTTCAAGAAGTGTGAAAAAAGAAAATAGCCCCTGAAATTATTACTTTTTAGGTATCTTTTTTTTTTCAAAAGAATGTCCTCAATTTTGTAGTTTATGGAAAATAAAGCAAGAATTCTCATGCTTATGAGGCTAAAGCAATCAAAGAAAGAGAGGGCTCAGTCGATTATCCTCTTAGTATAACTCAAAGAAACTATTGAAATAGAGGAAAAACACCTTTTTAAAAAAAATTTTTTTTAATGTTCATTTAAAAAAAATTTTTTTTAAATTTATTTATTTTTGAGAAACAGAGTGAGACAAAGCATGAGAAGGGGAGGGGAAGAGAGAGAAGTAGACACAGAATCTGAAGCAGGCTCCAGGCTCTGAGCGAGTGGTCAGCACAGAGCCTGATGTGGGGCTCGAACCACAAACTGTGAGATCATGACCTGAGCTGAAGTCGGTCGCTCAACCGACTGAGCCACCCAGGTGCCCCTTAATGTTCATTTTTGAGAGAGAGACAGACAGAACGCAAGTGGGGGTGAGGCAGAGAGAGAGACACACACAGAATCTGAAGCAGGCTCCAGGCTCTGAGAGGTCAGCACGGAGCCTGACGAGGGGCTTGAACTCACAAACCGTGAGACCATGACCTGAGCCAGAGTCAGACGCCCAACCAACTGAGCCACCCAGGTGCCCCAAAAAACACCTTTAACTTGGAATTACTATCTCTGGATTGTTAATCAAGAAATGCACACTATTTTTTTTTTTTTTGGTATAGTATTTGAAAACAATAAACATTTGATAGTTTGGAAAAATATATAAAATATTAATACATATAATCACTAACAAAAAAATAGTGAACTGGGTGCAGTGGATATTTCAGAGAACAGGGCAGAAAATCTCGTGAGGCCTACCATCTAACTGAGAAGAGAGATGGTAAGAAAACAACAGACTGATTACAGATTGTGTTGAGGGCCATGAAGGAAAGAAGCTGAGTACCATGCTAGAGAGTAAATGATGGGAGAATGTCATTAGATGAAATGGATGACCAGGGATGGTCTGTCCAAGGAACAAGCACTGAGGACAAGAGGACGGGAAAGATGGTTCCAGGCAGAGGGCAGAGCAACTTGTGGGCCTGGAGAAAGGAAGAGCTGGCGGAACGGGCAGAGCTGGTGAAATCAGGCCAGGCTTTGCACAGGTACACCTGGAGCTGGGGCTCTGGGCCTAGATGGGGTTTGATGGAGGGGGCAGAAACGAACCGGAACCGTGTATAAAGAGTGCCTCAGGCCTGGGACTGGTTGCTGGAATTCAGGGGATGTGTTTCTGGGATATCAGCAAGGTTCCAAAAGTGGGGCATTTGGAAGGAGGGGGAAGTAGGAAATAGTTCCACAGATCTGAGGGCAGACTGTGGGGGTCTTTGAATCCAAGCAAAATACATATTTTAAGTAATAATAAGGAACCACTATAGGTTTTTGACTTGGGATATAATACGATAAACATGGTCTTTAAGGAAGATTGTGCCACCTCATCTAGGATAAATTATGGGTAGAGAAAGAGACAAGGAAATCAGCTAGGGGAATATGGCAATATTTTAGGTATTTAATAGGCACATGAGCATTGGGGATGGGGAGGAACCCGCCTTCCAGGTGTAAGGAGACTGGAAGTTGTAAAAGTTGGGACCTGGATACAGGGAATGAAATGAGCGATTATGTCAAGGTTTTGAATCTCGGTGGCTGAGAGAATTCATTTTTTTCATTCGCTCCAAAATCATTTGTTGAACATTTACTGTGTGCCATGTGCTTACATCCTGAGGACATAATGGTGAGCCCAAAACAGCCTTTTCATGTCTTCGTAGAACTTTCAGGCTAGTAAAAGAGGCCTATACCACACAAGGAAATGATAAATTGCAATAATTCCATGCGCTGTGAAGGTGCAGAATCCCCACTGTATATGCCTATGATACATACAGGGAACCAGGGAAGGCTTCCTGGAGGAAAAGCAAGCCAAAATTCTAAGTGTGAGTTGGGGTTCCACTAGGCCAAGATGAGACAAAGGATCAGAGGGAACAGAATGTTAAAATTCAAAAGCCCTGTGCCAGAAAGGAGGGTAGGAAGTTCAAAAAGGAAAAACAAGACTCCTATGACAACAGCCTAAAGCAAGGAAGCCTGTGACTCTGGGGTTGGGGGGTGGGGTGTGGAGCATGGTGGTGGGGAGGGGGGGATTTGAAGAGGCAGGAAGGGGTGGGTTCCCTCAGAGCTTTTGTTTTTATTGTAAGATAATTGGGTTGATCTACACTAGAGGTATATAAGCAAGGGTGACACGATCAGACTTGCGTTCTTAATCACTCAACCTGGGGGAGAGGAGCAAACTAGAAGACAGTGGATTAGGTATGAAAGGACAGGCTGTGAGGTTACTGCAGTGACCCAGTGGAGGGATGGATAATAGTAACTCGGGCTAGGGCAGTAGCAGTAGAGAGATGGACAGGCGTAAGTGAATTTGAGAGATATCCAGGAGGGTGGTGGCAAAAACAAGGAAGGGCAAAGTCAGACTGTGAGCAAAGTTGTTACCAAAGTTGTTACCAAAGAGCTGACAGAGGAAGAAGAGCCAGAACGGGAAACAGCAGTAGCTCAAGACTTAAAGTAACGAATTTATTTATTTATTTATTTATTTACTTACTTATTTATTTATGAGAGTCAATGGGGGAGGGGCAGAGAGAGAGGGAGTCAGAGGATCCGAGGCAGGCTCCACACCCTGTCAGCCTGAGCCGAAGTCGGATGCTGAGCCACCCAGGCGCCCTGAGACTTAGAGTGATGATTTAATTAATTAATCAGACCTTGACAGAGCGCCTACTATGACCCAAATGCACTGCCAAGTTCTGGAGTCAACAGTAAAATGAAACATGGTAGATGCTATGTGGGCGTCTGCACAGGATGGAATGGGACCCAAGAGAGAAAAGGCCCAGCTTACAAAATAAGGAAGAAAAGTGAGTGTCACCAGAAGCATCATAGAGGAGATGATGTATGAGCTGCGTCTGGAAAGATGAATCACATTTTCTAGGCAGGCAGAGGAAGGAAGCGTATTCCAGGTAGGGGGACTGCACGAGCAAAGACATGCTCTGTCACGCTGGTTACGGTCCAGGAAATGCAAGTGTTTTACGTGGCTGGTGCAGTGGGGAATGAGGCTCAGGTGCGGATGGGGAACAGAAGAGGACAGGCTGGAGAGGAAGGGCAAGACCAGGTGATGGAGGACCCTACACAAACCTTACCTTACAGGAAATGGAGACACTGCTGAAGAGGAATCACATGGTCACATTTAGGTGTAGGCAACAGAGCGCTGGAGGGACTGATTGGGATCCAGGAAGTGGGCGCAAGTCCTCTGCCACTGCAGAGCTCTGGCCAGAGGAAATGAGCACAGGGAGGAAGAGATAGGGCAGAGAGATGGGATTATTTATCAGTTGTGAGAGGAAGGCACGGGAGAGGAGCTCAGGGTAACTCCCAGATTTCTGCCTTGTATCCCTGATTAATAGTGCAAATATAGAAGAAAGGGGTGTGGGAGTGGGGGAATAACGCATCACTCTCGGACACGTTGACTTTAGGGTGGCAGGGGAACATGAGGTAGTTGGATGCACAGGTCTAGGGCTTGTGAAAGAGATCTAGATTTGTGTGGACAGTACTCGTTCTCACCCACAACCGGTTCTCCTCTCCTGGCCCAGAGCCTCACCTGTAGTTGGGTGGTGCCATGTGACTAGTTCTGGCCAACAGCCCATGAATGAAAGTGATGTATTCCCTTCCAGTTGAAGCATTTACTTGCTTAACTAAGACCTCCTCTGACCCCTTCTCCTGCAGGGTGATCATGGAGATTTTGTGGTGAGAAGCTAAGGCTGAAAGCTCTAAAGCTGGATCACTATGTCATCATATGGAGGGCAGTTTCTCTGGAGGGTCGCTTGGACCTGCGGTAGATTCTTTATGAGCAAAAAAATAAGCTTTTCCATATTGACACTAAGGAAATTTTGGGATACGGACTTCAAGCTGTATTACAAAGCTGTAATTATCAAGACAGTATGGTCCTGGCACAAGAACAGACACTCAGGTCAATGGAACAGAATAGAGAACCCAGAAATGCACCCACAAATGTATGGCCAACTAATCTTCAACAAAACAGGAAAGAATATCCAATGGAATAAAGACAGTCTCTTCAGCAAGTGGTGCTGGGAAAACTGGAGAGCAACATGCAGAAGAATGAACCTGGTCCACTTTCTTACATCATACACAAAAATAAACTCAAAATGGATGGAAGACCTAAATGTAAGACAGGAAGCCATCAAAATCCTCGAGGAGAAAGCAGGAAAAAACCTCTTCGACCATGGCCGCAGCAACTCACTCAACACGTCTCCGGAGGCAAGGGCAACAAAAGAAAAATGAACTATTGGGACCTCATCAAAATAAAAAACTTCTGCACAGTGAAGGAAACAATCAGCAAAACTAAAAGGCAACTGACGGAATGGGAGAAGATATTTGCGAATGATATATCAGATAAAGGATTAGTATCCAAAATCTATAAAGAATTTATCAAACTCAACACCCAAAAACCAAATAATCCAGTGAAGAAATGGGCAAAAGACATGGAGATTTTGGGATAGTTCTTATCTCACATGTGCTATTAGAAGCCAGGGAGGAAAGGAAGGAAGGAAGGAAGGAAGGAAGGAAGGAAGGAAGGAAAGCACGAAAACTGTGGCCAACAGTGCCAGATGCTGCTGAGAGGGAGGTGCAGTAACATGAGGGCTGGAAAGAGTGGATTGGATTAGGAAATTAAGAGATCATGATCTCTTCTGTGAATGTAGCTTAGGGTTGGCAGTGGCGGGAAATAAGACTTCAGTGGGTTGCACAGTTGAACAGAAATCCCGGGACATAGAGCAGATTGGATCTTTAAAGAGATCCTCTTGTTAAAGAACACCAATAAGTGCTGGGTAAAACATTTTAAACACCATCATTTAAAAATGCATGGCTGAACTAGATGTTGGAAATCCTCAAAGGTAGAAAGGAAGCCCGCTGGGTGAGAGCTGGAGCTGGTGTTTGCTTGGGGAATAGCTGGTAATCTTTGTTGAGCCAGAGCTAGGGTTGAAATGCCATGTGCCTAAGATCTGGAAACCAACTCTAAAGCCTGCACAAAGGTGGGAATTTGCATCGGACCCTCTGAAAGGGGACCCACAGTGGGTAAATGAGGAAAAGTCATGCCACAGATGGAAATGGTAGGGATCCTTGTACCAGCTTTCAACAGCAGCATAACAAATGGTCACACAATTAGAGGCTTAAGAGAGTGCACATTTATTATCTCACAGGATCTGTGGGTTACAGGCTTGGGTACAGCTTAACAGGGTTCTCTGCTTCAGGCTCTCACCAGGGTGCAGTTCAAGTATTGGCTGGGGTCTTGGTTTCATCAGAGGCTTGGCTGGGGGGGAAGATCCACTTTGAAACTCCATTTGTTGGATGAATTCGTTTCCTTTTGGCTGTAAGACCGAGGAGACCCCAGCTTGTCACTGGCTCTCTGTTGGAGTCTGCCCTCGGGTCCTAGAAGCTGTGTGCAGTTCTCTGCCGTTGGCCCTGTTCATAGGTAGTTCAAAACACAATCTCCTGCTTCTTTAAGGCCGGCAGGAGAGTCTTACTAGGCTGCTGGGATGGTCTTACACAGCGTAATGTAGCAGTGGGAGTGACTTCTCATCACCTTTGGCCCCATACAGTAACCCAATCAAGGGAGGGGCACCCCACCACCTTTGCTATATTGTATTGATTAGATCCAAGGCACAGATTAAATCTGCGCTCAGGGGAAGGGATTTCACCCAGGGTAACACCAGGGGGTGGACACTGTGCCGCAGTGTAGAATCCTGCCTACTACTCTGGCTTATTCCAATCTTGGCTCTGGGCAAGAGGAGGGCAAAGAGAAAAACAAAACAAAACTTCTTTGAGGATCCTCTAACTGCAAACCCAACTTCAGCAAGTTTTGGGCCAGATTTTGCACTCTGTGGTTCTATATCTTCTATCATTCATTTTACAATAGTTTTTAATTTCCTTTCTGATTTCTTTGATGCATGGATTATTTAGAAAGGTGTTTCTTAATTATATGTAGATCTCCTTATCTTTTTGTTAACAACTTTAAGCATAATTTTTCTGTGGTTAGCAAAAATACTGGGCACGATTTCAATCCTTTAAAATCTGTTGAGACATGCATCATGCATATTATATGGTCAAGTCTTACATACTATTTCGTATGTACTTGAGAAAAATTGTATAGCCTGCAGTTATTGGGAGCAGTGTTCTGTACCTCTATTAAGTCCAGTTTGTGTTTGTGTTTGTTCAGACTCTATATCCTAACTGCTTCCTAATTCTTTAGTTACTGATGTAATTATGAATCTCTCTTTCTCCATATATATATATATATATGTATGTATGTATGTATACATATACTTTTTTTTTTTTTTTTTGAGAGAGAGAGAGCATGCACACGAGTAGAGGGGCAGAGGCAGAGGGAGGGAGAAAATCTCAAGCAGTCTTCATGCTCAGCAAGGAGCCTGGCACAGGGCTCAGTCTTGCCACTGTGAGGTCATGACCTGAGAGCCTAAATCAAGAGCGGGATGCAAACCACTGAGCCACCAGGGCGACCCCGAATTTGTCTATTTCTACATAAGAATATTTTAATCTCCAAAGGTTTTATATTTATAATATTCACTTAGGTTTACTCACATATTTAATAGCTATGTTTTTCTTCCTTTTCCCTTGTGTTTCTGGCATGTTCTATGGGATCATTTTCCTCGTCTTAAGAATAGCTTTTAGTCTTTTAATGAAGTGCTACTTACTGGTTGCTAACTCATTTTTAGTTCTCTTGAAATCCTTCTCTTTCATTCTTAAAAGAAGATATTTTTGCTGCTATAGAATTCTAGTTAGGTACTTCCCCCCCTGCCCCCCCCTCCCCCCCCCACACACACTGATCATTTCCTTTCACGATCTTCTGGCCATAAGCTCTTTAAATATTCCTTCTGCCTCGTCTTCTCTCATTTTCTTTTGGGACTCCAACTGCATATTTAGACTTTATTGTATCTTCTCTCCTACTCTCCCTTTTGTGTTTTTCATCTTTTTGTCTCTCTTCTTCATTCTGGATGTTCTCTTTTAAGTTATTTCCAGTTCATAATTGCTCCTTTCTTTTTTTTTTAATTTTTTTTTTCAATGTTTTTTATTTATTTTTGGGACAGAGAGAGACAGAGCATGAACGGGGGAGGGGCAGAGAGAGAGGGAGACACAGAATCGGAAACAGGCTCCAGGCTCCGAGCCATCAGCCCAGAGCCTGACGCGGGGCTCGAACTCACGGACCGCGAGATCGTGACCTGGCTGAAGTCGGACACTTAACCGACTGCGCCACCCAGGCGCCCCCCATAATTGCTCCTTTCTAATCTGCTATACAAAATGGCCAATTGAGCTAATTTCTGTGTATTTTTTCAGTTCTAGAATTTGTTTCAAAACTTGTTTCTTTTAAGAGAGTGCCTCGTTCTCTGTCCACATTTTTTCTTAAGTAGGCTCCACACCCAACGTGGGACTTGAACTCACAACCCTGAGATCAAGAGTCAGATGCTCTACTGACTGAGCCAGCTAAACACCCCTCTGTCAACATTTTCGCACTCGACTTTTATCTCCTTCACTACAATAAGCATAATTAGCTTATGGCTTGTTTAGTCCTGGCTTACGGTATCTTATCTTCTAATTATCTGATTACCTCTTCCTCTAAAATTGGGTTTGAAAAATCATTTGCAGAAGAAAGAGAAGACTAGGATCATGTTTTCTTCCTCCAAACGAGGTTTCGTTTCTTCATGGGTTTTTTTGGCCAGAGACCTGGGGGCATCGGCAATCTGGGATCACCTTAATCCGAGTTCAGGGCTGAGTTCACTGAGTGGGTCCACTCACAGCAAGGCGCTGTCAAGTGTAAGGACTGGTGTTTTCTGGCTTCACCTGTGCTCTGAGTGCAGCTGACTGTGTGCACAGTATGTGGTGATGGTGGGCAGTGGTGATGTTTACTTGCGTTTCATCCTCGATGGGTCCTGGGCTCCGTCTTTCATTCCTCAAGCTACCAGAGGCCGGTGAAGCCACCAGAAGCATAGCGTAGTCTCTTGGCTATCTCCAGATTGGCAAATGCTCCCAGGGCAGAAGTGGTCCCGAGGGCTACACTCACCTCTCTGAATTTCCACCATCTCTCGGTTCTTGGCCTGATGATTTCTTGTTATCTTGTGGTGCTTTCGTACCCCTAAGATAGGTTTTATGTTTCGCTCAGATGTTAAAAATTTCTTCAGTCAGACAGTTGGTCTGAATTACCTTGTCTACCACTAGTGGAAGCCAAAGTTTCAAGATTTTGCAGTTTAATTGTATTTGAATCCCAACAACAAAGCTCCAGGAGTCCACATCTTAATTGTACTTCTTACTTCAACAGCAAACAGAAAATTTAAGCAAGGTACATTTTATAATACTAATAAAGGACAGAAAGTGTTTAAAATAAGTGTTATAAAAGAGGTATAGGACCTTAACAGAGAACATCAAAAAAAATTTAAGGGAAAACACAAGACCTAATATATAGAAAAACAATCCTTAATTTAATTACTTCCTTTAGTGTCATTTATCTTGTTCCTCTATCTCCTTCATTTCCTGGAACTGGAATTTATATCTTAAGCCTTGATAGATTCAAGTTAAATATTTTTAGCTAGATTAACATCGCAGGTGACATTGTCTAGTTTATACCTAGTCCCATCAGGAAACATTTCTGGTTATCTCACCATGCGTGTTGCTAAGAATAACCACTGAATTAGGGTGACTGACTTGACTGGAGTGGTCTTCAGATTATTATTAGTTATCGTTGATAATAAATTTTCTTATGGTTATTATCACATTTATAACAAAAGTAAAGGATCTAACAACAGTTCCCTTTTCTCACTGACATTGTAATCTATTTCTTTTGCTGACACAAAAATACTTCAAGTTCAACTGGACTTTTTCATATCACGTATTTAAAAAATAATCATCCTACTCTAACTTGCAGACTGCACAGCCAATCACCACGCGGCCAGTTTGCAAGTACTAAACCACATCTACCACATAGAAATAAACGTCTGGTAATTTGAAGGTGGAGATCTGGAGCTGTAGTCTGTGGAGTTTTACCTCCAGGAACCCTGTTCAGCTTATCACCTCCTCTCTTTCCTGGCTGGCTTCACTTTGGGCCGTGACACCACACTCCTGGGGCACAGGTAAATAAATTCCTCCATCCGGGGCCTCTTGCCCAAGAGAAGCAGCATGTGCTCCTATAACTGGCTATGGCTAAGGTCTAGGTTGGCAGAGCACTGTCTTGGCAATGTTTCAGTGTTGCTGAGTGCAGGACGTCACTCATCCGGCTCTCTGGTTCTGGGGACTATGGGGCATGCTTTCAGACTCTGCTCAGATCAGGTGGCCCTGTGAGAAACCCAGATGCCGTTCTCAGCCTGAAATCATTGGCCTGAGGCCTCGAACAGCCCGGCTGCTCCACGTATTAAGGAGAGCAGTATCTCCTGGCGTTATTTGCCATTCGTGGTAACCTGTCTGGGAAGCTCTAAGTTTGTGCCAACGCTGCAAACTGTAAAGGTTTAGACGTCTGAGGAACAGCAAAGAAAGGGTAGCCAAAGCAGAATGAACAAGGAGTGGTAGGTGAGGTCCAAGAGGCTGCTGGGGACCAGATCATACAGCATCTTGTAAATAATGGTGAGGACTAGATTCTACTTAAGTGTGACGGGGCATTACAGTTTTATGCAGGGGAGTGATGGGTTTAGACTTACATTTGATAAAGCTCACTTTGGCTACGGAGGCTTGTTAAAAAAGGTGCAAGTATGGGAACAGAGAATTGTAGTAGCCCGAAGTGCAGTAGCCGAAGCGAAGCGGCAGCTTGGATTAAGCAGTGGGAGGAGTGGCCAGATCTGAGAGAAGTTTGAGAGTAGGGGTAACAAGACTTGCTGATGGATTGGATAGGGAAAGTGAGTAGAACTTAAGATTGACTCCCAGTTTTTGGCCTGAGCAGCTTGGGTGAATGGTAGTGCCATTATTTGAGGGAAGGGCAGGCTGTGGGCACAGACTGAGAGATCTATTTTTGACTTCAGTTTGAGATGCCTTTAAGTTGTTCATTGGGCATGTAGACAATATGAGGGAGGGTGAGTAGCGTTCTGGAAATTATTCCATGAAGGTCCATTTCCTCACTGCCTTTCAGTCCTTTACCACCGCTGCGATCTTCTGTCCCCACCATTCAACCAAAACTACTCTAGACAGGGCCACCAGAGACTTCCAAGTGATGAACTCTGATGGGCGTGAAGTCCTCTTAATCTCCCTGAAGAAGTGGCTCTTCTGACACAGAACTCGCCACCGTCCTGATTTTATTCTACTGTCTCCTGGTTTTCCTCCAGTAAGTCGCTATTCTTTCTTTGGCAGAATCCTCCTTATCTACCATTTCTCAAACACTGATGTTCTTTCATGGCTCTACACTGAGCCTTATTCTTCCCTGAATCACAGTTTATCCTGTATTCCAAACCACAGTGAGAATATCTCCCTTTCACTTCTCTTTCAAGCAAGAAAGCTGTGACTCACGTTTTTCCCTTCTTCCATATTCTCTACACTCAATCCCACTGTTACCTTTAGTGTTTCTCAATTCCTTTCCGTCCACACTGCCAAGGCCTTAAAAGTCTTCAATGTCTTTTCGCTAGAACGTTCCAGCAGCCGAACTAGCTTTGCCTCTCCAAACTGTCCTCTACTGTTGATAGTGACTTTTCTGAAATGAAAGTTAGCATTCCTCTGCTTAAAACCTTTCACTGGCTTCCCTCTCCTCGGAACAAAATCCAACTTCTAAGCACAGCATTAAGAACTCTAATATAACTCCTATTCATAGTTCATTCAAGTTGTTCAGTTTTAAGAATGCTGCTCTGTTACATTAGCTTCTCTACAATCATGAATGCTGCTCCTTCCTTCTGGACTTGAATCCCTCACTCTTCTGGCCAACTTCCTCTTTCAAATGCCAGCTCAGCCTTTCTTTTCTGACCTGCCACCTTTCTGCTGTCTCCATGTTTTGTTGTTTTTTTTTAAATTTTTAAAAAATGTTTATTTATTTTTGAGACAGAGAGAGACAGAGCATGAATGGGGGAGGGTCAGAGAGAGGGAGACACAGAATCTGAAGCAGGCTCCAGGCTCTGAGCTGTCAGCACAGAGCCCGACGTGGGGTTTGAACTCGCAGTGTGAGATCATGACCTGAGCCGAAGTCAGATGCTTAACTGAGCCACCCAGGCGCCCCATGCTGTCTCCATGTTTTATTGGAGGTTCGTTGAACTTCCTGGGATTAGAGTTTTTGCTTTCTTTATTCAGGGTAACATTTATTAACAGGATCATTATTGTGGTGGTTCTTAATGTGTCAAGTGGGTTAGGCTGAACTACTTTCCAGAATTCTCTTCCCTGAATGTTTTGCTTAGAGTGAGCCATTTGATTCTTGAGCAATTTCAGAGGGCAGGTGTGAAGCAGCAACTGTCCAGTGGCTCGTACATGTTGCCGATCTGTGGCTCAGCAGCTGCAGCTGGGCCTTCCCCACCTTTCCCGCATCACCCTTCAGCTTTTCTAACCTTTGGACAAGGCATGTGTGAAAAAGGACCTGGGCTTTTCGAGGAAATCATACCATCAAAGTCAGAGGTAATAAAAACGGACAAGGGTTTCAGTCTGTGCTTGCGATTTCTACTTGTTCCTGTGTCTCCCACTTTACATCCACCTTGCCTTCTTTATTGCCCGCTCTGTGGACTTCAAGCTCCTGCATCAGAAACCAAGGTAAAAAAAGACTTTCAGAGACCAGCTTAACCAGCTCCCACAACAGCAAATTCCTTACAAACATATATCCTAGTTCTGCTTCTCTGAACGCTGATAGTTATATACAAGAAAAACGATGAGGCTAGTGAGACTATCTAAAATGGTACTTGTCATTATACTCTCAAAGTACCTGTGCTAAAGGCTCTATTGTTCACATATTCTTACTGCCTTTCCAAAGATTTTTTAACTTTTTGATAGGGGATTTTCTCTCTGTATTATCAGTACAGGGTGGTGCTTAGCACCAACTAGGTTCTTATAAATCCTTTGCTAATGAATAATGTGAAACACCTCTGTTGACCCTAGCAAAATCTCTTTAACAAAAAGGGTATCAATCTAATTTATATAGTAAGTGAATATATTATCCATCAATAAATACTGAACTGATATCTATTGTTTCATAAATTAAAATCCTAAGAAGTCAATGAAAATAGCAATTATCCATATGGTACATATTTTCAAATATTTCCTATTATGTAAGCTGTCCTGTGTACAAGGACATCCTTATACAAGTATTGGAGAATTAAAAGCAGACAAACCTATAGAAGGGAAGATTTTTTAAATTTATTTGCTGGATTCTTTAGAATAATTTTATGACACATTGGGTCCATATTTTCTGTAGACATATTACTAAAATAACAAAGTCAATAATGTGACTTGATACACAAGATTTCCTTTAGTTATTTTAAGAATACTAAAAAAGCTTTAAGTTTCCAATAGCCTGTCAGTTGGCCAGGAATAGCTTACACTAAATTATCAGTTCAATGACATGTTTGATTTTTACCCATATGACAAATGTTGAAATATTTTAGAGTATTACACAACTTGAAAAACCTAGTCTCAACTGTCACTTTACTGCAAGATGGTAGAATTAATTACAAATTTAAACTCTAACTTGGTAATCTTTAGTCAGGCAACAAATTTATTAAAAGCAAACTGCTTATTCAAAAGTGATCATGGAACAACTCAAAATACAGAGCAAGAAGGATGAAAAACATCTCACTGGCCAACAGACTGTTTTCATTCTCATGTGAAATTCAAACTTCACTTTTGGGAAAGGTTAAGTGTAACTTCAGTAGACAGCAATACAGAAAGACTATGCCACGTCGATGAGTCTCCTTGGTCAACTGCTTCTAGCTGTCTCCACAGAGATAGATGCATTTACAAAACTGGCTGTGCTTGAGCCTTCTTTGCAAGGAGCTTCAGATCTGCAATGCACTTGGCAATTGTCTCCTTCTCCTGTGATAAAGAAAGAGCAATCTGTTTAGACATCTCCAAATCACGGAAGGGTATAAACATTGTAATTCTGAAGGATACCTCCTACAAGATCTTGAGGCTCCTACAGAATCTCAAGATGGATTACTGGCTTGATATGATAGACTAGGAATTCTTTATGTGACATAGGGGAGATACAATTTATTTAAAGCAAATCCCAGAAACTAGTTAAAATCCCCTGGCTCACAGCTTTTGAGTGAAACCTACATAGAATTTGAAGCCAGACATTCCTGTAACCACGTGTCACCGATGTTACACAGCTAACAGTTGCTTGAAAACTACCAACCTAACATTAGTAACACAGAAATGTTAAAAATGAGAATAATTTTGTCTCTTTTCTGTATTTTTTGTTTTTCCCGTTTCTTAAATAAACGTGTTACTTTTACACAAGACAATTTATTGAGAAAAAAATCATTAAATGTTGATAGACCCTGTTTTTCTAGTCCTTGAGTGTTATACAGAAAATGACTAGAAATGCCTACATATACTATATATTTGGGAAAGAAGAAATCAAGTTAAAAAAAAAAAAAGAATATAAACTTTAAAAAGGAAATGAAATTTAGGTAAATAATAAAAACATTTCTTTTCCATTCATGACCAGTGATTTAAGTGGCAAGGAAGAGGAAATGGAATAGAGATCATGGAATGAGGAAATGGAAGGGACTCAGAAATAGCTTTATTCAGTCTGCTGTACAGAAAAATGAAATCTGTTGGTTAACGTTTCCCAAATGATGGAACCTGAATACAAGTCTGCCACAAGCTGTGCCAACTACCTCCCGCTGTCTCTGATACTGAGAGATTCTCTGATACCAAGTTCTGAGTGAAGAGGAAAGCCACCAAGGCAGGTGGGCAGCGTCCTCCAAGTTACCACTACCCAGAGAAACAAAACAGGGCGACCCCATCGTCTGGAGCCTAAAGACTCCCCACCAGCGGGGCGCCTAGGTGGCTCAGTGGGTTAAGCGTCTGACTTCGGCTCAGGTCATGATCTCACGGTCCGTGAGTTCGAGCCCTGCGTCGGGCTCTGTGCTGACAGTGCAGAGCCTGGAGCCTGTTTCAGATTCTGTGTCTCCCTCTCTCTCTCTCTCTCTCTGACCCTCCCCCACTCATGCTCTGTCTCTCCCGTCTCAAAAATAAATAAACATTAAAAAAAAAAAAAAAAGACTCCCCACCAGCAATTCCTAGCCTAACAGCGCACCAGCAGAGGCTTGTCAGAAATGAATACAGCTCCAGAAGTTTCAGAACATCATGTACCTGCTGTGCAGAGATGCTCTGCACCACATGGTTCTCCACCCAGTTTATCATGTGCTCTTGTTCCTTTCGACGCATCATGTTCTGCACAGAGATGTGATAGTCCAGGCGATTCTTTACCTCCTTGTATACTCTATGCAGCCGTTCCCGGTAAGTAAGTTCCAGTGCCATAGCAATGTTATTCTGAGGCAAAATTAAGAATTGATGAAAACTGTTTGCATAGTTGAAGGATCATTTCCACTCTGTGGATTCTGCCAGTCAGAACACCCCACCACTTTCTTGTACTTTACGCAAAATTATTTTATTTAATATGAGTAAGAGACACATGTGATAAAAAACTCTAATAGCATATTTACAGTAAAAGTATGTTTGAAAGTATATACAGTAAGTTTCCTCCAGTCCCCCCACAGGCCACCATCTTCCTGTATATCCTGTATTTCCTCCCAGAAACATTCAATAAACAAAATACAGGTAAAGGCAGGAGCACGCACGCGCACACACTCACACATCCCTTTTACTAATTATGACACGTAGATCCACCTCAATTTTACTAATTATGACACGTAGATCCACCTCAATTTTAAGTTACATTGAATTCTACCATACTGGTGGTTCCATAAGGCAGTTTAATTAACTAAGCTCTATTAATAGATTAGACTGCTTCCCGTTTTTTTCTACTACAAATATTGCTGCATCTGCTGCGTACGTCTGCACTTGTGTGTCAGTCTCTATTGTAATAATAACATCTGTTGAGTACCTACTATGTTCTAAACACTGTGTGTCAATTCAATGAAGTCTTATCACACCATGGGACAGTTACTATTACTATATCTATTTTATGGTAAATAAACTGAGGCAGAAGCTAAGGAACTTGTCCAAGGTTACAGAGCTAATAAACTGTGAAGCCAAGATCTGAATACAAGGAGCCAGGCTCTAAAGCCCATGCTCTTAAACTGATCAATACTGTCAAATTCCACATAAACTTGTACTACTTCATTCTCCTACTGGCAACACAAACCCTGACCAATGATGTTTAGAAAACCTTTTACCTCATGCTATTCTCATAAGCAGAAAAAATGCACTCTTGTCATTATCTAAGGAGAAAATTTACATACTTAGGAACCATTTACATGTACTCACTTATCAATGGTCCATGTCCTATGCCTAGTTTTCTACTGGGATATTGGTCTCCCCTAAGGTAACTACCCTTGTGTCACATGGAACACACACAGTCTTCCCAGTTGGTCATTTAACTTTGTTTATGCTAATTTGTACATGTAAAATTTTTATGAGATCAATTGAACTTTTCCTCTTATAATTTCTGGAGTTTTGCAGTTTTTCTATTTTTATTCTCTTTCAAGTTTTTATTTAAATTCCAGTAAATACGCAGCATATTAGTTTCAGGTGTACAATACAGGGATTCGACACTTCCGCACATTATCCGGTGCTCATCACAAGTGCCCTCCTTAATCCCCATCACCTATTTCACCCAACCCCCTGCCCCCTCCTCTCCAGTAACCACCAGTTTGTTTTCTATAGTTAAGTGTCTGTTTCTTGGTTTGTCTCTCTCTTGCTCTTTTCCCCCTTTGCTCATTTGTTTTGTTTCTTAAATCCCACAAGTGAAATCATACAGGCTGTCTTTCTCTGACTTAGTTCACTTAGCATATTATTATCAACTCTATCCACATCGTTGCAAATGGCAAGATTGCATTCTTTTTTTTATGGCCAAATAGTATTCCATTGTGTATATATACATCTTTTTTATCCATGGACTTTTTTTAAACTGAGGTATAATTTAATTTTTATAAACTGAAGTGTAATTTCAAGTATATAACATAAATTCAGTATTTTGCATTCATTGTGAAATGGTCACCGGAGTAAGTGTAGTTAACATCTGTCACCACACAGAAGATCCTGATTTTGTTATCTTTATTAGAAAGGCTTTGCCAACTCCAAAGGAACTGTATTTTTTTTCACGTTCTCTTTTTCCACTTTTATGGTTTCATTCCTTAGAAAGACCTTTAATTCATTTGAAATTTATTTTAGTAGAAAGCAAAAGGTAGGAAGCCAACCTCATGTCTACACAGGGGCCCAATTCTCTCCCCTCTATGACGAAACTGGCACGTCTAAATTGCCTTAGTGTTTAGATCTTCTCTTCCGTGGCACTACCCTGACCTTCTTTTCGTGCAATGCACATACTACGTATAGTTTCTTATAATCTTATAATGGGTTTTCATATTTGGCAGGATAGGTTCTCACTACTTCTCTTTTCCAAAATATTCCTGGGTATTCTGCTTCTATTAATAATCAATTTGTCCAAGCCCCAACATCCCCTACCCTCAGGCTATCAGTATTTTCCTTATAAGAATGTGTTAAATTTAGAGATTAAAGCAGGGAGAGTGTACCTCTTTATAATATTGAGTCTTCCAATCTAAGAACAAGGTTCTTAGAACCTTAAACCACATGAGCATTTTCTATTTTTTGAAGCAAAAAGTTTGTACTTTTATAGCAAGGTGTACTCGATTCATCTCTTCCTAGATGGTTTATCTTCTTCCACTGTATTTTCTAACTGACTGCTATTTGTATACGGAGGGCACTGATTTCATTTCTTAGTAACGTTGCACCCAAACACCTGACTGAATTTGATCATTAAAATTTTTTAATATTTATTTATTTATTTTGAGAGAAAGAGAGAGCACATGCACAAGCAGGGGAGGGGCAGAGAGAAGAGACAGAATCCCAAGCAGGCTCCACACCATCAGCGCAGAGCCCGATGGAGGAGTCGAACTCACAAACTGTAAGATTGTGACCTGAGTCAAGATCAAAAAGTAGGATGCTTAACTGACTCTGCCACCCAGGCACCCTAAATTTCGTTATTAAAAGAGTTATGTTGATTCTCTTAGGTTTTCTAGGTATATAATTAGGTAAGCTTTAAATTATGATTAACTGCCTCTGCTAAATTACAGATCTTTTATTCCTTTCTCTTCTCTAATACCACCTACTATCTCTAGATTAAGATCAAATCAACAACAGTGACAGGGACATTGCTATCTTTTAGTCTGTAGTGTGAATCCCTACAGATCTGCCTGTTACACAGAGACATTAATCTCAAGTAGGCCCTTAATACCTCTAAGTACATTTCTTTAGTCCATTCATCTTCCTGGCCTTCTTTCTCCTAATCTCTGGTACCTCCTTGACTACTTTCACTCTCAGCAAATGACCATCCTGCTTCACTGAGAAAAGGGGAGCAGTAAGAGAACTTCCACAAACTTCTACCACCACTTAACCTAGTACACCTGAATCCATACTCGTGTACTTGCCTTCCTTTCTGTAACTGCGGCCGAACCGTGGATGCAGCCCACCCCCCTGCATGCAATGTTCCAAGCCCTCTGGCCTACTAAAGGACATCACTCCAGCAAACCTCTCTCCCCTTTTCTTGCATCAGTTTTTCTCTCTCTCCTAAATTCTATCAGACACTAACATGTAATCATACTTTCCATCTTTTAAAAATCTCGATTCCTACATCCTCCCCTCCTAGCTGCTAATTTCTCTGCTCACTATTACAGTAAAACTCCTTGACATTTTTGACAGTTGTCCTGACTCCACTTTCTTCTTTCCACTTTTTCTTCAACCTACTCCAATCACTTTACTAAAATAGCCCTTACCAAGGTTACCAAGAACCTCCATGTTGCTAAATGTACAGCAAATTCTTAGGCCCTTTATTTCCTCACCATAACTAGGATGACTACAGATTGAAACTGTCCTTGTTTTCACCTGTTTTTTTTCTTTTCATCATGTTCTAGTCTTGTAATTTTAAGTACCATCTGTCAGCTCATGACTTCCCCAATCTCCAGCCTAGAATCCTCCCCATAAATTCCAGACTCCTACATCCAATGGTCTGTACCTAACAACTGTACTTGGCTAACTTGTAGGCATTTCAAACCAGTGCTACAAGACTGAAGGCTATTTGCCAACAAAGCAATCAGAGTGACACTTCAACAAAAGTGGGATTGTATTACTCCTCTACTTAAAAGCTTCAATTACTTTCTCATTCAGAGGACAAAGCCCATAGAGAAGCCTACAAAACTTTACCTGATCCAGCCCCTGACCACTATCTACTTTGCTACATTTTCTCTTCCTCACTCATTCCTCTTCAGCTACACTGGTGTCCTCACTCTTCCTGGACTACACCAGACAAGTTTCCAGGTGTAGGCCCTTGTGATTTTTCTTCCCTCTGCTGCAACGCTATTTTCCCAGAAGTCCACATAGCTTGTACCATCACTTCTTCAGGTCTCTGTTCAAGTATCACATTAGAGATCTTTCTAGACTGCCTGATAAAAATAACTCCCCCCTTGTAAATCTCTTTTCCTCTAATTAGTTCCTTTTAACTCTATTCCTTTCCTACCTAGTTAATTGTTCTACATCTCACTTATTACCAGTTGGCATTCCCATCTGCTCAATTATTGTTTTTCTATCATTCTCTCAACCCCTGGCTAGAAAGCAGACTCCATGAAGGCAGACTTTCTTTTATTCCCAACACCTGCCTTGACGATCAGGAGCTATTAAGTATTTCATAAACAGAAACGTAGTGACTACCTATTTGAGTCTTATGAAAAAGCTGTATCTTCAAAAGTCAGATTTTATTTCATTCTCTGGTTGAAATCTAAATTATGTATAGAAAGGTTTTAAAGTTTTCTGAGGTTTTTAAACATTTACGTGCTTGAGAATCCTTATGAATCAGTTTTTAAAAACATAGATTCTGCTTCCAGTCTTTGACTGGGTCCAAAAACCTGCACCAAAGACGACTGACACATGTGGAGACCACACTAAGAAATACTGGCCTACATCCTTAATATTTCAGATACTTGTATCCCATTTTTCATTTCATACATGCTTCTGTAACATAAAATATCAATATAAGGCCATGTCACTGTAAATATCAGGCATAAAGCACTGGGCTCAGAGGAGATAACAATATGATTGTTAAAACAAAAATACTTGAACGTGTTCCAAAAATGTTCCAGAAACTAAGTAGTTTAGCATCTAATGATGCCTTGACCGTAGTAAAAAGTTCCACTGTTTTCTGAATTTGCTTTGTAAACTGGAATATAAGGTATCAGATTTCCTCGGAGCAAGCATATATGAAACACAGAGCATGTACTTTGCCTATGGCCTTAGAGAGCGAATACCATTTTTTAGTCAGCTATAATTTAATAACTACTTTCCTTCTGTGTGGATCCAAAATATGTTCTTTTATACCTTTTAATTTTAGAGTAGTAATTCTAATTATTTATCCATTTGACAGATATTGAATATCTAAATAGCTGTAATTGCCAACCCCCACCCAAATCTCTTTTCTTAATAAAATATGTTCAACATATTCAACCATTCCTCATAAGAGATTCTAATTTTTGTTTTAAATGCACACAAACGAGTAACCATTCTCCTTAGAAGGTTCTGAAACCTACCCTCTGGACATCAAAAAGGTAATGGCGCTTTTGAACCAGTGCTTGCTGGGACTTCTCCATATCAATTGCATCCTGGATCTGCTTGATGGAAGCCTGTTTCACCTCTTCTAGTTGGGCAATTTTTTGCTGCAATTATAATTTTACAACAAAGATCAATGAAAGCATAAAGGATAACAAGAATAACTTCATTTCATGCTTCTTCAAAGTTATATTCTTCATTTGTGAAAACACCCACAAAGAGACATACAGATACAGGAAAAAATGCACAAATTCTTAAAAATAACTGCCCACAATAGTTACACAACATCCTGCTGAATGAACAAAACTGGAAAAACTGGAGAAAGTTTGGTAGATTTAAAAAAATTTATCTCAAATTAGTAACTAGCATTAACACAATTTTCATCATTATAATTAAATTCACTTCTTGTTAATTAACATTAACATCAGAAACATCACTTGATGGCATTGATGCTTTCAATTTTTTTTAACGTTTATTTATTTTTGAGAGAGAGAGAGAGCGCAAGCACAGAGCCTGACGCAGGGTTTGAAGTCATGAACTGTGAGAACATGACCTGAGCCAAAGTTGGATGCTTAACCGACTGAGCCACCCAGGCGCCCAGCATTGATGCTTTCAGCACAATCTAAATTGAGAAATAAGGTTTATGATTCTTACCTCATTGAGTTTATCAGCAAATTCTCCAACAGAGGCACCATATTTTTTAACTACATAGATAAGCAATCCTATTGTTGATATGGCAGTAAAGGTCTCTGCAGTGATCACATATATTTCTTTGGACAGAAAATATAAGATAAGCCCAGTTCCAAGCACATAGGGTCCTAAAAGAAAGAAAAGTTATTTTATGATGGATATACTGTATCTGAAAGGGAAGACAAAAACCTCTGCATTTTATTAGTTGAAGGTATTATATAACGATTTAAGATAACTGGATTTAAAGATGACCCTGCCCTGAGGAGCCATATGGTAGAGTTGAAAGAATAAGGATGGGGACTCCAGGAAATCTGACTCTATAACACATAAGAAATATAAATAATCTCTGAATTTAGTTTCCTCATCTGTAAAATGGAAATGGTACCTTCTTCACAGGGTGGATGAAACTGAGAAATAATGTATGTAAAGTGCCTAGCACAACTGCTTAACAAACCTAAACGTCAGGTTACTTCCAGAAGTAATTTGTCCAGCAAAATATACTATTTCTTTATATTGAATAGGAAAGACACTGGAAATAAGCAAAAAGAACCCAATATAAAAGCTGTATGAATTAAGTAAATCGCAGGATTCTCAATTCTTACAGCACCTAATTGCAATGCTCCAAACATAGCTCTCTTTTTCTTTAACCAGGAAATGAGTTCTGAAAGGACACAAAAGCATGATGTATGTCTCTTTAGGATCTTCTGCTATGCCTCAAAACATGCGAGACAAGGACAAAGCAGGCTTTAGGGCAGCATTTTACAGTTTTTCTGAGCAACACTAGTACCAAAGAATGTTAGGATGTATTATGAAAATAAAAGGGTTATAGTCTAAAATGTATTTTATCCATTTTCCTGAAAAAACTTTCAACAGTTCCTTTTTAAAAAAAAAAATTTGCCTCCAATATATAAATTTTATTTTTTTTAAGTTTATTTATTTTGAGAGAGAGTGTGCATGCATGCCCACGTGGGGGTGGGACAGAAAAAGAGGGAGAGAGAATCCCAAGCAGGCTCTTCACTGTCAGCAGGGAGCTCCTAGAAACAGTGAGATCATGACCTCAGCAGAAATCAAGAGTTAGACGCTTAACTGACTGAAGCACTCAGATGCCACTCCAGTATACAAACTTTAAATCTGACTGTGAATCAAAAATTTTATTTTATTTAATGTTTTTCTTATTTTTAGAGCGCACAAGTGGGGGAGGGGCAGAGAGAAGGGGACAGAGGATCTTAAGCGGGCTCTGCACTGACAGCAGTGAGCCCAATGTTCGGCTTGAACTCATGAACCATGAGATCATGAAATGAGCTGAAGCTGGATGCTCAACCAACCGAGCCACCCAGGTGCCCTGAATGCAAATCAATTTAAGCATGAATTTGCGAAAAAGCCTATTCATATGTAATGTTTTTTATCACCTATGGGGATCTGAGGACCCTAATGTTTCTTGCAAATTCAGGTACAGAAATGCTATTTTAGGCCACTCCCTGGAGGGTTAAAAAAACCCCAAACAAACAAAAAAACCCAAAAAACTTTGGTTTCCTATGTTCCACAGTCACACCAGTAGTTGTAGCAAGAAAGGCACTGCAGTAAAAGTAAAAAAGTAAAAGTAAACACTGAATTGGAGACCCTGGGTGTAAGTCCAACTCAGTCACTAAAGACAGAATAAATGTCAGCAAATTCTTTATTTGCTAGTTCTTCTGTGAAATAAAAAGTTCTTACAGGACTGTTGTTAAGGATTAAATAATGTAAGTGAAAGAATACTGCATTGTAAAAATGTAAGATCTCAGAATAGTTTATGCCTTTTTAAAAGGGAAAAACCTAATATGGCCCAATTTCTGTTTTAATTCTTATATATACAATTTAATAATCTCTATGATCTTACCTAGCTTTATTTCAATCCATAGTTCTTCCACTGACAATACCTTATACAACTACTCATTTCTTTACTGTCTGTCCTGTAACAGAACACGTGTTCCATGATGGCAGGCACCTTAGTTTGCCCCTGTATGCCTAGAAGAATGCCCTGCATAGGGCAGGCATTTAATAAATGTGGTGTATCAACAAATGGCACAATGCTATAAAATCAAGTTAAAATCCCTAACACATTTACTCCAAAGACAAGTTAGAGCAACCAAATCAAAAGTGTTACATTGAATCACTTCCACAATTTACTTTTGACTTTATTTTTGGGGTATATATGGAAGAGGTAAGAGGCCACTAAAATCCTAGGTACACATAAACCATACCATGTAAACGTACTATCAACACTGGGCAAATGCTTACCTGTTACGCCAGTTTTGGGATAAAGGAACTGGAAGAACTCCTCGGGGATCAGCCCAAAACGAACTTTTCCTCCATATTCAGGAAGAGGTGGTACAGGGGCAAGGCTTGGCTGCCCTGTGTGAAAGATCCTTGTTGCCTGCAATACCCTTCGGGTAGCAATTATACAAATTTAAAGCCTATTCTTTAAAAAGAACACAACGTACACACAATTAGTAGAAACAATGAATGGGGATGAGGACAGAGGCAGTTCCCCACTGTCATCATGGAAAGAGAACAGACCACGAACAGGAAAGGGAGGGTTCAGTAATTAGCTGTGTGACAAAGGTGAATGACTAAAAGATTTGTTTTTTAAAATGTTTGTGTATTTTTGAGAGAGAGAGCATGCAAGTGGGGTAGGGGCAGAGACAGAAAGAGAGACCGAGACTCTGAAGTGGGCTCTGCCCTGACATACGGCTCCAACTGATGAACCACGAGATCATGACCTGAGCCAAAGTTAAGATGCTTAACTGACTGAAGCACCCAGGTACCCTGACTGGAAGTTTTATGTAACTATCCACCCAAACCAGAAGCCCTTCTGTAGGTCTTAAAGGTCATCTGTCTAGCACTTTGTATGTCTATTACTGGAACTGAAAACATAACATAGACTCTGCAGCCAGATTATCTGGGTTTAAATCCTAGACGTGCCACTAGACTTTGAGCAAGATTAAGCTTCTGTAATCAGATTTCTCTCAGTAAAGTGGAAATAAAGAACATGCTTTTATAGGGTTGCTGTGAGAATTTTATGTAAAGTCTTAGAATGGTGCTAAGCATATGGTAAAGTTCTATGTAAGTGATTAGCTATTACAGTACAGGTCCACTGTGTTGAGAGCACCTTGATGGCAAGGACTTTGGCCCTTCTGAATATGCTCTGTGATGGTGTGCTAACTAATCATGGTTGAAACAGGCCTCTTCAGTGTCGGATAGATCTATCATGTTGGTCTTTAAGCTGAACTGCTGTGTACAAACTCAAGACCTCTATCCATTAGTTCTAATGTTATTTTTCTATGTAACACACGTAACGCTCGTGCATCTGGGTTAAACTTCTTCAGTTCTCTCACAATCCTAACTGTCCCCCACAAGGAGCTGTCTGGTTTTATTTACTAAAAGGAGGTATACAGAACTGAACATAATACTCTAAATACAGCTTGATCAATGATCAATTCATTCATTCTCCAAATATACATGGAAGACCTGCAAATGCCATTACTGGGCTTGAATCACTGTACTATTACCATGGGTTTGTAAACTATGCTCATATTCCAACAGCTCAAGGTTGCATTTTTAGAAGTTACAGTATATTGGTATCTCATTAAAATTCTGATGAAATAAAATCCTCTAGTCTTTTTATATATGCTGTCAGCTCCGTCTCCTTCAAATTCCCAACATGTTTTTGTCCCCCACCCCCCTGCTCTGCCTCTATCCCTTTGCAATGTAGGGGTTTATATTATTTCATTGATGTTGGTTTGCTGCTTGTCTTTTGAATATTTCTGCCTCTCAGTGTCTTGGCTAGCCCACCAACTTTTGAAATCTGAGAAACATGCTCAAGACTCTTTCATTTAAATGAGGGTTTCTCAACCTCACCACTACTGACTTTCTGGACTATTGTCAATTTTTTTGTTGCTGTGGAAGGCTGTTCTGTGCACTGTAGAGTGATTAGCAGTACCCCCAAGGCCTTTATACACAAGATGCCAATTAGCATCCCCTCTCCCACCCAGTGGTGACAACCAAAAATGTCTTCAGACACTGCCAAAATGTCCCCTGGAGAGCAATACTACTCCAGGACGAGAACCAGATTTAAATCAGTGGTTTAAATCTTGAACTATAGAAGTTGCTTCAACAAGTTCTTGAACTATTCAAACTTGCTTGTTTAAACCATAAAACTTGCTTCAGACCAACTCAAATTCTCTCCCCAACTGCCTTAGTTCAAGCCCTCATTATCTCTGGCCTAAACCAGTTAACAATCCCAAACCTGGTCTCCCTGCTTCTCGAGAAATATACCTCTTAAACTTGGCTCCTCCCCGCTACTAACAATGTTTTTAAAATGCAAATTTGACTTTAAAACTCTTCAATAGGCTCTCCTGCCTACAGAAAACAAACTCCTTAATATAGCATACACGATTCAGCACCTGTCAGATTTTATATCATCTTCCTTCATTCTCCTACTCTCTAGCCATATGGAACTCCTCAGAGCTCTCAAAAACAAACAAAAAAACCAAAAACATGCCTCATGCTGCTCCTTCTGCCTGGTATGTCTTTCACTAAACGGCTGCCAAGCCCAAGCAGCCTTCACAACATTTCAAGCATATCCTTTATAAAGGCCTCCCCAATCTCACATTCAGTCATCCTTATGTCAGGTGTTGGCAGTACAGCAATGAGCAGACAAGGTCCCAGCTTTCACATTCTAGTGGGGTTGTGGAACGTATGAGTGTGTAGGTCCACATACAATTTCAGGCACTGAAAGTCTATGAAGAAAAATGGGGTGGGGTAAGGTAAGGAGCTAGGGAGCAATGCAGTGCAAAAGGCTTTTTTGGTAGGAGGTCAGACGACACATGAGTCAATGACCTGGGGAAAAGAGAGAAGAACAAGCACAAAGACCAGAGGCAATAGTAAGCTTGGCAATTTTCAAAGGAACAGCGAGAAGGCCAGCATGGCTGGAGAGTGTGCTAAAAAGAGAATATAAAGAGATAAATCAAGAGGGAGGATGAGATCAATTCATGTTGGATCTTCTGCGTTATGGTAAGTCTGAATTTTATTTCAGTGGGATGGGGAGCTCTGGAGGGTTTTGTTGGGACTGGGGGGGGGGGGGGGGTCATGTAATCCTTAAGGCTACTGTGAGAACAGGTTGTAACAGGACAAAAACGGAGATGCAACAAGACTAGTTAAGAGACTACTGAAATAGACCAGGTGAAAGTTGACAGTGGTTCATACTTCAGTAGCAGTGGTAGTGAAAAAAACAAGAGTCCAGATAAAATCTGGAGGAAGAGCCTTGTTGAATGAATTAAATATGGAATGTGGAAGGAGAAATCAAGGATGTTCCCTATATCTTATATACAGTTATTTTATTTATGACTTCTATTGCAATTACTTGTTAACTTGTCCGTATGGAATCTTTTTTTTTCTGATAAGCTAGAAGCAATTATAGCTTCACTTTATTGCACACGCAAAAATGACAGATGGATTAAAGCCATTTTTTCAAGGCACAAATAGCTATCAAATCTGGCAAGATTTAGGACTAAGTCGGGAAGCAAAAAGAAATTCCAAAGAAAACTGACATGTTTTACCAAACATTAGTGACAGACGGTACCACTAATCACATACTATGTATCAAGCACTGTTCTTAGAGTTTCACAGAAACCAAGTCTCTTACTTCTCATAACCCACAATGTACTATTATCTCCATTTTGCAGATGAGGAAATTGAAGTCACACAGCATTACAAGTGGAGGAACCAGGTGTATCATGTTCTAGCTTTAGAGTCTTTGCTCTAAACCACTACTCTCTACCACTGCCTTCTCTAGAAGACTGAGCTCCACAAAACCAAGTTAGTTAGCCTTCCTCATTTTTCTATCTTTGGTTATGTAGGTAGGAAGATATTTACTGAACGAATGATTTCTCTGACTCTTAAGATTTGGTAGTATAAGCTGGAATCTGGAAGAGACTGAAAACAACATTCTTCTTTTATTTAATAGAACTCGTTTTTGGGTATGCAATCTATCAACTCCGATTCAGGCTGTGGACTGTGGCAGCTACCTCTAGCTGAAGGTCAGAAGGGAAAGGGGCGGGGCTTAGAAGACACCAAACACCAGTTTCCAGCTTAGTTAGAACACATCACTTAGCCTATTAATCTTTGCCGTGAGATGACACAATGTTCCTGGCGGTTAGAACAACACAAATGTTTGAATGAGGCTTTAAGCTTTTCAAAATTACCTAAAGAGGGTAACTTCAGGCCTAAAGCTAAAAGGGGGTTACAGAGAAATGAAACGAGGTGATAAAACAAGGACGAAGGGCAGTATTACACCTCTCCTACTTACCCTGGACCGAGGAAGGCTGCGTTCTTCAGACGGGGGGCTACACAGAAACAAGGCGCAGGTCAGCAAGGTCAAGGTGAAATCTAGTCTACCCTCCCTCGGTCCCCGCGAGGCCCGCCCACTAAGACCATGGACTCCTCTTTCCTGTCCCCCGGGACTCCCGCGCTCCCCTTACGAGAGACGTAATTCATTTCTCACTCAGGCCCAAGTCTTGCTGCGCCTTTCTACACCCCATTTCCTCCCACCCCTCCCATGGAATCCTAGACGCATTCCTTTGCAATCATCCTGATAGCCCGGACTAGGGTCTAGACGGCTCACCCGCTGCAGCGGCCGCAGAAAGCACCACCCGGGACAGCATAATCAGCGAGGGTCCACGTAGCACTCTCCGCGTCCTGGTGACCCGGGCAAGAGACACTGTCAGGGGCGGGAGCAAGATGGTCGCTCACAAGTCTCGCGATAACACAACGTTGCGTCCTCTGGCCATTAACTTGCCTCGGATTTTCTTCTCGCGATAAGAGGCACGGAACGCGGAGAACCTTTTGCCGAAGCGCAGCCGACTGCGGAATGGAACCGTACAAGCAATTCTCGCGAGATGTAGAGTGACCGTAGCTTGTGGAGAGGGGCGGAGGCCCAGAGGGGCACCACGTGGGGACTGCCGGAGCTGTCTCGGGCGGGCGTTCAGTTTGGGTCTAGGTTGGAGTTGGAACCGTGGAGATGCGAAAGGAAACGCCGCCCCCACTAGTGCCCTCGGCGGCCCGCGAGTGGAACCTTCCCCCTAATGCGCCCGCTTGTATGGAACGACAGTTGGAGGCTGCGCGGTATCGTTCTGGTGAGCCAAGATCCCGGGCCTGGGAGCTCCCTCATCCTGCCCGGGATGCCCTTTCCCAGGACTGGCCTTTCCAGCGCTCCTCCCCGCCCCGCACGCCTTCCTGACCCCCACCTCGCGTCGCCTAGTTCAGTCCCCAATCTTAACCCCGCGTTCCTGAGCTCAGACCCAGACCCGGCCCGCGTGCTGTTCAGTGTGGTCACCATGGAGACGAGCCCTTCCACTCGTCCAGTGCTGACAGCTTGTACTTCCCTTAGATGGGGCGCTCCTGCTCGGGGCCTCCAGCCTGAGTGGCCGCTGCTGGGCTGGCTCCCTCTGGTTGTTCAAGGACCCTTGTGCCGCCCCCAACGAAGGCTTCTGTTCCGCTGGAGTACAGACGGAGGCCGGAGTGGCTGACCTCACTTGGGTTGGGGACAGAGGTATCCTAGTGGCTTCCGATTCAGGTGAGTCACTTTCTCCTCGACCCCACAGGTGAAATAGATGATGGGATACTGGTAGGGCTGGACTCAATCTTTAATGTTCCATAATCAGTGCTTGGGGGGGCTTGAGGGTATTGGCCAAAGGAGAGCTCTTGTGTAGTGGGAAAATACCTTTTGGAGACTCTAAATTGCATGGGGGGAATTTCTAACAAAATTAAGGAATGGATAAGAACCATTTTATGTTTCCAGTAACCTTCCCAGTATCTCTCCTCAAACCCAGACAATCTTGATCTTAAAGGTGATGCTTAAGTTAGTTTGTGTTGTCTCTTTCCATTTCTTCCCATTTTCTTCTTTTTAAATGTCTTTATTTTGCTTCCTTTGTTTTGAAAGTCAGGTTCAGCAATGGAGTCTTTGACATTAAAAAAAAATCAGTATTTGGGTGTTGGAAGGCATGCATAGAAGTGGGGTATTAAAAACTGAGCCTCTCTGACAGTTGAGCATGAGCACTACATATTCAAGACAACTTTTGGGGTGTTTTCTGTACTTAATCTGTGCCTGTGCAAGACATTCAGTTATTCAGCATATTTTTAAAGATGCTGTGAGACATTTATGCAAGTTGTTCAACAAATACTAATGTTCAAGCAATTGGGAAGATTTAACCACACTGGGCTCTGTGCTACACAGATTGTGGAGACTTTAGCCTTGTGTCCTGGGACTTATTTTCCAGTGTTTTCTCACTGGAAGCCAGATAATGGATTTTGCCAGTCATTCCACCTTTCCTTGTCTTTCTAGAAGTTTTCCCCACCTCGTTTTCTGGATTGTTAACTAAGAAAACAGTAATGCCAGCATAAAGCCAGATGGCTTGGAAATTAGCTAAATCCTCTGATGATAATGGATTTTGCTTTTATAGCAATAGCTTACTTTGTTAGTTTAGTGACAATGGATTCACTTGAATCTTAGACGTGAGTTACTGTCTTGGTGTTGTCTATGCTCATTTCCCTCAACCTTCACCCCACTCCCAACAGGTGCTGTTGAATTGTGGGAGCTGGATGAGAATGAGACACTCATTGTCAGCAAGTTCTGCAAGTATGAGCATGATGACATCGTGTCTACAGTCAGTGTCCTCAGCTCTGGCACACAAGCTGTCAGCGGTAGCAAAGACTTCTGGTGGGTCCTTGTGTTCATCGCTCCTGTATTTTAGACCTCTGCTGGGTGCCTTTACTGTCTTATTAGCCTCATCGAGTAACGTTTTGGGCTTATTGTAAGAACCCGGTGATTAATTATGATTAAGATTTTCTTAGAGATATTGCAATCTATTGTGAATAGACCTTAGTAGCAGCCCAGTAAGCAATGACATAGGACATGTCAAAGGAAGTTCTTGTTTGAACACGTGTTTTTATGTAGATAGTATAGGTCAAAATTAAGACTCTGTTTCCTTTTGCTTCTTAGTATCAAGGTTTGGGACCTTGCCCAGCAGATGGTACTGAATTCATACCGGGGTGAGTACACATTCTTTTCAGTCTGGCCTTAGCTGTTTTGTTGTTATTCTCCCCTTGGGCTCATTGACTTTGGATGTTAGGGGCAGCAGTTCCTTGCCCTCTGCCTGATGGTTTTCTTCCAAAACTATAGTCAGGCCCCAATATCTATCCCTAGCCTTTTCTGAATTTCCCTGTTTCTGGTGATGGCCCCACCATCTTCTTGGCCACAGGGGACTCCACCTCTCAGTCCTGTTCCCCCCTCCTGCTTCCTCACTATTAGTGGGTCCCCAAGTTCTTTGGAACCTTTTTCCCCTTGGTCAGGGATCTTCCTTTCCGTTTCTTTCTTTTTTTTTTTTTTTTTTTTTTTTTGTTTATTTTTGAAAGACAGAGTGTGAGTGGAGAACGGGGAGAGAGAGAGAGGGAGACACAGAATCCGAAGCAGGCTCCAGGCTCTGAGCTGTCAGCAGAGCCCAATGTGGGGCTCAAATCCACAGACCGTGAGATCATGACCTGAGCTGAAGTCGATGCTTAACCAACTGAGCCACCCAGGCGCCCTCTTGCTTTCCATTTCTGATGCTTTTTGTTTTCAGGCTTTACCTCGCATAGATGGTGGTACTCACCTCATCTCTCTACCTGTAGTCCCTCATCTTTTGTGGTTTCTGTGGCTTGTGGATTAACATCCCATTTTCTTGTCCTGGCATTCAAGCCCTTCTGTCACTCTCCCTTCAAACATACTGCTCTAATTAAACCCAAACATAGTAGATCCTTGGCCTTCTCCAAGTATAAACCTGAAACTTGGGAATCATGAGCTTTTGAGTATTCACTTCCATAGAAGTTTTTTCTGGTGAGAACCATCACTTTGTATTAATGTTACTTTTTCTGCTTACTTTCATTAATAGCAGTACCAGTTGACTTTATTCGGAGAGCCATTCTTCATGAAGATGACATCTTCGCGAAGATAACGCATAGAACATTAATGTGTGTGTGGCTAAGAGATGTTCATTCAATGGCTAAGGGCCTTTCCCTGCCAATTCTAACTTTGGAGTGTGTGATTCACTATGTGCCAAAGCAAAATCAAACTCATACACATCCTGGACCTTCAGGGTCCAAGACTCGTAAGCAGTCAAACAATGTTAAAATGCTGGTGCTAGAGTCTATTACGTGTGCCTTTTGTTTCTTAGGCCCACGAGGGGTTTTCCTGGTCTGTGCTAACTCTTTCAGTACTTCCTCTGTTCAGCTTTTTTCATTAGTTCTTTGTGTTTTTGTCTGAATTGCAAATCCCCTGAGGGCAGAGGCACTACGTGGTATCTTTTTTTTTTTTTTTTTTAATATAATTTATTGTCAGTTTAGCTAACATAAAGTGTATGTAGTGTGCTCGGTTTTGGGGGTAGATTCCCGTGATTCATCGCTTACGTATGGCACCCAGTGCTCATCCCAACAAGTGCCCTCCTCAGTGCCCATCACCCATTCTCCACAGTGTGGAAGTTCCTCAAAAAGTTAAAATAGAACTACCCTACGTCTTCTTTATCTTTTATACTTTCCCATGGTGCTTGTGTCTGAGCTTTGCTTTCACTTGAACAATCCTTTGTCATTGTGTTGGCTTTCTATGGATTCTAGGGCAAGGAAAGAACTATGGAAGGTGGTTTGATTACATTCTCCTGTCTTGGGGCAGAGCCATATTCAGACCACTTCAGGTAATCTGGTCAGATGCCATTATAGTAGGTGGTTTCCACAGCCTGTAATTAACACATAGCAGCGATCTTCAGAATTTTTAGCATGTCGGCCTGAAAATTTTTCAAAAAATTACCCTCTTACACGTTTTTATATTGGCAACTAATTTAAGTTTAAACGGTTGCAAAGGAAGTAATTTCTGGTCATTTATTGTGTACTGGTTTCAAGGATATGTTTGTCAAAATTTTGGACTTGGAGATTAAGCCTCTTCAATATGCAAAATATCTACCGAATAACCTAACTGGCTAAAAACCAATCAGCACTGTTATGCCAGCTGGCCAAGTTAGACTTCACTTCCTGTCAGAAAAAGTCCGACTTCGTTTTTAGGTTCAGTTAGACTTGTCAGATGTGTCCTTACCACAAACGTTTGCCATATTTTTCAAAATTTTCATTGTTAGGCAGAAACAGAGATAAGTCCCAGAGCCACCCTGGTGCTCATGGTGTGTTGTGGTTTGTGGTCCGGTGAAATGGGGCCAGCCCCTCCACTGGATTGTACCCAGGTGCTCTTTCTTTTACTCTCTGGTTCTTAGGGAAAAGCCCCTTTGTTTTATGCCTGTGGGTTTTGTACCCCTAGGCATCGTGCCATGGTGAGGTGCGGGACGGCTGAGAGGTACGTGTGCCTTCTACACCTGGGAAAATGGGAATGTGAGAGTGGAGGGAGGCAAGGGGCACAGGCAGACTGCGGCAGCTTCTCGGTTCGATTTCAGGAAAGAGAACATCGGAAAAGTTTACTTCCCTAAGAGTAGCAGCGTCTAGAAGTCCCTTGAAAGGCTCTGTGTTACCTGGAGGTGTGTGCGTGCTACACAGCAGAATACAGTTGCTGTTCTGGGGTGTACATTCCTTCATGCTTCTTGCTCAGCCCCTAATTCCTCTTTCTTGTCTTTACTAATTCATTTTTCTCCCCCAAGCCTTTTTAGGTTCTGTAACTCCAACATTTTCTCCGGGGTTTTGTCTAATCCAAAATCTCTCACAGAACGGGTTAAGTCGCATCCTGAGACAAGGCCCGTTTCTCACACCTCCCTCGGTAGTATCTGAGCTGCTCGGTAGTAATGCGTCCAGCTTCTGCTCTGTCCTACTTCGCTTTCTCTCTCCTTCACAGCTCACTCCGGGCAGGTCACCTGTGTCGCCGCCTCTCCCCACAAGGATTCCGTGTTCCTTTCATGCAGTGAGGTGAGATACAGCCTCTCCTTCCCTCCCCATTTCCTAACCACACTCAAACCTCCGGCCACAAGTCTAGAGTGGACACCTGGCCGGCAGCTGCTTTGGGGATTGTGAAGCCCTTTTTCCATCCCTCCTCCTTCTAGGACAACAGAATTCTACTCTGGGATACCCGCTGTCCCAAGCCAGCATCACAGATGGGTGAGTCTGAGAGCCGGTGGTGGGAAGGTGTACTAGCAACCCACCTGGAAGAGGCTTCCTTGGCGAGAGACAAAGGCACAGTCACCAGATCCTCAGTCATTGTGACATAGGGGACGTAGTCACTCTCTTTCCCTCTGAGGTTCTATTGATTCCATTTTGTGCAGTGGGGACCAAAAGGAAGGGTAGGCTTGTGGGTGGCCGATTCCGTTCCTGGGACGGGTGGACAGAGGGGCCAGAATTGTTCTCTTCACGCTTTATGCCTGAAACTTGCCTGTGACTCGGGTCCGTCCAGAAAGGGCAGGAGGCTGAGGGATCAATGAGGTTTTGAGGGTCAAGGGCTAGGACACAACTGTCTTCACAGGGTTTGGGAAGGCGAATAAAGGTGCTTCTGGGACTTAGAGTGACTTCGTTTGAGAAGCTTCTTCACAGAGCTAGGCTCTGAGTCTTATTTCAGAGCCCTCTTCTCTCTGCAGGCTGCACTGCCTCTGGCTACTTACCTACCTCCTTGGCTTGGCATCCTCAGCAGAGTGAAGTCTTTGTCTTTGGTAAGCCTGTCACACCACATTTTTATGCCAGGAAGGGGGAGGACGAGGGCACGCTGACCCTGTAACGCACAAGGCTCCAGCTGCACAATCTCAGCAGTGCACTTGGCCATCACCTGTATTATGCCAGTGATAAGGTGGGATGATCCAGAAGTGGTTTTCGTTTGGCTTTGGGAAAAAAAAAACCACGACCGACTTTTTTCCTGGTAGATTTGATTGCTGATTGTGCGTTCCAGCTCCTGTATTCCGGGCTTGGCTGCAAGTCGGTGGAGTACAAAACAAGTGGATTGCTACATAGGGACTTCTGTTGCAGAATAGGGCTCACTCTTGTGCTCTTCTGGTGATGAGGCTGTGCGTGTGGTGACATAGTCTGTGGTTGAAATAATAACTACCTCGTTCATTAATTTTCAACAACCACCAGTGACTAACGATCCCTATTTTACAAAAGAAGAAACTGATGCTCAGAATGGTTAGCTTGTGTAAGCTTGAGGAACTAGCATTCAGATCCAGGTCTGGCTGACGCCAGGGCCCATGCTCTTACCCACTGTGATGGGCTCCCTCTTTTCTCTAGGTGATGAGAGTGGGACCATCTCCCTTGTGGACACCAAGAGTGCAAGGTGTGCCCTCAGCTCAGCTGTGCACTCCCAGTGTGTCACTGGACTGGTGTTCTCCCCACACAGGTACTGTCCTTTGTTCCCAAGGGCCTGGTGGGTATGAATGGGAACTGCACACGGGGAGTGCTTAGTTTGCAAAGCATTAGCTGATTAGGTCATTCCTTAAAGCAGACGGTGCTCTAATTAAGGTTTCAGAACACTAAAGATCTCTTAAGACCATAGTCCTTTTTTGGGTAGCACGGTCTTGTGTTCACATGGCTAAAATAGGGTCTTGTTCCTGCACAACACCCAAAATGATGAATATCGTGGGCTTCTGGGACTGTGTGGTTGGGAAGGCCTGTGTTTCTGGGTTATTGCTGAAGCTGCAGGGAGGGCCTAGATGGGGCGGTTAGTTGCCGGGATGATGGTCAACCCCGGCTCGCTCCATTTCCCTCATCCTTCCCTGCAACTTGTAATGTGGACTTGAGTGGTAGCCAGACCTTAACCTGAGGTGGGGATCAGGCCACCTCCTCTGGGTTACTTTGGGGTGGGGGTTGAGGGCAAACCAGGTAGGATTTGTCTTGGAACCATGGCTTTACCTCTCATAACCGCCCCCTGCCCCCTTGCTCTCCTAGCTCTCCCTTCCTGGCCTCTGTCAGTGAGGACTGCTCACTTGCTGTGCTGGACTCGGGCCTTTCCGAGGTGTAAGTGTGAAGTGGGGTCCTGTGACCGGGAATCGGGGACAAGAGCGGAGGGTGGCTGGGTCCTTTCTGTCTCCATGCACTGTCTCTCTCAAGGGGGCTGGGTGATGGGAGCCGGCTGACACCGACCGGCTCCCCGTCCCCAGTGCTGGCTCACAACTGGCCCTGGTAGAGGAGGGGTGTGGTGGTCGGTGGGATTTCCAAGTCTGGTGTTCCAGCTGTCTCCCAGAAGGGGGCAGTCGACCCTTTTCACGCGAAGAACACGTATATGAAATGCAACCTGCTGTGCAGTGAAAGGCACCAGAGTCCCTGAATTATACTGCCTTCTTTGCCATGATGTGCTCTCTGATCCTGGCCCATGTTACTACCCTTGCTCTAGCCACCATTTCTTCATGAAGTTAGGGTGCTGGATTGAAGGGTCGATGAAGTTCTCTGGATGATTACACTCTATCCTGGTGATGAGGCCACACATCTGGTGAAGTTGGTATAACACATCCCAAAAAGGTGCCCTGGATGTGTTGGATTCTCTCTTTTCTCCAAGCCTGCTTTCTCCTCGTTCTCACCGTGCCCAGACTTTCCTTTTTTCTCTTCTAGGTTTAGAAGCCGAGCCCACAGAGACTTTGTGAGAGATGCTACGTGGTCCCCGCTCAATCACTCCCTCCTTACCACAGTGGGCTGGGACCATCAGGTCACCCACCACATCGTGCCCACGGAGCCTCTCCCAGCCCTTGGACCTAAGAGTGTTGCCGAGTAGATAAGACAAAAAACAAATCCCCCATGAGTAACCACTCCCTTTGCCCTCCCCTCTCAGTCTGTGAGACCACACAGGAGCCTTATACACTATGTTGATACACTAGATCTGGACAGTTAATAGGCATTGTCTCTCAGCCCAAGGAAGGCTGGATTCTGGGATCCTGTAGTCCTAGGGAAGAAAAACTTTCCTAAAATTGGATATGTATGTGTGTCTGAGTGTGTGTGTAGATGCATAGTTTTTGGTGGGGGGGGGGGATTAAAATCCATCTTATGTCTTTCCCAAGTCCTTCCCCCACCAAAAAAAACCAAAAACCAAAACCAAAAAACCCCCAAAAAGTTCACAAAAGGGTTTTATGCTTCCTATGTAGCTGTGCATGAGGAATTGGCCGTGGCTAGATGAAATGTGGGATGTGGGCATCCCTGGATTCTTGGAAGCAGCTTATATACTACTCATGGAGATAGAAGCAACTTTATTTTTTATAAAACTTAATCTACCTTTCTCATGGGCAATGCTTCCATCCACAAAACTCTTGCCCGACTCACCTTGAGGAAGAGCCAGAACACTCATCGTAGTTTTGCACATCTTGCCGTGAAACTGACTCAAAAATACATTTTTTGGCTGGTGCCTGTGTAATGCTCCCCACCCCTCGTGGAGTTGTGTGTATGAAAGATGAGTGTTTTCCTGTCCTAGATTCCATGGAAAAAGTTGGGGGGTGGTACAGAGCTTAAAGGCATTTCGATTAAGTGAAAAACTGACCCAGGCTTGCAGAGAAACATGTGCCACGTCTCCCATCCCCAAACAGCTTGGGGCCTGACCTCTCCTGGCCTCTGGATCCCTTTCTCTGGATATAGAAAGTCTGAATGCTGTTTTTGTGGACTCCGAAGATTTTAAATGCAGCATCAGAGAATCAGAAATACTGGTTGGTGAAATAAAAAGTTTAGGCTTTGCTGGCCTGTCTTTTGAAGTGTGTGTTATGTGCAGTTGGACACATCTCACTTACGTGAGGCATCAGGGTGTTCGTCTTCTAGCCCGTTGTCTGTGTGCTTCCCCAGCCCTTAGAGCAGCTAGTTGGAACTTAAAGTAAATGTTGAGTCACTTGGGTTGATGGGCTGGCTACCACCATAAATCATGGTCAATTACGGATTATGAAACTCAGTACAATCAATTATGTACTTTAGTGCTTTGCAAGTTTAGCTCAGCTAAAATCACATGAAACTGAGGTAGTTTGAAGGAATATGGACGAAATATAAATAAAGCTTCCATGCTGCACCCTTGCCAAGCATGAGCTCTTGTCACAATAACCCCCAAGTAAAAACAGTGGAATTTGTAGTCTTGTGCTGTACTGGGTTTGGGGTAGGTGGGAAGAAACCCTTCACCGTTCTTAACTACAGCTTCTTGAAAGGTAATAGGGTGGGTGGGTAGAAACATTTTAAGTTCTTCTCAGAGGTAAACTTCACAAAGTTGTGATGGCCTAGAGAAAGGAGGGGTGAGGTGGGTAGGAACTAAATTTGCCTAGTCCTTTTCCTGGTGAACTCAGCCATGGTGGAGAGGAAAGCAGTGGAGATGAGAACCCAAGGAAATGTCCACCTGTATCAGGGTGTTTAAAATGACAGGAAAGAAAGAAAACCTAGGTTTTGAAGAACCACATTATTGTAAAAAAAAAAAGGGGGGGGGCGCCTGGGTGGCTCAGTCTGTTAAGCATCTGACTTCGGCTCAGGTCATGATCTCACAGTTCATGAGTTCGAGCCCCACGTCGGGCTCTGTGCTGACAGCGCAGAGCCTGGAGCCTGCTTCACATTCTGTCTCCCTCTCTCTCTGCCCCTTCCCTGCTCATGCTGTGTCTCTCTCTGTCTCAAAAATAAATAAACATTTAAAAAAAAATTGGTTTAGATTCTGATCTGTGCTGATGAGAGTGATCACATCTGTTGATTGCCACCGAGACATTTGCAAACCTAATCAAAATCACCACCCTGCCCCCGGGCTGCGTGTGTGTGTTTGTGTGTGTGTGTGTTACAGTGAGCAAACAATGAGAAATGCGGTATTACACGTAGGGTTATTCACTTGGGTCCTGGATGTGGGAATGGTTTCAGTAGCATGAGCATAGACTTACTGGTGAGTTTGATTTCCAACCGGTCATTTTACTTTGTTTAAAACTGTGGGCATTTATGTTGCATTTAATTTCACTGGTTCAGATGTCCAATGCTGGAATGAATCCATTTCCCTGACTTCATTGTTCTTACTCTGAAGCCCATCAGCCTGACTCACTCTATTCCACTGCTAATCCCCAGTCCGTGGTTACAGGAAGCTTGCTCCTTGGGTAGTGAGTGCCCAGAGCCGAATGCTGAAGGAGGCTCAAGTATGGTTTCAGGTGGCACCAGACATTGCTCTGGTTCCCAAGGTCTCTGTCCTGCCCCACAGGACAGGAGGTCAGCTCTTTAATAAATAGCTACATAGGCATTTCATGCTGACTCCCCACGTTACAGCAGCAAAAATACCCGAACAGTACTACCTTCATCAAATATTCTTTTTTGAACTGCCTCAATGTTTAAACTATATGAAATTAGAGGTTTGGGAATAATCCACATTTTCTAGTACACGTTAGTATTTTAAAAATCCTCACGCACGGGGGCACCTGGGTGGCTCAGTCACTTGAGTATCCGACTTCGGCTCAGGTCATGATCTCGCAGTCTGTGAGTTCAAGACGTGCGTCGGGCTCTGTGCTGATAGCTCAGAGCCTGGAGTCTGCTTCGGATTCTGTGTCTCTCTCTGCCCCTACCTGCTCATGCTCTGTCTCTCTCTCTCTCTGTCAAAAATAAATAAACATTTAAAAAAATTTTTTTTTAAATCCTCATGCACAACGAAAAATAATCTTTTATCTTGAATATTGGGAAACACTGCTCTGTCTAGCCACTTTATTGTTAAAAACATTTTTTTTTTAAGTTAACTCCACGCCACTCGTGGGACTTGAACTCACAACCCCCAGATCAAGAGTCACATGCTCTTGATCTGAGCCAGCCAGGCACCCTCATCCCATTCATTTTAAAGATGTAAAATGGTTAAGATCTTTCAAGTTTGCACCAATCCATAGTCAACACTCTGGGCTCTTGGATTCATTCAATCAATTGATTTTGTTCAAGTCATACTTGTCCAATTTATCCACATGAGTATCACAAAAGTTTGGCCAAATGCTTTGCTAAAACCGAGGTATTTTGGCTCTGATCTTGCCTTCGTCTACTTGGGTATTGTAAAATCTGGGAGGGGGTGCGCTGCCGTAGGCATTTCTTCAGTAAGCCAACTAAAAGACGTTTGTAAATGTTTTCCCATGAGAACAGGCTAGGCACCAGGGAGGAGTATTTTCAAGTATCCGGGTGGGTGTGTAAAATAACAATGGTATTTTCTGACAGCAAAATGTCAAGGATTGAGAGCAGACAGAGCGACATGGCATACTGACTTTCAACAGAACCCTCACTCGGCATTTACTATTCATCATCTGCTATACACATGGAGTCATAGTTCCTATCCTTGGCATGATCTTCCCTGAATGAAGCAGAGGTCCCTCCCAGGCATCCATTGTTACATCGTGGTGTTCTTTGCATCCATAGCAAAGGAATCAATGCATCCATAGCAAAGGCATGGAATCAATGGTTAGGTCTGAGATCCTGCCTTGTCCACTGCAGCAGAATAGGGTCCCAGAGGACTGACCCAGGTACAGATGAGGATAGTGCAGATTGGCAGGCAGACTGAGCTCTGTGCTGGGGACAACATTAGGAGCTAGTGCTTCCTGGAGGGAGTCGGGATGGAAAGGCACAAACCAAGTGGGAAATCTCAGTGATAAGGAATCTGGGGGACAGGAGGTGGCAGGAGGGAGGCTCAGAATTAGAGAGAGGCATGCATCCACATCAGGGAGGTCTTAAAAGATAGCCAGCAAAGGCCCCAGGTGCCTGGCAAGACTGAGTCAGGACCCAGGCGCTGGGAAACAACTGTAGCGCCTACAGTTTACAGAACAGGAAGAAAAATGAATGCGGAGACCCATTAACAAGAATTAGGGGACCTGGGCTAGAAATTGGGAAACAAGTAAGAGCATGGTCCTTAGTGTTAGAAACCACACCAGGGGTAATGTAGCCAGTGGTACAAGTTGTTGCCCATCCTAATCCAGTGTTGCCCTCAGGAGGCTTAATTATTTCCTGATTCAGGTTACTGTTAGCCCAAGGAATGGAGGGTGGCATTGAGCAGGTAGGTGGGACTCCAGTGGCCTCAGTGACGGTACAGAGTAAGTCTGTTTGGTGATAAAACTCACATTTTCCCCACTGCACCTATCCAAGAGAGATAAGAGAGATGCATACATCTCCAAGAGAGAGACATACACTCGGGGGTGTGAACAATCTGTTCACTAGACTAGAAGCTCCCTGAGAGCAGAAACTGTCTTGATCACCATTGCATCTAGAGTGCCTAGCAGGGTCTGGCACATGCTCAACAAGTATTCGTTGAGTACTTAAGGCGAGGCAAAGATGGATGAGTAAGTGGAGACAGTCTCTTTTAGGTGGGGTATTCCATCAGGCTTACCCAGAGTTTTACTGAAATATTCCTTGCCTACACATCCTATAACATCTACTGTTTTTATTCCATGATATCCAAGCAGTCTTCTTTTTTTTTTAATTTTTTTTTAAAGTTTATTCACTTTTGAGAAAGAGAGAGAGCATAAGCAGGGGAGGGGCGGGGAGAGAGAGAGAGAGAGAGAGAGAGAGAGAGAGAGAATCCGAAGCAGGGTCCAGGCTCCGAGCTGTCAGCACAGAGCCCCAGGTGGGACTCAAACTCACGAACCGTGAGATCATGACCCGAGCTGAAGTCGGACGCCTAACCGACTGAGCCACCCACATGCCCCCAAGCAATCTTCTGATTAAAAAATTTATCTTCCTGGTTTCTTCATACTGGAAGTGAAACTAATTTAACCACTAGTCATTGTATTTTGCCGTGTCATTTATTATATTGACATCTGGTTAGTACCTCGGTGAAGTGTGGATGAGGTGAGCAGTGTCAGTCTCTGAGAAGATGAGCATCCGATTTCTGGTCCTCCATGATTGAGATTCAGATCAGGAAATATGGGACCTACTCATGATTTGAGATCCTCCGTAGCAGAAAAAGAAAACTGGCGGATCATAAAAGCATCTGGCTACAGATCTATTTTTGTTTATCCTTCATATTGTTGTTGTTGTATTTTTAAAATATTGGCTTTCAGGTATCCAGAATTGTATTCCTTATATTCCTTAGGTTCATAACACGTTCTCAGCGTTGGCTCGTGTACTGGCTCAAACACCGTTGACCCACAGGAAAATTCAGATTTTTGTCTTCTCTTGAGAAACTAAGGGATCTTCCAACACTGGGTCTATTTCACTACATGGCAGTCGTGAGTGGTTACTCAGAACAGCTGCCTCTGTTCATACCCATCTCTAGTGTCTCCTGACCAAGAGGCTTCATGTTAGTTGGTGTATGTCACTCGGCTCGGACTGCTATCCTTCTAATAAAGTGGAGAGTGAGCTATTTTATTGAGCCCGCTTCACCCATTTACATTACCTGCCTGGTGAGTCTCGGATGGGAGTTTGAGAACCCCGCTCTGCTGGGCAACTGTTCTGGCATCCTTAGTAACAGCTACCGTTCGCTGAGCCCTTATTATGAGCAAAGCCCTGAACTAACAATGTTTTGTACGTCATCTCGTTGACTCCTATAAAACCGTATGAGCTGTTTTACGAGTGCGGAAGCCGAAGCTCAAAGAGCTAAGCAACACGGAGGTTCAAACCTTACCGTGCCTAGATCCAAGGCTGGGACTTTTAAACTTTATATTCCACCCCTTCCCCAACTAATAATCCGGTAACAATGAAATGACTGCCTCCATATAGTGTATACTCCTCATACTCAGTCCCTGTGGCGCGAATCCCAGGAACTGGGCTGAGAGCTGCCCTGCCCTCGCCATGGCCCGTGGTGGACACCCACCGTGTGCCAGGGTCAGACCCAGCTGCTGCTTTGTTGGTTTTGAGGGAGGACGGGAGGCTGCTGGCATCACTGTGGCTCTGATGGAGGACGGGAGGCGCTGGGGTCACTGTGACGCGGCAGCAGCCCATTCATCACCGCCCCTGGTTTTGTGTGTGTGTAGCCAGGCTATGTCAGCACTGTCCCGGGGCTGTGCCCGGGGAAGTTCCTATAAAGGCACTCGAGCCCTAGCCTTGTAGCTCTCAGACCTTTGAGATGGGGAGGCTGTTGCTGTGGGTTGGTGAGTGTGGCAGTTCCCAGCCCCTGAAAGGTCACTCAGTCCAGCAGACGGCAATGTTCAAGGCCTTTTGAGCACCTGAGAAGCAGCCTAGGACTCAAGATGGGGGAGGGGGGCAGCTTAGGTGGAGGTGGGATGGGACATGGGGAAGGCACAGAGGAGCCCAGGCAGGAGTCATCTGAGCAGTGGTTCTCAAATCCAGCTGCCCATTAAATATCTTTATGCCCAGTTCCAACTTGGACCAGTGAAATCTGAATCTCCAGGGGAGGAGCCAGAGTATCACTTTTTATACTTGCAGCCAAGGTGATAACCACTGGCCTACGGCTTTCGCTGACTTCTAAGTCATCGCTGTCCCTGTGCCGAGCCTGTGTGTATCCACATGGTGTTGGTTGGGGTTAAATAGGAGCTTTGATAGATTTGGCTCCACTGGTTCAACTTAGAGAAGAGGAAACAGGTGAAGGGAGGCTGTCTCCATTTGTGCATCTGTGTCTGGCTCTGGGGCACGGGTGGTGGGTGCCCGGGAGGACTGGAGGGTGGCCGGGGCAGGTCACTTGGGGCATGCATGTGAATCACAGCGTGATTCCACCCTTTGTTTCCTGCAGGGCTGGTTCTTGTGCTGAGGCACCACGATGGTAAGGAGAGTGTGTCCTCCTCTCTGGAGCCAGGGAGCTCCCCCAGCTGAGGAGCGCTCTGTGTTGAGTGTCTCCCGCAGCCCCTCCCTGCCCGGGCCCCTGTGTCAGGGACCATCCATCCACTGCAGTTGAGCAGAAGATTTTCAGTCACCTGCCACTTGTCACTCTGCGTTGGCAGGGTCCAGACTTGAGGATCCATCCTATCAGGATTTTATAAGGCGTTCTTTCCCCCCTGGGGCCTCAGCGGTTGGGGTGAAGGGGGAATCAGACCTCAGTCTAGCTTTGGGGTGTGTTTGTATGTGGGGGTTACGGTGGCCTGGCCTCTAGGGCTGTGTTCACACCACTCTGTGGAAGCTGAGCTCCACCCTCTCCCTGGGCCTCTGCCAACTAACACACGTTCTCCCTTGCCAGGCGCCGCCCACAAACTGGTGTGTTATTTTGCCGGCTGGGCGCAGAGTCGACCTGGCCCTGCCTCGATCTTGCCCCGTGACCTGGACCCCTTCCTCTGTACCCACCTGATATTTGCCTTCGCCTCAATGAACAACAATCGCATCGTTGCTAAGGATTTCCAGGATGAGAAAATTATCTACCCAGAGTTCAACAAGCTCAAGGAGAAGTGTGTTCCGATGGCCTGTGGGGATCGGATTTTCAGATTTTACAAACAGAAGAAAATTAAGCCTATTTCTCTTGTGACTTATCAACTTTCTTCTGATTCTTCGGGTCCTAGCCTCCTCTCACAGGGGGCTCGGGATCATCTCTGCCTGAGAAGTCCCTGAGGAATAACACCCTGAGCTCATTCTTGCCTCCTTGCCTTTGTTGCCTCTGCCTGGTAACCCTCAGCTCACCCTTCAAGCCAGAGGGAAGGAGTTCATGTACTGATGCTATTAAAATGCTTCGGGGAGGGGGGTGGGGCGCGTGGGTGGCTCAGTCAGTTAAGCGTCTGATTTCAGCTCTGGTCATGATCTCATGGTTTGTGAGTTTGAGCCCCACATCAGGCTCCACACTCACAGCGTGCAGCCTGCTTGGGACTCTCTCTCTCTCTCCCTCTCTGTCTCTGCCCTTCCCCAACTTGAGCTTTCTCTCTCTCTCTCAAAATAAATAATAAACTTAAAAAAATTTTTAAAAATGCAAAAAAAAAAAAAATGCTTCAAGGAGGGTCCGCATATCACAGATGCTTCACAAATGCTAGTGTCTTTATTACCATTTGTCACCTGCACCCCACCCCACCCCCCAGGACAGTGAGGTCCCCGAGGGAAGGAGCAGTGTCTCCTGTATATTTGCGTACCAGTGGTTAGGTGAGTGCCTTGAGCAGAAGTGGTGCTCAGTAAGTGCATGTATTCCTGTCCCCAGCTCTCTTGGGTTCTCTCCCGGTCCAAGGAGAGGTCTGTCACTGGGCTAATAGTTATAGATGGCCAGGGTATAAATCCCACATCACTCGATCACAAGCTCCCTGTGAGCTTGTTCTCTGTTGTACCATAGTCAAGCACCTAAGGCAATCAATGGCACATAGTAATTACTCAATAAATATTTGTTGACTAAGAAAACAGTGAAGAGAAACATCTTGAGACTACTTCTTCTTTTCCTTCGCACGAGAGCATCATGAGATGTGGGGGAGTTTGGTGGACTTTGGACAGCCTGGGAGGTCGGGTTGTGATGATGCATGGGTTGAATGTTCTCCCCTCTTTTCCTTTCTTTTCTTCCCTGTTCTCTGCTCTGCACTTCTCTGCCCCTCCCTCCACCTGACTTCCCCTTTCACTCCCCTCCCCCCCCTAACTTTCCGCTGTTCCCCAGGGGCCCACTGGAGTGGGGACCCAGCTTACCTCCCTCTATCCCGCATCACAGGAACAGGAAGCTGAAAACACTGCTGTCCATTGGTGGGTGGAACTTTGGCACAACCAGGTGACACTTTGGGGCCCCTCCCTGCTGCTTGAATTCCCCCATCCCTGGGTATTTGGCCCCCAGGGCTGGGAGGGGCTTTTAAGAAGGGTTGAGAGTTTCAAAGACCTGCCTTTCTTTCTTCCAGCCCCTGTCTGCGGGCCAGCTGCCAGGTGCAAACCAAGGGGCTTTGTGGGGGTTGTGGTTCTGAGACAAGCCTTCCTTGCCTCACCCCGGGGTCTCCTGCAGGTTCACCACCATGCTTTCCACATCGGCCAACCGGGAAAGGTTTATTGATTCAGTTATATCCCTCCTGAGGACGCATAACTTTGATGGTCTGGACCTCTTCTTCTTGTACCCTGGAGTAAGAGGCAGTCCCATGAGGGACCGATGGACTTTTCTCCTCTTAATTGAAGTAAGGCCAAGTCTGGCAGCTCCAGAATCCAGAAATGATTCTACTTTTATCATATCTGGGCTCGGGGTGTAGGAGGAGCAGAAGGCCAGGTGGGGGCAGGGGCAGGAGAGCGGTAGCAGAATGTTTTTTTACTGCCATCCTAGAAGGGTCTGGCAAAAAGAGCAGGAGTCCTTGTAGTGGCTCTTTTTCACTGTCACACCCAGGTCCTGCTCCAGCACTGCAGCCCATGTGATGCCTCCTCGGTGCAGCTTCCTGGCCTCCCACAGGCAGCCTGTGCTCCCCCTGCCCGGCCAGCCCTCTATTAAGTCACTTACCACGTTGGCTCAAGGCCGCCTCTGTCACGAGCCTGGGGCAGGGGCTGTGTCTGACTCACCTCTGTGTCCCTAGAGCCTGGCTCAAGGGGCTCTGTAAATAAAGGTATCCTGGATGATTCTTTCTCTGACTGCTCTGTCTGGATCTGTGCATCTGCCTTTTTTGGCAGGAGCTCCTGTTTGCCTTCCAGAAGGAGGCGCAGCTTACCAGGCGTCCCAAGCTGCTGCTCTCTGCCGCTGTCTCTGGGGATGAACAAATCATCAAAACAGCTTATGAAGTGCTCCTTCTGGGAAGGTGAGTGGGTGCTGCCTGGGGGGCAGGAGGGAAGGAGGCACATCACGCTCAGAACCCTGGTGTGGCACAAACACTCTGCCTGTGAGCTCTCCATGTGCAAGTGCTATTTGGGGGGGCCGGCAGAGGAACATAGGTGGGGACAGGGATCAGCCCCACATACCCTGGGCTTTCTTTAGGAGACCAGACGGAGCTGTAGGACCAGTGGCCACAGTCACATCATCTCGGGCAGAGCCTTCTGCAAAGCTCTTTGCTGAGTCTCGAAGGAGAGAATACCAGGGGCCTGGCCTCTGCCGTCCCAGAGTACAGCTGTAGACATATATTGTGGGGCACACGGCGGGCATCAGAGAGCCAGATGAGTTAGCAGCCACTGACACAAAAACAGAAATAAGCATGCCCAACCAGGCCTAGTTTTCAGAGCGCGGGTCTCTGTAAAAAAGTTACAAAGCTAAACAAAGAACCGCTCATAACTCACTCTCTCTGGACACGCCAATTCTGGGCTAATTTTCTTGAACCTCAAGAATCGAGTGTTGACAGAGGAGCCGCTGAGGCTAACAGAGACCAAAATAGAGGATGGCGTGGTTCGGTGTGTGATTACACCAGGGAGCCTGGTTTCAGTGTGGGGACAAAAGGGAGGGACCCCATGGGACATAGAGTTTGTCAGCATTGGTCTCAATGGCCGGGCAGGCCAGCTGGGTGACTTGAGACCAGTTAGTTAACCTCCGAGTCTCAACGGCTTCAGCTCTAAAACGGAGAGAGTGATGGTACTGAGGCCAGCGGCCAGATCAAAATTAAATGCTGGCATTTTTGTGCACTGGTGCACTGCTGACCTGGTAAGTACTTGGTTACACTTGGTCATCCTGAGAGTGTCCTGGAAGAGATGGTTTCACTGGTGTCTTGAACGGCAGAAGCATGGAAGCTGTGTAGCTGCTGTGGGGAGTACCGCCTTCCTCATGACAGCATGACTGAGGTCATGACAAGTGACCTCGGTTGGCACTCGTGTCAGGCGTGAATGTGTTTTTTGGTCCGACTCCCGTCTACCTCCATGGAAACTCTCAGGATGGCCTTGGTCTTCATGCACGGCTGTCCCTAGCCAGCATTTTGCTGCGGTGACACATCTCGAGTGGCTGGCACAGATGGGCAGGCACCCCAGGCCGAAACGGGGGAGAAGCTGGAGTGGCCAGTACACAACCAGTCAGCTGGTTAGTCCTCTGGCGACCTGACTCGAAAATCTGCTTAGCCCAACCTTCGTATCTCCTCCTTCTGCCCTTGCAGGCTCCTGGATTTCATCAGCGTCTTGTCTTATGACTTTCATGGAAGCTGGGAAAAGTTCACAGGACACAATAGTCCCCTGTTCTCTCTGCCTGGAGACCCCAAATCTTCGGTAAGGAAAGATCTCGAGGGGCCCCGACACCTGCCCCTGAGCCCAGGCCATTGGCCGTCAGTAACAAGGAGGGGTTTGTGTTCTTCCCACCTGCAGGCACATGCCATGAAATACTGGCGGAATCTGGGGGCACCCCCAGAGAAGCTCCTCATGGGGCTCCCCACCTATGGACGGACGTTTAACCTCCTCAAGGCCTCTAATAATGGGCTACAGGCTGAAGCTAAGGGTGTTGCGCTTTCAGGAAAGTACACCAAGCAAGATGGCTTCTTGGCTTATTATGAGGTGACAGGAATAGAGACCTCTGTCTATTAGTCAGGTCTCCATCCTCTGTTGGGGCAAGAGCAAAGACAACAGGGCAAAGGCCAGGGTGATGGCAGGAGGAAAAAGAGGTAGTTTACTAGCGCAAGAGAAATCCACTATATAAAGAGAATCTTAATTGTTATACAAGTCAATCCTGACTTACTATCTGGCCTAAATAAAAACTATTAGTACCTGAAATAGATATAATTTCAAACATTTGCAAAAGTAAAAGAATAGTATCACCTCCTCCCCTCCTCTGCCACTACCACCTACCCCTCACCAGCTTCAATCTCGAACCGCTCTTGGCCCATCTTGTTTCATGCCCGCTCCTTGACTCCCTCCCTCCCACTACGAGAGTATGTTGAAGCAGTTCCAAGACCTCCTCTACTACAGATTCTTTCCTCTTACCCCGATTCCACTCCCTGAATCCCTATCTCAACATAGCTTGCTACTGAGTGGAGGAAAGAGACTTGGACCCAAGGGAATATAAAACATAAGAGAGGACAATAAGAGGCACAGGGTGTGTGGCTTAGGGATCTGGAAAGGTCTCATGGAGCAGGTAGCTTTAGAGCAGGGCTTTGGAGCACAGGAATGATCCTGATGGGCAGGAATGACAGGAGGGAAGGGCCCCGCAGGCCAAGGATGACGGGTACGGAGGCACATGGTGTGCATGGGTGCCTTAGGTAGGAGTGGAGGCACAGTGCTCTGCGCTGACTGGGTAGAAATGTTTTCCTGCTAATCCAGTGAAGCGTGGTTATGAGTGATGGCATAGTTGAAATAATGGTCTTGAAAGACATTATAGACTGAAGACATGTTTGATAGACAGAACCTTTAAAGAACAGAAAGGAAGGAAGGAAGGAAGAAAAGAAAGAAAGAAAGAACGAAAGAAAGAAAGAAAGAAAAAGAAAGAAAGAAAGAAAAGCCTCAGACATTGGCTTCTGCAACCAGCTTGAATACTTCTGCTTCTTTGTGGCGTATGGTTTCTAGCACAATGCCGGGCACCTAGCCAAACTCACATGCTTGACTGATTGTAACAACCCAGTTCTCCTTACTTGTGAGAAACCTGAAATTTATTAGAGATTCGCAAGCTAGTTTGATGGCCTCCAAGACTGGGCCCCTTTATGCTGATTTCTAAAGAAGACAGGAGAGGTTTGTTTATGGGAACTCTCTGAAAAAGATACAGGTTTGGTCAAGGGTCAGATAGGTTACCATTCGTAGTTTGATATTGGCATTATTTAGCAAACCCTGATTTGATTTTTAAGGATGTCAGCCACTCCTTGTTTCTCTCTTTCTTTCCATCACGGACATTAGAGAAAGGAACATATTTTAATACGAATTTGCTCAGAAAAGAGAGGAGGTCCTTTGTGAGTGGCTTTCCCCTCCCTCTTTGGTTTGCCTCTTCTTATTCCCTGGCAAGGGATTCTTGGATGCTTTGTCACTGGGAAAAGAGCAGTTTGCCTGCTGGTGCTTCTCTCCATGGACTTCCCGGAACTAACCTGGTGATCCTCCTGGCAGATTTGCTCTTTCGTCCAGAAAGCGACGAAGCGCTGGATTGACTATCAGCAAGTCCCATACGCCTACAAGGGGAATGTGTGGGTTGGCTATGATGATGTCCTCAGCTTCAGTCACAAGGTAAGACATTGGTCCTTTCTTGCTCCAGCATATAGTTTCCCTCTGGCTTCCATGAAGCTCTTATCTGTACGGTGTGTGTGTGTGTGTGTGTGTGTGTGTGTGTTTACTGGGTGGAGGTGAAAAGGTGAGATTTACTAGATCAGGTGAGTTTCAGGCATACCTGACCTAACTGGGGTTTCCTAAATCCATCTATCCAATCCTCTTCTTCTTCCCTTTTTTTTTTTTTTTTTTTTAACTTTTATTCAGTTTTGAGAGACAGAGAGAGACAGAGCGTGAACAGGGGAGGGACAGAGAGAAAGGGAGACACAAAATCTACAGCAGGCTCTAGGCTCTGAGTTGTGAGCACAGAGCCCTATGTGGGGCACGAACTCACCAACGGTGAGATCATGACCTGAGCCAAAGTTGGACACTTAACCAACTGAGCCACCCAGGCGCCCCTTAAATTTTTATTTTTAAGAGAGAGATAGAGAGCAAGTGGGGGCACGACAGAGAGAGAGGGAGACAGAATCCCAAGCAGGCTCTGCATTGTCAGCACAGAGCCCCATGTGGGGCTCAAACTCATAAACCAAGAGATCATGACCTGAGCCGAAATCAAGAGTCAGATGCTTAACTGACTGAGCCACCCAGGCGCCCCCTGCCCCAACCCTCTTCTTTGGAAGAAAAGGAGTCGCGGTTTTGAGGGGAGAAATGACTTCTCTCAGTTTATGCAGATTTTTGGCAACAGTTTCTTCTTTTCTGCTTGGGCCAGATAACTTCACAACAGCTAAATACCAATATGAGGTAGAACTTGCTAAGCGCTCCATGAATATCACTGAGATGTGTGTCAGGAGTAGGGAAGTCAAGGAGGGCTTCCTCAGGGAGGTGAGCGGCAGGAGATGATGACATGGGGTCAGAGGGTGCTGAAAGCTCATTCAAAGTAGGTTCAAAGAAAAATTTGGGTGGGGCAGAGAAGTTTTGTAAAGCGTAAGAGAAGGCAGTAAAGTGCAGGTCAGTTTATAGAGGGACTTGAACGCTGGCAAAGACGTTTGGACCTCTTCTTGCAGGCATTTTAAGGCAAAATCAGGTTTCCGTGCAGGTACATGACCTGCAAGTTTGAAACCTTTAGAGCCTAACAGTGAGCACCTCCTCTCCCCATGCAAGCAATGTTAAATGAAGTCGAGTCTGGCAGGTTTTTTTTATAGTGAATTAAAACAGAAATGACATGCTTTGGTAATTTCTGAACCTGCCTCTGCTTTGGAATCACCTGAGACTTGATAAATGTAGAAAGATGTGGCTCCACCCCTGAATATTCAGCAGGTCTTAGAAAGAATCTGGGAACTGTTTTTCCTATGTTTCCATGTGATCCTGCTGTAACCGGTTTGGCATTTTGGAAGCTCTGAGAGAGACTCGGAAGTGTGCCGGTGACATACTGAGGGTTGGACCAGGTGGTTGGAAGTGGAGGTAGGGTCTGAATGAGAAATTGTCAGCACTTGGCAACTGCCTGGATATCGGGTCTCATTAGAGAAAAGTCACAGTCTCCTCTACTATAGGTGATGCAGAAGCGACAGGTGTTGGCTGTTCTTTGGGGGAAGTTTGGGGTAGAAAGCACAAGGTGATAGGGCAGCATTCGTGAAGACCCACCATGTACCTCCTCTGTGCACAGCACTGGGGGAGGCCCGCTGTGCAGAGAGAGGTGCAGAGTATGGCTTTCAGCCTCCAGGATCTTACTCCAGTTTGGGAACAGAGGACACACACAGAAAAATCCAGTGACTCAGTGGAATTACCCACTTGGATGGAATTCAATATATGATCCACAGGACATGGGGGAGGGCATTGACCTGTGTGTCTGGGGAAGCCTGAGACCAGCAGGGATGGTGTTCTCGCGTTGAGGGGCAGTTACTGTGCCTTGCAGAACTAGAGGGGAACAGAGCCCCGTGTGAGGGTGATTAAAGGATTTCATCACAGAACCCCAGAGCTGGAAGAAACCTCAGAGATCATCATCGGGAGATAATTATCCCTGGATTTCTCAGCGTTTCTGCGCTGTCTGGGCATTCTGAGCAAAAGAAACAGAGCAGCTATAATAAAAATAGAAATCTGCCTTCCCCTCTTCCCCCAGAGCCTTTGCTGACTTTCAGAGATTGTAGAAGTCCCCTCCCCAGAGGGGACTTGTCTACATCCCATTGAAGCTCTCAAACCGTCCAGAGGGGAGAAGGGTCCGATTTGCCAGCTGTCTCACATAAGTTCAAGTCTCATAGTTTCAGGATCCCTCTCCTGTGCCGCAGACCTCACTGCACGTACAGGTGTATATCTGGCCTTCGCTATGTCATTCTTTGGGCAGTTAGGCCATGGGGGGCAAAGTCAAAGTGCTGTTGTGATTGGTCTTTTGCCATGAGTAATAATGGTCTGTCCTCTGATCCAGAGGTCATGTGTGCGCATACGTAAACTGGCAGGCTAATTTGTTGGTTTGTAAGCAGAGTAAAATCTCAGAATCTTGACAATTTCAGCTTATTTATAATTGGGTTCCTCCTTCTTCTTATTTTACATTTGGGGAAAGTAAATCTCAGAAAGGAGCCCATTGATTTGGCCAAGTCATGTAGTTATTTGGATGTGATGGAGTCTGTCTTTCCCATCAGCCATGACAGAGAATACTAGCAAAGTAATAATAGGACCCGGATTTGGGTCTAAACCCTGCCATTTAGTTATAGGTGAAGGGTTTTTTTTTTAATGATTTGTAAAAAATATTTTATTTTATTTTATTTTATTTTATTTTATTTTATTTTATTAACAGAGAGAGATGCAGAGGTGGGGTGGGGGGGGAGAGAGAGAGAGAGAGAGAGAGAATCCCAATCCACGCTGGGCATAGAGCCTGACTTGGGGCTCAATCCCATGACCCTGGGTTCATGACCTGAGCTAAAATCAAGAGTCAGACACTCAACTAACTGGACCACCCAGGCACCCCTATATCTGAAGTTTTAAAAATCATGGACAAAAGCCTCTCTTTTCTTATCTGTGGAAAGGTGACAGTATTACCCGCTTTATCTCTTCTTTATAGTGTCACTGTGATATACGGTGTGAGGAAGTGGTTTTAAAATAATATAGCAACATCTGTGTTTCAGCATAATGACAATAATGATTGGCACTGGGACCCTGGTGAGACAGTTTTCATTATGTGCAAGGTTTTGATCCCAATATTTTACATGTAGGAATTCTTTTTTAAAAAATTGTCTTCCATTGTGGTTTATATACACAATGCAATACTACTCGGCAATGAGAAAGAATGAAATATGGCCCTTTGTAGCAACGTGGATGGAACTGGAGAGTGTTATGCTAAGTGAAATAAGTCATACAGAGAAAGACAGATACCATATGTTTTCACTCTTAGGTGGATCCTGAGAAACTTAACAGAAGACCATGGGGGAGGGGAAGGAAAAAAAAAGTTAGAGGGAGGGAGGCAAACATAAGAGACTTTTAAAAACTGAGAATAGGGGCGCCTGGGTGGCGCAGTCGGTTAAGCGTCCGACTTCAGCCAGGTCACGATCTCGCGGTCTGTGAGTTCGAGCCCCGCGTCAGGCTCTGGGCCGATGGCTCGATGGCTCGGAGCCTGGAGCTTGTTTCCGATTCTGTGTCTCCCTCTCTCTCTGCCCCTCCCCCGTTCATGCTCTGTCTCTCTCTGTCCCAAAAATAAATAAAAAAACATTGAAAAAAAAAAAAATTTAAAAACTGAGAATAAACTGAGAGTTGATGGGGGGTGGGAGGGAGGGGAGGGTGGGTGATGGGCATTGAGGAAGTCACCTGTTGGGATGAGCACTGGGTGTTGCATGGAAACCAATTTGACAATAAATTTCATATAAAAAAATCATCTTTAAAATTGTGAAATATACATAAACATAAAATTTGCCATTTGGCCCATTTTTAAGTGTCCAGTTCAGCAGCATTAAGTGCAGTCACATTGTTTTGTAACTATCACCACCTTCTATCTATCTCCAGAACTTTTCTTTGAGAGAGAGAGAGAGAGAGAGAGAGAGAGAGAGAGAGAATCTTAAGCAGGCTTCATGGTCAGTACAGAGCCCAATGTGGGGCTTGATCCCATGGCCCTGGGATCATGACCTGTCCCGAAATCATGAGTCGGACACTGAACCAACTGAGCCACCCCGGCGCCCCTATCTCCAGAACTGTTTCATCTTTCCAAACTGAAACCCCATTCGCTTCTCCCTCACCCCCGATAGTGACCACCACTATGCTTTCCATTTATGGGAATGTGACTCCTCTACCTCCTACGAGTGGAATCGTACAATATTTGTCCTGTTGTGCTGGGCTTATTTCACTCAGCATAATGTCTCCAAGCTCCATCCATGCTGTAGCATTTGCATGAAGGGATTCTTTCATTCCTAAAAAATATCGGAAATGTTATCCCTTTTTTTTACAAACGAGGCAAAGGTTTGTGTGACCTTTTCAAGATCCCTTAGCTAATAAGTGGTAAAGGCTAGATTCAAATACAGGCTGTAACTACCAACCATGCTACTGTAGTGTTTCCTGAGGGTCTGTCTTCTGTGTTTTGCCATTGTACCCAGTCTGGGGGATGGCCAGCACAGCAGGTTGACTGACTACTCCTTTTTCAGGCAAGGTTCATAAAAGGAGAGAATTTTGGGGGAGCCATGGTGTGGACGTTGGACCTGGATGACGTTAAGGGCACTTTCTGTGGCACTGGCCCTTTCCCCCTTGTCTCCAAGTTGCGTAGTTTCCTGGCGCAAGCTGGTAAGTACCTATGGCTTGGAAGTGGGGTTGGGAGCTGTATAACGAGGCTCTTTGAGATCTGCAGGCTTCGGTGAGACAGCATGGCACCGAAGGAAGAGAACAAACTTTGATGTTAGGCCGGTCCATTTCCTTGGCTTAGAGGCAGGCTCCATTTGACCCTCTGAGCTTTGTTTTCCTTATCTGCAAAATGGGAATGATCCTTATACTCATGACATTATTATAAGAACTATATGAGATAAGAAGTGAAAACTGCTGGCTCAATGTTAGCGCTCAATATATGTCAGTTTATTTCTCTGTGGCTTCCTCCTGCTTTCATGGGACAAGGGCCAGAAGAGGAAGTCAGATTTCTTTTGATAACCTCTTTGATAGGAGAGACTGCCCTGGTAGTTAGGAGATGGAATCTGGCATGCTACAGCTACAGCATCCTTTGAGATGATTTATAACTATCATTTTAGGGACAAGGACACTGGGGCTCAGAAAGGCAATACTGCTAGTCAAGGGCAGAGATGGGACTTCAACCCAATTCTTTACCAAATGCTGTCAGGAGCGGTCTCCTTGCCCTCCATGTTGTTCCTGGTGCCTTCTACCATGGGGGACACAGGAGGTTTCTGTTATTAGGCCTTGGGGGGCAGCAAGGTCTTGCCGAAGGTGCCATCAGTAAGGTCAAAGTGAGGCCTTAAGCATAGAAAACTGGCAGGCTTCTCGGGGTCATTCCCCAGAAATGTAAATGTGCTGAGTGCCCATAGGTGCCTGGGATCATATCAACATGATGAGGTGAGGGAGCAGGGCTTCAATGTGGTGGGATTTTATCTATGCCCTCAAGTCAGTGCATTATGAAATCCTTCACTTCTGGATTTTGGAAGCAAGTACTTCAGCCCTGGAGTGGTCGTAGTCCTGCCAGCAATTAACAGGATGGGGAGGAAGCGGTAGGACTCTCATCCTGTTCCGATGATTTCCTCTAGAGTTCAGCTCAACTCCTTCACCAAAATTTTGGCTCTCAACTGCTATGAATTCTTTAAGAACTGACCCCGAAAGTCCGACTGGAACCAATGATATGGGGCTTTTGTCCTCAGAAGGAAAGTCTATGGCTTCTAACATCCATAGGAAGTCTGCAGATACGACTACAGGCCACCAAAGTGGGATTGTGACCCCTACGAGTGAAACTATGTCCTTTGGAAAGCACACTGTGGCTGTGGAAATGAAGACTGAGACCCTTGGAGAGGCTATGACTCACGGAGAGATGAGTATGGTTTCTATGCATGGTCAGACTAAGTCCCCTGGAGAGAAGATCGTGCCCCTTGGAAAGAGAGCTGTAGCCCCTGGAATGATGACTACCCCCTCCAGAAATATTACAGTCACTCCTGACAAGCAGACCAAGACTCTTAGAAGAGAGCCCACCACTTCTGAGGTGGACACAGACCACCCGGTTGGTCACGTTGGTCTTCAGACAGAAGCCCAACGCAGGAGGCCATCCTCTGGCCCTGTCATCTAGCCCCAGGACACATTCCTCTTGCTTTGGACAACCCCTGTGTTCCCATTAATGGGAACGAGTCCTCTGTCAGTTCGATGACCCTTCCAACAAGTGCTCTCTCTCTCTCTCTAAAGAAAGAAAACCCAGAAAACTCTGCTGTGTGTCAAGGAGCCTAAGCTCTGTTGAAGGCAGAAGCTGGGGAAAGCCCTTATCTTTTCTTGTAGATCCCCTGACAGGAGCTGCTCTTACCCAGACATTCATAAACCATTCATGGTTATGAGCAGGCCCCAAAGCCACAGGGAGTTCGTCTCTTTTCTGTTGAATAAACTGGAAACACAAGGATCCATCTGAGTTCCCTGGAGTTCTTTTCTTGAAATGACCTGAGCAATGCAATTGTCAGCTCTGCCTTTCAAGTTCACGTTCCCCTACTGCTGTTTTTGGAAGGAGGGAGTTTGGGTCTAGCCCATGCTGATGTTTTCCAGTGTGGATTATGTTGCTTCCCTCTCTGCCTTGAACAACACTCACTTTGCCGGTGGTCAGAGCCAGAATCTCTTCCAGGGCGGTTTCCCACAATCCTCTTATGTCACACCGGTATAACATCTCCTCCCATTAATACATCAGAACTACTCTTTGCCAAGGTCACTGGTGATGCCCACGTTGTTAAATACAGAGTTCAAGTCTCACTTCTGATTCTCCTTGATGCAGCAGCAGCACTGGCACACTTGGTCACTTTGTCCTCCCTGATCCACTTTCTTTCTTTCTTTCTTTTTTTTTTTTTAATGTTTATTTATGTTTGGGAGAGTGAGTGTGTGAGCGAGTGGGGGAGGGGCAGAGAGAGAGGGAGACAGAGGATCTGAAGTGGGTTCTGCACTGAGAGCAGAGAGCCTGAAGTGGGGCTCAAACTCACCAACTGTGAGATCATGACCTGCACCGAAGTCGGACCCTTAACAGACTGAGCCACCTTGGCCCCAGTGACACACTTCCTTAACTATGCTTCCGGGTTTTGATTTTACCTGACTGGTCATTCCTTCACAGCGTTCTGTGCTGATTTCTCCTCTTATCCCTGATCTCTTAATGTTGGGGAGCTCCAAGTCTCTTCCCTGGGTCCCTTTTCTTCGGTATTTACATTCACACCCTCTTGGTGTTGTCCTCTAAGCACATCATTTAAACAGCATCTGTATTATTGTCAAGAGAACAAAAGTGCAGAGAAATGTCCGTAGTACACTATCTTCCACGTAAGGAAAAAGGGGACATAAGAAAACACACGTCTGCTCGTTTGTGCACAGAGTAATAGAAAGTAACAGAAAGATTACGGAAGGAAAGAAACAGAATAGTAACAGAAAGGATAAACACGGAAATAATGAAATCGGTACTGGCAGGTGTGGAGTGAGGGTGGTGTGGAGAGAATGGGAGATCAGGAACGGGGTACAAAGGGTTGGGGGGGCGGGTTGCCACTTACCTGAGTACACGTGTTTGTGTCATTCTGACTTTTCGAACCATGAGAGTGTTTCACATCCCACAAATAAATAAAATCAAGGATGGTGGTGGTGGGGCTAGAGCAACTCAAAATTAAAGCACAAACAGCAACAAATGTATTTAGCCGTGTTAAAAATGCACCAACAGCGTAATCACATTGAAGGAATTAGGGAAGAAAAGAGCTAGCCTTAGTCACTTTGGAAAACGGCATTTTGCCTCCTTATTGAAAAGCTAAAGAGGAACCATGGACAAATACTGGCCTCTAGCAAATTTGCTTTTGACACGTATATTCTGAAACCGCTTTCTATGCATTCCAGAATTAAACACAGAAGGAAATCCACTGTGGGTAAGAAGGGCCATGTTTCTCACTGCCAGAGAAAGTAGTTACAAATAGGAAAACAGAAAAGGCTAGAAAGAACCCTGTGGCGTTAGGCTCAGAAGTATCAGTATGAAATCATGATTTAAAACTATATATGGATTGGTTGATATAGAAATATGTGTATCCATACATATATTTCCTGCTTGGACCACTAGAAGGGGCTACAGCAGTGACATCCGAATAGGCCCCATACCTTGAGGAGAAGGTGCCCAAACATCCCCGGACTAACTGGGGAAGGAGGCCTGTGTATACTGCTCCCGTCTCCCCTCTCCTGGTGGATGATTCTGAGTGGTGATTCCGAGTGGAGGCCGCTGGGCTGAGGACAGTGGGTGATGTTTCAAGACCAGGCTTCTACAAGACTTGACTCGCAGGTGGGAGAGAGAAAAGTACTCAAGTGATGTACCTCTGGGAGCAGCCAGTAGCTGGTCTGTGCTTCACCATTTCATCTCATGCTGAGGAAACAGACTCTGAGAGCTCATGTACTAATATCTCGCTGCAAAGAAGCCTTGGTAAATGCTGTAAGGGAGCCTGGAGTAAGGAATGGCAGGTGGCCAGAGGCACAGATGTGCGATCAAGTCCCAGGAACACCTGGCAAGGTTTGACGCGGATGGGCAAGGGGGCAGGACGCGAGCTCCACGGGCATGACTAATGAGCGGGCTCCGGTTGTCTCCGCACAGGAAGGTGATCTGTGGACACCATGTTAGGAGCTGTTGTCACTTTCTCATTTGACTTTGAAGAGTTACATAAAAGGTTCCCAAACCCTGTTTTTGTTGAGTTAGGAATATTGCCACCAGGAGGCAGCAGCATACAGGGTTACATTTTCTCTGCAGGTGGGAAGAAAAACTAGGAGAGTAGAAAAAAAGCAATTAGAATACCTCTGTACAGAAAATGAAATCAAATCTAAATCTGTCATTGTCTTTAAAGTCGATACATTTGGAGCACCTGGGTGGCTTAGTCGGTTAAGCGTCGGACTCTGGATTTTGGTTCAGGTTGTGATCTCATGGTTCCTGAGGTTGAGACCCATGTCTGGCTCTGTGCTGTCAGCATAGGACCTGCTTGAGATTCTCTTTCCCTTCCTCTCTCTCTCTGCCCCTCCCTCGCTCGTGCTCTACTCTCTCTCTCTCTCTCTCTCAAAAATAAATAAACAAACAACAACAACAAAATAGTCGATGCTTTTGTGCACATTGAAGCAGAGAAAGCATGAGCGCCCTGGGCTTGGAGGAGGGGCTGTGCTGAGATACAGGTTGAGTCCAGACAAACCAGACTTGAAATCCCAGCTCTGATTAACTATGTGATCATGGGGTAGTTAAATCAGCTTCTAAGGTTGTTACAATGGTTAAATGAAACATGTATCTGGTACAAAGCCAATAAGTGGGAGTTACTGATATAAGCATATCTTCTGTAGACCTTCAAGTTTCCATTTTAGTATTTCTTGGAGCGCCTGGGTGGCTCAGTCAGTTAAGTGTCCATCTTTGGCCCAGCTCATGATCTCGTGGTTCATGAGTTCAAGCCCCACGTCAAGATCTGTGCTGACAGCTCAGAGCCTGGAGTCTGCTTCAGAGTCTGTGTCTCCCTCTTTCTGCCCCTCACCCACTCACACCCTGTACCTCTCTCTCTCAAAAATAAATAAACATTAAAAATTTTTTAAAGAATTTCTTTGTATAAAGAAAGAAATATGAAATTAGAAACTCTTTAGGTTTTGTGCATAGCTCAAAGTGTTCAGGAGTAGATTCATGACAAAGTTCCAATAATCTCTCATGCTGCTACAACTTTATGTAGGGAATCATTTTATAAACTGGCTACTTTTACTACATGCTTCTAAAACACTACAATCTAGAAGCTAGTAAAGTATTACAAATAGGAAAACAAATAGGTACAAATACCTACAAATAGGTAAAGTGTGTATAGAAGGTATTAAGTGTGTCATTTCCAGGATTAAAAAAAATTAATGGTTCCTTAACTCTTTATGGAATATAGCCCATATTGCTTAGCATGGCATACCGGGTCTGCCTCACCATCTGGTCACGTCTGTGTAGACACCTAGTGCTG